>NC_039485.1:4232165-4554576 GCF_003590095.1 Trichoplusia ni
TAGTTTGTGAACATTGTGAAAGAACAATTATAGACAATGTCACGAAGAATACCAATTTACATGAAATACACACTTCAACTAAAACAAAAAGCGATCACACAGGTCTCCGAGTAATACAACAGCACAAGATAAGGCTGATCAACTAAAGCTTGAGCCACGTTCATCCAACTCCAGTGTTAATGATGACGTGTAATGAGGTTTTCATGGTGCTATATCCGTACCGTCTATATTGAATACGTGGCTTGGTAAATATTTACATTTTGTCGTAACATGGCGACATGGATGGCGTAGGGAGAAGAGCTACGGTCGCTGATTGGATAAAGATAATTGGGCTATTTGATGGCGAATTTGCTTTGGATAGTTTTGTTCGGGTTGTTAATGTTTGTTATTGTTTTTATTAACTAAATGTTTCCATTGATATTTTACGTACAATTTCCACTGAAACATTTTTCGTTCGATCAACTCAGCCTGTCGAGGTCCACTGCTTGATACAGGCCGTCCTGAAGTGGCTCCACAACATCTGTTCTCTTTTATTCTATCTATCTGTTGCTCGCGGCTTCGCCTACCTAGATGTCGGTTAAGTAAAACTGCAGAAACATAGCCCTTCTTTAACAAATATTAATGCAAGGAGTTTCTAACTCCATAAAAAAACCATCGAAATTAGTCCAGCCGTTATTGCGTAAAGAGGTAACAAGCACACACACACACTTGCACAAGAACATATTAATGTAGTACTTTCACATTCATACACTAGTGTGAATGTTACTAAACTATTTACAAAAATAGCTACGAATTTCAAGTATATCCTGAAATATTTCAACCTTCATGAATATTAGAGAACCATCAACAAAACGCTTGCAATTTTACAAAAAAAAACCTACTTTGCTCTCAAAGAAACGGTAATACGCTATTCATTTAAGCAATTTGCTTAAAAGAACGCCGTCATTGTAAAGTGTTCATGTAATCTCTGTCCTCACTACATTATACAGTAGAAGATAAGAGCATAACGACTTGACATCCTAAGTAAATAGACCCGGCTGAAATATTAACAGGGTTTCATTTAATAAACTGGGGAGGCTACGACATATTTCTCGCATGCATTCTCGTAAGAAAATCGTTTGTCTAGCCTTTACCCAAGCTAGAGAGGATATCAACGTGACAACCGAGACACGGATGCAGTGCCGGGTTCAGGGTCGTATTTTGGAGTTGAAGATTGTTTTTTTTTGGTAGTAATTTTATTGTTTATGGTTATGCACAGTTCACTAAAGGCTGGTTTACGCAATATTTTTGGGCATTTTGGGGGTTGTCAAGCTTCCCGTTCTGAACACGTCACTGGGCGGAATATATTTGTAGAAGAAAAGACTTTTAGGTGAACAACTTTGGTGTGTAAGTTCACCCATTATGGAAAGAATTGTTTTTGCACACTTTTGTTCTTGATTGCTTTTTAAGCTTGCTTTATTTTTTAAGCACGACAAAATAAACAACAAAAATTAAAGCGTTTATTTTTATCGATATTAGTTTAGCTTTTAGAATAAAGAGCATAACGTATTTCCAACAATCGTGTTCCATTCTAGACATTGAAACTAAACGAATTCAAATTTAATTAACTGAAACATTGTTTATAATTGTTATTGCCTTTTTATGGGATCTTTTATAAGGTTTTTATTTTAAATTAAACAAACACCGTTCAATTGAAATGCTTAGCTAACAATGAAAATACTCGCTTTCCAAGCCTTTTATGTTACTGCAAGACCTATCGACTATAACATTTATTTGTATCTTTTTTCATCCTCGGACTCGGTCCTTTTAACGGCATGTACATATAGCCGAGTGGTTAAGATCACCATGCCAAAACCAACAGAGTGCCACGTGTCGTGGGTTCGTTCGACGCGTAGCGTCGGAAGCCCCGGAGACACAAGGATTAAATTCCTTAATGCAGGAGTCGTTTACTTTTAAGTTCACGGGGACACAGATCAACATGCAGAGATCTTGTTGAGAACTTTAATCAAGAGATTGGGCGTTAGACCAATATTTATAAAAACAGTTTTCTTTTTTTTGTGTTTGAAGCAAACATAACATAATAAGCAGATTCCCTTCATTATATTAGTTTAGATAAATTAAATAAGTGATATTGACACAAACACAACATGAAGCATATGTGCTTTGCTATACAAAGAAACTTTGTATCAAACAAAGGGCATTATGACATTTAGTCAATAGAGATAAGTTCTAGGTCATAATGTAACTATCACGTGCATATCTGAGTCTTTATTGACAATATGTTGTCATGTCACGTTTTAACTACATTTAAGATAGAATAAGGAACTCTTTGTCAATTTACTAAATGTTTACAACAAAGGAATTATTTTTCTCCGTAAGGTCTGAAGGCCGCAAACCGAAGACAGGGCGCTATGGCGCACATTGGGGGAGGTCTATGTTCAGCCAGTGAACTACTAAAGGCTGATGATGATGAAGGTCTGAAGGCTGGCTTATGACTTAAATGGAGAATTAGTTAGAATTGCAATCGAATTTTTCCTTTAGGAAGCAGAGGATATTTCAACGCTTTTTTTAGTTTAAATTAAAGGTTTCGAATCTTTATAGTATTGACGTGTCTATGCCAGTAAATGGCTAAACGACTAGATTGATATGAATATTTTTTCTTGTATGCGCGATAGTTTAGACTCTCCAATCAGTCTGGCATAAAGAAAATGGCTGGTCAAGTTATTACACTTGCATTTCACATTAATGTGTTTTCTTTTTCTTCGTTTGTGACACACAAATTCTTATAAACCATTGTTGTTTTTCAAAGCATTAAATAGGGAAGCTGGTATCATGGTATTCTATTGATGGCCTTGCAATAGTATTTCACGATTTGAAGTTAGTTTTTGTTTTGTTAAGTTTCTTTGTGACTATTTCCTTGTTGCTAATGAGGTTTTCTGAGGTTTCTTCGTTTTTTAACACCGCTAAGAATTTTTAGTGAGCGTAAAAATGTTTTTGTCAAATCTTCAAGTAAGCTTTTTGTTGACGTTTAACATTTTTTTTCAAATAACAATAACAGTCTTCACGAAGTCCGTACTCAGTAAAATCGTTCTATTTAGTTTCGTATTTGAAGAAATAAATGTTTAATTTTTTTAGGAACTTTAGTTTCTTGTTTTTCTGTTGGCTATTTCTCAGGCATCCAAATCATATACGCAAAAGATCCTCAAAACTTCGGGATCACACAAATTTTTGTCCCATGCGCGGATCGACCTAGCAACACAGCACGCGGTGATCATTGTCGCAATGACCTTTACTAATTCACCATCCGTGCAGACAAAATAACATCAACATGTAAAAAAAAACTATTTAGGTATAGTCACTCGTAAACCACGTAATGATAGTGTAGTAAACATTCAAGACTGGTTACTGTGAAAAGGGTAAGGTAATGCGGTGTTACTAAGTATAATTGAGAAACTATGTCAGTAAAGGGATTCGTGGTTTTAGTTGTAAACGTAACATCAACCTCACATAAATGTAAGCAAATATATACGAATTTCAACCTTAACGGTAAGCAATAAGGCGGGTTTAATGTTTAAATTTTGCTTCTTAAGTTCAGTGAACTGTATTTGACGGAAGGTTGAGAAAGGTAGAAAGGTCAGCGCCATCTGTCCGAAAGTTTGTGAAAAGCCGATTAATGCGATTTGTCGCACGACCGTGCGACGTTTGTGTGAAATACATGACTGCATGGGTAGTGGACAAACCCAATGCGCGCTAAGTGCTGCGAGTCCGATCCCCACATAGGACAAGCGTCTGTTTGATACACGCATACTTGTCTTGGATCTGGGTGCTTTTGTCCCTATGACTTGAAAGTTTGTTAAACCCCCCGCATCAAGTATTAAATTATTCCTTAAGGCAGAAGTCCTTGTTTTTAATTGTGCTGACTTTTTTTCGTCTTATATTAATTGGAATTTTACTACTGATTCTTAGGCTAACAGGTCCATGCCGTCTGGTTCCAACAGTAATAGTACTATCAATGCAGAAGAAAAGATAATAATAATAATAATATATCCTGGGACAATTCACACACGGTTATCTGATCCCAAGCTAAGCAGAGCTTGTGTTATGGTAACCAGACAACTGATAAACATACTTATATATTTCTAAATACATACATATTATAGATAAATTACACCCAGACACAGAACAAATGATCGTGCTCATCACATAAACATTTGTCCTGGGTGGGAACCGAACCCACGACCTCCGGTATAGCAGTCAGGGTCACTAACCACTAGACCAACAGGCCCGTCTAAGATAATTGAACACCCTTACAATTAAGTCTATGTTCATTTCAAAACAGCGCAGTTATGAAGTATTCATATGACTCTACTTTTTTTTTATTGTTGAATTGTGAATCAGTATGAAAGTCGACATACATTTCTAAACAAGCACTCCAATGAAACTCTTCAAATGAACTAAAACTGTTCCTTTTATGTGAAGCGTCGAGATCGAACTTCAAACTTTAACACTCGATAGCCACTTCTCTCCACTTCCAATCCGTATTACTATTATAACTTCTATCTATAGGACATAAGGTTCAAATTCCAATGGCATTGCTAATGTGTGTATACTGATTGGATCAAATGTCACAGTTTTGTATGTGAAACAACTTTCGTAATACAACGGCAGACATTTTTCATTTGTTTCGTATTCGTAACAATCTGTCAATGTGTTTTGTTTAATTGGTTTTTGTTGGTTTATTTATTTATTTATTAAACAGGAACATGATAAGAACATTAAATCTGATGCAATGTCCAACAAAACTATCGACATAGTTTGTCTGTTGGATCTTGTTAAACATTTCTTAAACATAGATATCTAGGTATGTAAATACATATGTATAGTTTAGGTATAGTATATAATATTAAGGTAACGTGTTAGATAAATATTTTTTTATTTTTTTCCTGCACTTATTTTTATCTTTTCCTTCTCTGATATCGCCTGTTCAATGTACATATATGGAACTCGCCTGTTCAATGTTCGGTCTCCATATACATTGTTAACTTTTTGTACAGTTTATTTACCAGACGACATCGCTCGGGTGTTAGGTTAGGTCTGAAATTACATTTTCATTTAAATTGGGAATATTACTTGGAGGATTAACAGTATATTTTACTTGTATGTAATCTGTTTTAAATAATGATTTATTTTCTGATTACTAAGTTAATTAGTTAGATTTATTCTGTAACTAAAAAAAAAATTAAGTTCGGGTCGATCTTCTCAGCGGGGTTAAGATAGATTTGCACTATAATAATATTTTTTATTTATTTGCGTAAAATTTAGGTACAGTAAAATGTGGTCGAATGGCGTACGCACCTGTTTTAAGGTGTCGCTAGCTCTGAGGTCCCGGGTTCGATCCCCGGTCGGGTCAAAGTAAAAATTCACATTTCTACATTGCCTCGGGTCTGGCTGTTTGTGGTACCTTCGTTGTATCTGAATTCTATAACACAAGTGCTTTTACAACTTACTTTGGGTTCAGTACAATGTATGTGATGTTGTCCGCATTTATATGTATATTATATTATTATAGAGTTAGAAGACCTTCAACAATTAGGTTAGCTAAGCCACAAAGTAACACTATCGAATAAAAAAACAAAAGACATATTACATTCGTTCCGTCTATCACATTACGTTATATTACCGTACAAATGATGCTTCAAATAATCCTTATCTCCAAAACGTGACATTTCTGATTCATTTAGGAGTAATAAAGGAACTTCTTGTATTTAAAAAGGTTAACCAAACTCCTTGTTCCATTGTTTTCATATTATTTGTTTAAGATGTCGTTTCTAACGATTTTGTTTTTTGCCTCTGCTTTTTATGTTGTGAGTATTTTAGGTGTAGTGTCGTATTCGTTATTCATTTCATCGAAAAATGAATAGATTTTTAAAGTGTTTGATAGAATAGCGAGAAAAAAAATCAGTTTTAAAACAGTTCTATTGACTACAAACTAAAAGTATAAGTATCTTAAATTTTCATTTACTAAAACACAAGATCCCAATCTACGGAGAAACGAGTTTTTAGTTTTATTCAATACTTTATAATTGACAATGTGTCGTATATGCATTTCATAATAATCTAAAAAAATACAGTCATTAAAGAAATCCTAAAAGTACTATCCATGATTAACAAAAAAAAAACAATTGATAAAATTAATAAGTAGCAGAATGGGACCTCCTGGATCAACCACTTACATTAAATTGTCTAATCAATCAACATTTAAAAAACAAACTCATAATAATACCACCTTCACAGATTTCATATCATCGAGAGAGGTAAGTTAAACGCAAGTATATGCTCTAAACATGATTCAATAATTATACTGAAAAGTCTAAAAATACGTTTATGCAGTAAAGTACCACTCCCGGATGATGGCTCTTTTGTTCGTCTTTAATAAGCGGTTAAGAAGACCATTTTCACCTATATTGCCACTTAAATGTCTCAATTCGTATATTACTTTATGCTTCATCTTTACTTACTAGTTATTACGCTTCATGAGATACAGTCTGGTGCCTGAAGGAAAGACGCACACACAGTGGAGCCTAGTATTGTTCTGTTTTTACCCTTGCAGTATAGAGTCCTAAAAATAAAACAAAAATGAATGAAAAGTTTTTTTTTGCTTTTTTCACAAAACCATGTTGCATAAATTACTGTCTAATATTTAAAACTAGCTGTTGCCCGCGACTTCGTCCCCGTGGGTAGAAGCTATAAGTTATGATTTTTACCTGCCCTGATTTTTTTTACATTTTCCATTGTATCTTCGCTCCTATTAGTCGCAGCGTAATGGTTTTTAGCCTAAAGCCTTCCTCGATGAATGGTCTATACAACACAAAAAGAATTTTTCAATTTGGACCAGTAGTTCCTGAGATTATCGCATTCAAACAAACAAACAAACTCTTCAGCTTTATATATTAGTATAGAAGTATAGATAACACTGACTTTTTTCAGACCCATGGCTGGCATGGTTTTATAAATTCATGGAACTTCCCACCAATACGTGGAGTACCAGACTTGAATCCAAGAGATGTGATTGAATTATCAACGTATCAAGAGCAAACGAACAAGTTCTTGGAAGATGTTGGCACAGCAATAGACACGCACATAAAACCGTTACTGTCTCACGTGAGTGAGGAAAAACAGGAAGAATTGAAGACAATGGGATTGAATGAAGTCGCTAGCTATATTGATTTTATCGTGAGTACCTTTAATACAGTATATGACTCAAAAAATCTAAAAGGTCCCTCAGACAGGTTTTCCAAAAATATTTATACGGATTTTTAATTTTGTCACATCATTAAAAAGTTAGGAATATTAAGAGCATTTAAGAAGCTTTTTTTTAAAAAAAGATGATGCAATAAATAATAAATAAATAAATAAATCCTGGGACAACTCACACACGGTTATCTGATCCCAAGCTAAGCAGAGCTTGTGTTATGGCAACCAGACAACTGATAAACTTACTTATATATTTCTAAATACATACATATTATAGATAAATTACACCCAGACACCAGAACAAATGATCATGCTCATCACACAACATTTATCCTGGGCGGGAATCGAACCCACGACCTCCGGTATAGCAGTCAGGGTCACTAACCACTAGACCAACAGGCCCGTCTAGGTTGGTTGTGAGGGGCGTGATTTCTAGTAACATCACTTGGTAGTAAGAAAGTAAACGT
This sequence comes from Trichoplusia ni, assembly GCF_003590095.1. Taxonomy (NCBI): domain Eukaryota; kingdom Metazoa; phylum Arthropoda; class Insecta; order Lepidoptera; family Noctuidae; genus Trichoplusia; species Trichoplusia ni. The sequence goes on from NC_039485.1 coordinate 4,239,887, forward strand.
ACTGGTAAGTGACGTCACATGACTTTTTATTTCTCTGTAGACCCTTCATTTTTTGTTTAAAATCAAAAAGTTTTTATTTCAAATAGGCCGTTTCTCAGGCACTTTTAAAACGTTACATTACTGACTCTAGTTGCACGGTTCCAAAGTGTCATTCTTATGGAGAAGAACCGGCAAGAAACTCCATAAGTTACTCTTTTCAAAATAAAATATTACAGTAGCATTTTACATTATAATGAAAGTCTGCAAAAACAGCGTAAAACCAGAAAAATAAAAATTACGTATCTGATATTTGTAGGATATCTTAAATTTACAAAGAACACAAAAATATTTGAAAAATTTGAAAACATCATTATTATTGTTGTAGTTTGTAAAACATTTGAAGCTTGCGGTTTGTTATTTCCAAATTGAACCCTTTCAAACAATGTAAACAGGCGTATATTAGTTTACGAATAAATTATATTATGAATGATTAACAGCCGTTCAATAAATTATTTAAATACTTTGTTACCATATATTTGGTTTATGCGGCTAAACATAAAAAGTTCATTTATATTCACAAATTTGTTGCTTCTGAAAAGGGACTTTTTTGAAATCTCGATGGTAAATTGATGTCGTAATTAGCCTTGGAGGGCTGACGTGTCGTGGGTTCAATCTCCTTGCAGAACAAGCATTCCCATGATAGACGTGATTGGATGTCTGGATGTCTTTGTGCAAATGACTTGAATGTTTGTGAAACTCATCGCGTCATCTCAAGTTAACAAGCGTGGGTAATGGTGAGCTCAATTAATCTCTGTAAAAGAGGCTACCTTAAACCAGAAGTAAGACACTTACCAAGCTTCTTTGTGGAAATGAGACAGCAACTTCTTATTTAGAAAATATCGGGGTCGCCGAACTAGTCTTTTGATCTAACATTAGTGGCTTATGATTATGGACTAATTTAGACGGACACTAGTCGGGCGATCCATCTAGAACGCTTGCAGAACCTTTTCGAAAAATTCGGTATAAAGCACATGTATCTTTTTTCTATCGTATTTTTGAACAAATATACGAAACATGTAATTTAAATGTAGACATTGCTTAGTAATCCAAACTTATTTGTTTCATCATTTACTGAGTGAAGGTCTGTTTGTAGGTACTCAAAATGTACTCAAAGCGATTTATGTTTATGCTTTTAAGTATTTAATAGTTATTGTAGGGTTAAGCTCCTGTACTAATGGTTGTTTTTAAATTGTTTGCTTACGGAAATATAGGACAGGAGGTCCCAGATTATTCAAATAGTAATTTGTTTGTTGGTAAAGATATTGCTGTTTTTGGGTGCGAAATAATGGAAATCATGGATTTTTTGCTGTCCATTTATGTTTTTAATATCAGCTTGTTTTAGAAAAATGGAATTGGAAGTGTTTCTATTTCTTTCTCTCTCTTAATTTATGTTTAAGGTGCTTGGCATTAAAAACTATTTTCTTTACTTTATTTTATTAAAGGTCTTTATTTTATTAAAATTCTTAAGAGAAGTATGTAAATTTAATTGCAAAATGTATGAATACTTTTATAATTATTATTCAAACATTCTGTTACACGTCATGTGCAATTTAACATATTTTTTATAACGTTGTCGACGTCTTTTGCGGTTAAACTTAGCTTAATTTATTACGTCTAAATAAATTTTAAATTTATTTTGTATTTATAAATCGAAATATCAGCCCCCAGACCAAAGATGTTAAATTCATTTTATTGGCAGTGTGTGTTCCGCCCCGTAATGAATTTGTAATTATTGTGTTTGCAAAATGCTTAGAGGACTAATTCCACTAATAGTCTAATATTAATCAAATTTCCATTCGCGGTCTTCTTAAAAAGAGTTATGTATGTTATTCCTCAACTAAATGTCATAAATATATTTTTTTTTCAGTTGGCCACTCAATTTTAATGACGAAAAGAAACTTCTTGGTATTGAAAACGACGACAACACTTCAACATTCTCCCAGTGCTAATGTCTCCGAACTATTCATTATTACTTTGTTAAACTAACACAACAGAATATTAACAATAATCAGACCATGTCCTTTTAACCTCTAACATCTTAAACAACAGTAAACATTACGATAAGGGTTTTCTAGGTAATTTCATTATCTTTAAGTTTTCATTAATAAAGAAACATGTCAAATATATTACATACATGCTAAACTTCGTTGTTTTATTTGATGGGTTAACTGTTCATTAATAGGCATTTATCAGGGCTGTAGTGCCACAAAAAACATTTCTCTCGAATTGAGAAATTACATTTTTATTTTAAAATCGATTGAAAATAATAGATTACTGTTTAAATGTTTGGAATAATATTATGGTCTCTGACGATGAATAAATTATTTAAGTATATTCGACACAGGCACGTGTAAATAAAAACCGTTAACAAACATTAGTATCTAAATTCAATATGAGAAATAATTTTATCTCAAGCAAAATATCACAATGTCTTTATTTAACTGTCAGCATTATTTCAAGTTATAAATAGATAATAACAATTAATAATACCAAAATAATATTTCTTCAAATATAGAGTTACTGTTTAATTTGAGGAATAATAAATTCACGTTCTATTTTGGATTGTAAGCATGAATAATTGGACAAACTTATTTCTTCCTTTTGAATTTAATTTATTAAGGAACGGCCGTTATTTTACCGGCACATGGAAATATGATGAGTTTATGAATCTTATTTTATTTATTTACAAAGAACGGCACATAATATCACTTACACTTTGCTTTCTTATTGATGTATAACCCCGGACTTGTTATGAGTTATTGAAAGAGCCGGTGCCATTGCAATGTACATAGTAAAAATTCTCGCTGCCAGTCTCGCCAAGGTTCTTCTTTCGTTTAAGTATATTCCAGGGTTTCATATAGCTCTCGTTATATTTCAAAAAAAGCATTTCCAATTAACCAAAAAAAAAAGAAAAAGCACCAAATTGGTGGTTGTAGATGGCTAGAGTTCTAAACTCTTTCGCTTTCGTCAGTGCTGAAAGATTGTAAAAAGACTTTAAGGAATCTGGTTTGTTCGGAATTTTGAATAATTGAAAATTATTGGCGGAGTTTAATTTAGGGTATAATTTTGTCTACGAAACGGAAAGTCTAACGTTTACAGCTTTTGATTCATGAGGACTATAAGCGATGAAAGTATCGCTGTCTAATCTTTTTTCTTGACATCACAATGACAAAAAAAACACCTTTTTTTTGGTTAGTATATAGGTTAGCAAACATCAAGTCGTATATATATTCTGGTTGGCGTTTCTATGGCCAGTATTCACTTCATCCTCGTTTGCTAATATTTTGCAAAAAGAACTCTAAATATACATATAGTTTTACTGTGCATAGTTTTATTCGTGGCTAAAGTGAGTATTGCAGTCTAATATAATTATTTCTATTCATATTCAAAGTATTTTCTTTTTATAAAGAGTTAAATTGAAATACTTATTCCGTAGTATTTGAATGTTGTTTATAGGGGAATGTCCAGGCTAAAAAAAGGCAACGAGGAGGAATAATGTGTCTGCGAATAAGATTTATAATTACCGAGACAGAAAAAAACCAAGACTAAAGAAAGGAAAGTTAAGATCAAAGACTCCAGAAGCCCAAAATGAGTTGCAGTCTTGTTCAATAAACCACAAAAACTCATCTCATCATATGTTTACTTTACACTTTTACAGACCGAGGCCACACTCCCCTTTTTTGGTTCATCAAATGGCGATAATAATAATAATCAACAGCAGCTACCCTTCCAACCCTTGTTCCGAGTCCTTGGAAATCATGCAAACAGAGTCTCGAGAGCGGTAAGAAGTGTTATTTCATTCAACTTCTTTATTTTACAATGTTAGTGTGTAAGTGTGTGTGTGTGTAGTAAGTAATTTAATCCTTAAAACTAATTTTTAATTCCATTTACAGTTTAACGAGTTATTAGGAAACAACGACTCAAACTCTGCCGGTTCAAACTCCGAATCTAACTCAAGTTTAAACCCAGGATCATCAAACCACAACAACAATAGCGCAAGCAATTAATAATTCAAATGAACTAAAATAAAAGAAATTTTGTCTAAAACTGTAAATTGCGCGTTGAATTTTGTACAAAGAAATCTGATTATTTTTTCAATAAACAGCTTTAAAACAATGGTACTAATAATTTCATCATCATCATCATCATCATCATCATCATCCACAGCCCATATTCGTCCACTGCTGGACATAGGCCTCCCCAGTTGCACGTCATCGAGATACTTCTTCGGCTGCTCGCATCCAGCCGGATCATCACTCCACCGTGCCTAAGGCCGTCCTACGCACTAATGATTTAGAAAATTAAAAATATTCCCGAACCTAAATCACTCCACGTAACTGGTGCTGACGACTAACACTCTACTGTAACTATTGTCTGTGGATTGACAAATATTTACCCAACGACCATTTGAGCAGAACGTCAAATATTGGCCAAATGGCTAGTACTCGTACAGAGATTAAAATAGAAATGAACAAATAGAGCGAATAAAAAGAGAATAAAAGCTCAAGTGTGATTGATATTAGAATGGAGAAACATCTATTTTTTTATTAAAGTTAACAATGTGCATTTTATCTCATTGATACATTAAAACGGCCAGTATGTGCATTCTTCACGTCCAAACCGCTAAACCGATTTCCATGAAATCTTTTAGTTTCTATGAGATTGGTATGGAGGTGAATTATGACTTTGATAAACTTTTTTTTTCTGCTTATTACGTTAAAGAAGGGTAATGTTTCTAACCTGAACAGTCATATTTTTTGGGTTCTGTACCTACCCAAAAATCTAAAATGAAACCCCATAGCTGAGGTATCGATGTCAGTCCTGTCACTAGGCTGGAGATTCAGCGTCGCGAGTTCGACTTTCGTTTCACTGATTTATTTTTCTTAAATGACGAATCAGAGGGCCAAACATTTTTTTCATAAAACACCTATTTTTCATAATTGATTACTTGGTTCTTGCTTCACTCTACTATTAAACAGTTTGCGGTTTTGTAGAGGAAGCGATGTTCCATACTAGTTTTTTGTTCTTTGAGCTACATAAACAGTGGGCTTATATATATAGTGGTCACCTGTTCCTATGATCAGTGTGTGGTTTAATATTTTACCGAAATGTTTATCAAATTAGCTGTTTCGTTCTTAGTCCTTTCCATGTTGGCTGAGGTGAGCATAAATTCATTAATGAATTAATACACAAAGTATTAATTCATTAATGTATTATTTTGGAAAACAGATTAATTTAATGATAAAGTAAGGTTTTCTATTTATTTTTATTTTATTGAGTCTGTGGTCGTGGTGAACTCAACCGCTTACTATCCGTGCACTTTATTTATTGTCTACATGTTTGTTTTTTTTCTCAACAGGCCAATGGCTCCCCATTCGGTCAATTATTCGACGCCAATAAGAAACCAGCAGAAAACGCTAAGGACACTATACAGCAACCTTTCCAGCCAATTCTGGGTGCTTTTAGCGCACCGTTGAACAGAAAGTCTAGAGCGGTAAGGATACGATTTAGTACATTTTTTCTTACTAATGAATTGATTAAATTATTAGCTGGCTTCTGGTCTTGTCCATCTTTTCGATCATATACACTCATTCATTAGGTACACGCAGAATTACAACTTTATTTGTTTTAACTGTAAAGATATGGAATGGTTTTTATTTTTGCCATTTTCGACGAAACATTCTACTATTGACAGTATTATATAGCAGGGTGCTCTTTATCTTAAGTAATACGTAATTCGCTATTCATAGTTTTTTGTTTTATTTTCAGGCTCAAAGCGATCCCTCATCCGGTTCTGGTTCTCCAGCAGGTCTCTTTGACATTATTAAAAAGCCCGCTGAAGCCATAAAGGATGCATTCGAAAAACCACTGCAACCATTCCTTGGTTCTTTTGGAGCTCCTATGAATAGACCATCTAGACAGGTAAGTGGTGAAAAGTTTTTCGACAGTTTTTCAATACTGAACCATATAGGTATTAAGATAAAGTATAAAATCTATTTTCATGAATATAATGACCTTAAGCTAAGGTACCACTTTTAGAGGACTCGGTTATCAGTAAAAGCTGGCAGAATTTGTCAAAAAAAAAATGTAATTCTAAACAATACAGCGATACATGCTAGGTTTAGCAAAAGGCCAAGGCGAGATAATGATATTAGATCAAAAGCTTTCTTTCACCAGAGCAACAATGTCAAACGGAAAAATAATATAGTCCAATTTTTTTGGTAGACTGACGACTCTGACTCCAAAAAGAAAGAGGATGATCAAAACAAGGATGAAGATGTTAAGAAAGACGAAGATAAGCAGGATGACGATAAGAAGAAAGGAGGCGCTCAACCTTTCAAGCCCATATTTGATCTCTTTGGTAGCCATGTCGACAGAGTATCTGGAGCGGTAAGCGACATTGAAATCATACACAAAGTTGGAAAGTTGATTCTGTTCATCGACTTTTGGCGCTGACTGTACATCCATTTCTCGGTCATATGGATACATTTTTGTTGCCTGATCATCAAAGGTTAGACCAAATTCAAAACATAAGATCAGTATGAGTGAGTAGGAAAATATAGGTGTGCCAAGACTTATTTATTAGCATGGAAAGCTTCAAATATCTGTGAATGGTCTTTTGACCTGTCAATCCCGAGATTGTAGAGCTTCTTACCCTGTTTTAATAAAAGAATTGCAAAAGCCGTGCCTTATTCTCAATTTACTAAAGACAAATATTAAAAAGAAACACATATGTACATGACGTAACTTAATGTAATTTTCTATTTTTACAGTTCTCAGCATTATTGTCACCGGGCGGAAATAAACAATAAACAAACTGAAAGAAATCGCTACATCGTTAATAATGCCCTAAACCGAAAAACCGAAACTTCTTCAAGATAAGCTTGACAAGTTGCTTTCAGCTTCGTATAATCAATTGTTTCAGTTTTGTTTCATTGTCTAAACAATAAAATAATCAACTTATTTCTGACATTATTATATATCTGACACTTCCCTTTTTCTTGTTTATAATTTCAATAGCTATGGCACTGGAAGGTCACTGAATAATACCTTCAAAATTACTTAAAAAGCTTAACCGTTTACATAAAGTTTTGAGATCCCTAAACAGATTATTAAAAGGAGAGACCCATTCTATTACACTCTTTGCAAACTCCCTTATACATTTGAATGAGGGTTTTGCAAACATTAAAATCCCTTTTTCGTCGAGAACAATTTTGGTATTATACTTGACGGAGTTAAGTGGGGTTCAAAACAAAATATGATTTAAGTGGTGAGGTGTAAGCTTTTAATTCCACAAACGTGTATTTCTAATACAGTAACTTTCGTGCGATTCATTATTGTTTAAGAATACATTACTGTTCGATTCGCGTGCACGATTTAATATCAGCTTATGATTTAAACCGGGTCCAAATCTATTCAAGTGATCCCGATAAATAAGGGAAGGTAAACAGTTCTTAAACTATAAACGAATTTAATGTTAAGAAATCTATTCTCGATTAGGATTTGGGAGTTCAACACCTGAAATGGAACAGTTGCATTTGTGCAAGTGAGCGAGGCTCTACATGGCTTATAATAGCGTCTCGTTTATACGACTGCAAGAGTATTATTTAGAGAGATGATGATAATATACAGTATGTTTTAATTATTACATTTAAATAGTTTTTGATAATAATGAGGAAGGAAAAACTTTAGCACTTTAAAAGGAAAATGCATGCTTGATAATTTATGTGTACAGAATTTTTGACTTTGGAAAAGAGTATAATCGTTTTTGCGTACTTAGGTTATGATGTGATAAATAAAACAGACACATTTGCGTCTTCTAAAAGTTGCTAGTTCTAAATAATGATTGGGTTTTGCCTATTCCTAGTTATCTTGGTGATAAAGTAATTATAATAATAATGTCCACATAGTTACAATAGACAATTAGCCATATGTTTGTTATTGATAGATTAAACTTGTTATTCTAAAGAACTATTTACATTCTAATGATGTAGTTAGTTTCGATAAGCCTAATCACGCTTTAAATGATTTAATGATGTATTTTTGTTGTGATTAAGTTTAATTCATCAAATTTGTTTAAAAATGTAGTAAGTATAAAATAATCTATAATTCTACTAATGTTCTCTTGCTAAGTTACTAAGTCTTGCACTATACTTTGATCATTGCTGATGCTAACCACAATTCGTAGTACAGCCAGCAAGAAAAATCGGCTAACATAATTAGATTGTCTGTAAACCGTCTGTATTTCACTAACACAGTCAAATTCAATGAGTATTCTATCATACAACATATGGTGAAAAACATAATAAACACAAATAAAAACAACCGGCACTTCTGTGGCTGCCTGTACATGATATGCATGATAGGGTACTCTTGCATACGATAAACAGCTGACGGATGTAACTCATTACTCATATCGTCCTGAACCTTGGACACTTCTTTGAAGAACATTATAATGCAAACTACGTTGTACCGTGACGTCAAGACGTCAAAAGTTTCTATAGGGACCTACCGCTCTTAATTTATTACCTTTCTTTACATTTATATAGCCTAAGAATGTACTTACTATAGGTACGGAACTGTATACACAATTATGTATATAACTTAAGAATGTTTCTGGACAGGTACAGGCTTCGTAAGTTATAAGAAAAAAATTGGTCAAATGTGAGTCGGACTGACAACCAAGAGAGTTCTGTACAAAAATGTTAACGTTATACAAATTTAGTTTTTAATAAACAACAAATTTACAACTATAAGAATTTGTTAAACCTTAGTAAAGCTGGTTGCCATATTTTCTAGCTTGTGACTACTCGTAACGATTGTCATCGATGTGTATATAACAGCAGGAACCCACAATTTAACGTGCCCTTAATTTCAGCAATTGTTACCATTTAGCAGTGATTAAAAACCCTCAAATGTATAGGAATGACGAATCAGTCTCGTGACTAAACAAAATAATGTCATTTCCATACATTTGTGCGTTTTCTACCTACGCTAATGATTGATTCGCTACAGGCTCTGATCATTGGTTTAGTCACGGTTGAAGGACAAAAGGTAACACGATTTTTTTTCATGATTAAGCTATTTCAATTTGTCACAATTTTAAATGACAATTTATTACGAAGATTCACACGAAATTTGATAAATGTTTTAAGCGTCTTGCATTGAGTTCCTTTACGCAAATTTCCAAAGACACGCCAAGATTATTGCAGTTCAATTATCTCATGCGTTTGGCCCGGAACTAAGGCATTAATATGAGTCAAACGGTTCTCGAGCTCGGCTTAATCCAATATCCCGTCTTCACGTCACGGCTTTCAAGTGCGGTAGCCCACAGTACTGGCGGCGTCCTAACATGTTGTGATGATCTGTTTAAGATGTTATCTTATTGATGACATGAATATGGTTTAGATAAAAGAGCTTGAGAGTAAAGTAAATAACCAATTAGAAATGTCAATTGCGAGACACTGAGAATTCCATACGATAGGGTATAGATAAATAAATTTGTTGACGAAATTGGTCACCTGTCAAATTTATATACCGTATATTAAAACAGTGATATCTTGTATGATATTCGAAGAAATTATATTATTTTAGAACAAACTTTATAACGATAAAAAGGATACTAAAAATTCTTAAAATGTACTTAGGTAGAAATATTTGAAACCGCAAACCGCAACTTTTTAAGAGCAATAATAATTTCAATCATGACTCTCAACCTTAACTAACGCTATAATAGTTTCCAGATTTTCAAAACTATAAAATTACAAAAATACATCAAAACTTAACGAAATAATTATCCAATTTTGGTAGTGAATTTTGTTTGTACGTGTGTTTCATAAAATCCTAACATCCAATACAAGACATGTAAGAATAAACGAAAGTCCGAAGTCTGCAACAATTACAGTGGCCGCACACTCATTTATTAATTAGCTTGCTAGTCAAACGACCTAGGGTCATTACGATAAGTTGTCCACACATCAGTTCCCGTTCAAAATCATGATAAAGGGGTTTGCTGGGACGTAGAACTCAGTGTGCATTGTGCCGTAGTCTCGCTACGTTCTCTGACTAACAAAACAAAATCTATCAAAATGAACAAACTCTTCATCGTTCTATTGGCTGTCTGCCTTGTCAGCGTAAGTTCTTTTATTCCTTTTTTTTTGTTCTAGGTATATTTTTTTAATGTTTCTTGTCAAATTTTAAATTGTGAATTGGTTTTAAGTGTTAACTAAGTCAGGAGCGACATATATTTTTGTATAAATGTTGTGTAATTTTTTAAAGGCATTAAATGATTAAAAGATCAGATCATATCAACTGATACAAAATTTAAAATAATAATAGAGTTGATTTTTTAATCAAAATTTAACTGATTATACTAAAATTGTTTTTATGCTTTATGACAGAATAAATATAGCACCCAATTTAAATGACTTGAAATTAATAAATTTATGTTTTAATTCTTTTTAGGTTAACGCTTTCGTGAAAAGGGATGCTCCCGAAGGCGCTACTGAACAGAATTACCTGGAAAAGCTACAAAAGGATTTGAAAGGTTTAAGTGACCAGTTCGGAGCTCAAGTTTCCAAGGCCTTTGACCCTGAAGCCATTAAAAAGGGATTCGATGAAGCTGTTAAAAAAGTAAGCCAGTGAATATTTATAAATTTGTAATTCAATAAAAATATTTATGTATTTATTTATATTTTTGACAACGTCAGCATGTGGGATTTAATAAACCTTATGCGAATATTGTCATAAGCAAGGCTATATATAATTTAGTTATTTATATTTATGTATAGAGCATGTAAAAAATAGTGCCTAAGTAATTAAATATTTATTTATCACCTCCATTATTTTCATTTATTTATCAGCTTTATTAAAGTGTATTTAAATGTATATTTTTTACTTATGTTTATCCTTAATGAACCGAATTTTTATTATTTTTTATTTTTGTATATAGCTATTATATTGTATACGTTTCTTTGTAAAATTCTATGCTTATACTTTTTTCAATTCAAAACTCATTTATTCAAATTAGGCCACTAAGTAGCACTTTTTGAAGGTCAGATTACATTTGATAGCACCCAGTTTCGCCCACCCTCCACCGCTTCCTATGTGCTATTTTAAAAATAATTCTTCTGTTTGAGCAAAATATTATTAATAATAATATAGATTCTCCCTTCCTTCCACAACCATCTTATTTGACACTATTCCGACTGCCGACTGCTGTATTCAGTTGAAACTTGCCGTAAATACTGATTTCCCAAAACTTGAGGTGCTAGTTACAATATACGGTGTTACATAATACATAATATCTCTTTATGTGTGAGAAAACGATTATAAGGAATAAAAACCCTTATACATATGTTCAGGGTACTGATAGGTATTTCAAAATAACAATGAAGCCCTTAAAACGAGTTTTTTCTTAATGTTTCTGTTTTTGATCCTATATTTCTCGTATTTATCGTATATCATTAACTTAGAAGAGATAACGTTAGGTTAATATAAAAATACAATAAACCACAGTCGGTTTAGCATATTATTCCGAAATGGACCTAGAAATCACATATTGTTCTTGTGCATAATAAAAAGTTTATAACACAAGAAGTTCAGTTTATATCTTGAGTAATTATAGATATGAATAATATTGTTTTATCAACAAAAACATAGAAATGACTTCAAATAGAACACTAGTGAGAAATAATGGATATTTTTATAAAACAAATGATAGCTATTTTACGTTAAATGAAAAATAATCAACAAAAACGTTCATCAAGACTAAGGTACAAACTGGTCTACTGAGGCAAAAAAAAAACAATCAAAATATAGATGAATTGAGAAACTCCTCCTTTAAGAAGTCGGTTAAAAATCAATCAGAGCATCCACAATGTTAGTCACGTTTTAAATTGTGGTTTTCTTTTCAGGCCGGCGAGTTTTCCGACCAAGTGAAAAATGCGTTTGAAAACAAACCTGCGAAGGCTGCCTAAAGACTGAGTAATCGAGAGTAAACATTCCAAATCATTTATCATACTGTTATTCATATTATATATATGCTCACATATATTGGCACGACTTGAGGCCATCAACAAATCTGTATTAATTTTTCGTTACACGTTAATACGAAATAGAATTTTATAAATAGTTATTTGTTTTAATTGTCCTTAAGCCTATCATTGTTATCCTAGCCTTTTCCTTTGTTGGGGTCGGTTACAGAGCAACAGAAATAGTACTGCCTAAAATAGAGATAGAGCCCGCCTTTTTTCGGCAATTTGCACTATATTAAATACTTTTTTTTCCATATTTACAAGACTACATTTGGTACAAGAACAATAGATGTTGTAAGTGACATCAATTGTTTCCATGGTGACAGTCAGTTGTTTTCTTGGGAAACGTCGGATATTTGTGCTTGGTGCTATTAAAGGAGGATAAAAAGCACTTAATTTTTGTACTGGGGTCTAAAAAAATCTCTTGCTAGTAAAGACCGTACTGGTAAGTGATGACACACAATATTTTAAATCGCTTAAAAACCCTTCATTTCTTTTTACGAGATAAAGGTTTGGCAAGCTGCCTATCGACTAAACATATTTTTCTGACAAATATAATATTGAAAATATGTTATTATGGTTATTGAAATGTTCTATATTTTACCTCATAATTATTTTATATTTCCTTGATGCGTGCCAATTCGTTATCGACTTACAAGAGTCCGCAAATGAGTTTGCGAATATGATAACCACTAGTTTGACCTGTTATCAATGTCGATAAATATACTCTCAAGTTTACGGTCAAAGTTGAATTGATAACGAATGTAGAATATACATACATATATACAATTATTCTTATTGGCATTGGTACTTGCTAAAGCTAAAAGATAAATTATATGCATGAGGTATTTTTGTACCTTTAAACGGATATCATTCTCGTCGTTAAGTATAAGGCTAAGTACTATTTCAAACCTTTATAGTTACGAGATTATCGAGCTTAGAAAAAAGATTTTTAATTTGTTAAAGAAGGTTAAGGACGGTGTCAAGCGATTAGTTATGTTTTTCATAAGTGTCATTATTAACGGATCGAAATACTATCCAAAATGTAAGAACGTGTACAAGAATCAAGGATCGCACATTCCACAAACTATTTAAGGAATAGGATTATTACTTTAACAGTTTCTGAATTAAGAAACGTGTATACTTTGAATGTGGGGTCCAAAATCCCTGATAATGTATCGCGCAAAATAAATGTATTATGCTGTATAGGACCACGAGAGATGCTAGCAAGGGTTACAAGAAAAGGGGGATTAGGGCCAAAACCTGTCCAGCCAGCAGGATTGTCCAAAGGAGTTACCTCGGTACCGGTACACAAAGGGCAAAGAAAAGAATATAGGTGGCCTCTAAACGGTAAAAGTACACTTCCACTCAACTAAAGAGAGGTCAATTGATGATGTCATCAGGAAAGAAGGACGCTAAATATATTGTTTATAAGTACGTATTGTACTGATTAAAAAAAAAACAGCATTATTAAAATAAGTGTCACTTGTTACTCACATCTGATTGACAGGCAGTCTGCTGTAAATAATTCACTTTAATGATTTCAGGAAACACTGCTAAGTATATGTAATTAGAGTCATTTTTGGTATGACACAATATGGTAGTTTTATAGCGAACGTAGGTACGTCATACAAATACCATGTTTTGTTGTTGTATCGTTGTATACAAGGATTTGAAAATTATATTCCGTAAACCGGTTTACTTACGGGTTTTTATTTTGATCGCCCGATTAATTTCGACACTAAGCGGAGTCTTTCATGATGAACTGACATGGAAGGATGGTAAGGAAGAAAATACTTAACGAAAATAAATGTAAGTTTTGGAATATAAATATACATTTGAAAAAAAAAATCGCGCATTTGAAACACAAATCTAACCTAATAAGACTGACATTATTATAAAAATAAATAGTCTTGAATTCAGATAAAATACTGCCACCGAAAATGTTTTCAACTTAGATTTGACTAACACACCCAAACATAGAGGGAATATATCTAGGCGTATGTATTATGTATGTGTTACATAGAAGAGCATTCGTATAGCCGTGAGTTCCGTCACTTAGCATATAAAGAGCCACTTTCTGGATTCCTCTTTATAAAGGGAGCGATTTGGAAAATTTTAAAATTTGCTGAGAATTTTCAAAATCATTTTGTGTGAAAACATTTTTCTGGGAAGAAGAGCTAACTGCAGTTTCTTGAAGCTTAAAACGTTGCTACTTGGACTGTTACGATTCCTAGTAAATGACAGGCTTTTTAGCATAAAATCCAACACATTGACAAATAAAATATCCCAGACTCGTATTGATGCTATATGTACACTAAAGCAAATAAAATAATGAAAAGATTCTGACCTTAGTACCTTAATTTAAAAAAAAAAAGTTCTAAAAATATCTTCATCATCATTATCATCTCAGCCTATTGTCGTCCACTGCTGAACGTAGGCCTCCCCCAAAGAGCGCCAACCATGTCAAAAATGTCTTGAAAAAATGTATTTAGTTTTTGTTTTTACCACCATAAATAGGTAAAGGTGCGTTTGCATGAGTGTGTGAGTGTTGTGCGTATGTTTGTTACCTCCATGCTCAAACGGCTAGACCGATTTTGATGCAATTTGGTATGGAAGTAACTGAAATGGTGATTGAGCTAAAGGAGGGTAATGTTTTTACAGCTATCAACATACTGGTGGGCGAAGACGCGGATTGCAGCTAGTATTTAAATATGACCAAGGTCTGTTAAACAGGTTATATCTGAAACTTTACAATGAACACATAATACACCTTAAATTAGAACTTACAGCTCTTTTCCTTCAATCGCGTGAATCTTTAATAGAATATTCTGTCTAGCTATTGCGGGTTCTGTAGCTTTAATATGCATGGAGCTAGCTGCCGATAAGCCGGCCCGCAAAGCCTGACCTGATCCTGTTTAAGCGTCTTCGCTCTATAAAAAAGAATTTCCTTATATTTACACCTGATTTTGTTGCGACGGAAGAGGTAGAAAGTTTTATTTAATAAAGATATGTAACTACATATATGGGACATTAAAATGGTATCGGAAATAACACCAAACTTCATACAACTGCGTAATTACATTATCTTCTTTTTTTTTGGTAGTGTGTTATTGGAAAAGTATGTCTTTTCATTCTTCAGCACATGATATAATAACCAGCTCCACCACTTGGTACGAGAACTTCAAATAAGAAAATTACACGGTAAAAATAAAAACCCGAACTCTACACGAAATTATAATCACTTTACTTTTGACAACCTAACCAAGCATCTATCTTGCTATAAATAACATTCAGAAAATAAAACAATTAATCAACAGTCAAAATATAAAATATGAAAGCCTAAACCCGTCAAAGTTTGAACGTGAATTCGCAACAATCATCACTCACTCCCCAAGTAGCATCAGGTCAAATCTATGATACCTTCGATCATTGTCAGCGGGGCTCACTGAAACCCCCAGACAAAGACATATAACACAGACACAGGTGCGAAAACTCCTCAACAAACATTTGTCTAAGTTGACTTAACACAGAACTAATTTGCTCCTCACAAACACAGCTATAAACCATATGTCAACGCAATAAGACATAATTTCTTATCCCCCGAACGCGTTGATAACTTTGTCTAAAGTCCGTCGCATAGTTCCTTCGAAGAAATAAGTCTTAGCCATACTGAGATAAGTTAGAAGTGCTTATTAGAACAAATAGACGCAGATGTTGTTGGGCTAATGGTTTAATTTAATTATGTGCCTTTAAATTTATTAATGGCTATCGATTTTGAAACCCGTTACTTCAACCAATTGTAATTTTGATTAATGGGATCTTGTTGATAAAGGAAGAGAGATTTTCAATGAGACGGGAATTTAGATTTAATATAACAAAATTAAATTAAATTCTTTAAGTACCCGTATTTGTTATTGAAAATTTCAGTTAAATATGGATGAATGTAGGTGAAACTTTGTACTGATACTTTGGTAAATAAATTGGGAATATTCCCCAAAGACATTCAGATAATTCATTGCAGTCGATCAAAAACCTCATACATATTCAGTCCTTCTCATTTATGGACAGATGCGTCGTGCCGGTTCGTTTACATCACATATCATAATTATTATTAAAATATGCAAGTTTAATAAATATTTCCAAATAATGGTATGATGTATTTAATAAACAGCGTATTTCAAAAAGCGACTGAAAGGAATTCAATATTTGGACGTAAATTGACGTTATTAAATGCATAAATGAAAAAGCTTGACTTAACATATTTATACAGGATTTTAAGAACGTGCGGTTGAAAATATTTTATATCGACTACCATCTCCTAACGTAGGTAATTTTATTACATTCGTGGGAAAGATACAACTACTCCAATTTTAATTGAAGACTTTGTTTTAGGCTCCTTGGCTATCTTTTTTGTATGATATAATATATTTTAACAGCTAAAAGTATTTGAAAGTCAAATACAGTTTTGAGCAGAAATATAACATTATATACTTGCTTATGTCTTATTAACATGAAAAAAGGCCTCTGGTCCAGCATTGATCCAAAATCAAAATCAGATTTTTTACGGTAGGCCGTTTTCCAGGCACTTGTAAACGTTACTATATTGACTCTTGGTGCATTTACAAGTCCCATTATAATTATTAAGATATTCTCGAAAGAGGAAGTGAAGCTACACTCCGTCTCTGTCAGATGAGAGCTCTCAAATGGCAGAGATGGAATGATGTTATTCTATTTATTACAAAACATTGAAACAATATCTCAGTTTTCCTTATTCTTAATCTTTTGTTTTGTGTTCGTGACTGGAATAATCATTTCTCTCTTTTTTTTCGTCCCAAAAGAAAAGTATACCTAACTCGATAATTAATAACGTTATCTTTATCAAGTTGTTGAGTATTCTTTCAACGTCAGAACTCAAATATTTACAATTTTGTTTTTATTTGAACTATGTTCAACATTAACGAAAGAAATTAAGACAAAAGTTTTCAAAGAATTTATTGAGCTTTACGTTAAATTGATGAAATTTTTAAAATAATAAAGTTTTAAATAATATCAGTCATTATATTTCGCTTTAAACAGATGAAAATCGATAATTCAGTGCCGTAGATCAATCTTGCAAGATCCTTAAAACAGAAGCGAGATGGCATTATAAACGGCAGTAGCTGCGTCGCGCGTCGTTTCTACAAAAGTATTTCAGAATTTGTATAGAAGTGTCATTTATTTGACATGTCATTTCCATACATTTAGGTTCTACGTATTGCTATAAACGTTGTTCGACGGTAACTAGTACATTTGTGACTTAACAGCGACTTGGATTAAGAGCTTACAGTCAACGCACAGAATTCTCAGTACCAACTAGACTTGAAATGTAGCGACTATCACTAACACATGACTTTGGTTGAAGTATTTCAATTAACCTCACCTTCAATAGTATATCTATATTAGTCTAGAACTATCTTGATAGCTTTAATAAGATATTACCTAAATTGATTTGCAGGTTATGTGTTATTTAAAATCCTTATTTGCATATAGAAATCTCGAGTATTCCAGATTGAAGTCAGCCCCGAAATGTGGTCAGGTTTTACTCCAATTACTTACAATAAACGTGCATGCCTAATCTCTTCAGTAATAAACCCGACCTTTTTTGAACTTCTATAATAAGTAAACTGGCTGTCAAAATAATCGGGACTGAAATTTGATATGAGAGTGATAAAGAAGCAACTCAGCATGTTTTACAGATTGAATGACTTCGTTTGAAGTCAGTCAGTCATTCATCCACGAACCAAAAACACACTTCAACTTTACAATATAAATAAAGATTTGAAATCAGGGTCACTAGCCTGGTTTCTACCTTATCTGAGTAACAAAACAAATGATACATTCTCGCGAATTAAGATAACAAAAAGACATCGAACGACTTTAACATTCCATTCAAATATTACACTTTGTTTTATTAAACATCCGACTGATTACAAAAATGTGTGTCAAAATAATTAATATTAAAAAGTTGTACATGATATCAAATACGTACTACGTAAGTTTCGTCAGAATTTCAAATAAGAGGTATTTTTTTTTTCAGAAACAAAAATTATCATCTCTTGAGTAGTAATCTCTGTTAATATAATAAATAATAATAATTTGCCGTATTGTTTTTTAACGTTGACTTACAATGACCAATGTTAGCCGGTTTTATCTTGAAATATTTTCTACTAAGGTGATGACATGAACACCAGAGTTAAAATAAGCCTCCGCCCCCAATTGTTTAGATTTCAAGTGATAGAAAAGCATCTGTTGTTGGATATTAAAGCCGTGTATCCGAGATCTGTTATCTTGCAATTCTACTTTTTTAAGTGAGTTGAAAATGTAAAATAGACAATAAACAACAAGAAAAAGACTGTTAACAACAAGTTTTAGCCTACTTTTAAACGTAAATGCTTAAACCAAGTCCTGGCTCGTCTAAATAAAGGAAATTAAGCAAAGAAATAAACGAAGCAACAAGCCTCATTCGTTGCCACCTGACTAATTGCTTTAAACCGTTAAACAATTCTATTCCGTGTTTCCAATGGAGTTGAAAATGTTTACAAAGGTGAAAAAGCGACTTAGTTTATAGTTTTCAGAGTTTTATTTTTATTTTACCGCAGTGAAGACGTTTCTTCAGTAGTAAAATCGATTTAAATGAATATTTAATAAAAGAAATAGAATATTTTCAAATGAAGATATTTTATAAGTTTATTTGGTTCTGGTGGTGGTTTCTGCTTTTCATCCACGGTTTTATGCTAATTCAGGGAAATTACAAATATGACTTTCTCAAAGTTGCATATAATATACTTTCTTAATTATTCAAAGCCTCGACTGATAACACGGCCAAGAACGTTGAGAAGAACGAAATCTCAAAAATTCCAAATACTAAAATCTGGAATTCCAACCCGCAGTGAGTAAGCGTGGTTATGATTACTTAAACCTTCTATAGATGGGAAGACGCCTACGCCCAGTCAAAGGATAATTTTATTACCGATTTCATTATAAGGTTTTGTTATCGATGTCTTTTTAAGCAAGCGGTTCAAAATTGCCATGATGAAACATAATACCCACAATCAGAAATGTATTAACCGAATATTGTTCTGGTCGGGTTCTAATACATTGCGATTCTCATTATCAGGCTGTTAATGCTCATTGCCGAAATCACGCCGTAGAATGTAACGACTAAATGTTCCTAGGGAATATTGCCTTAATCACTACATTGGCGGATTGTGGACCGTGTTGTGACGTTATTATCTCAGAGGCGTCAACGGTTTAGCCTTTCATTTTGTCAAGCCCACACAGCTAAATTTACCCACCTTTTATGGCTACGGTAATTTTTATGACAGTTGCTACATTGAACCCGATGAAAAAATTAATATAAAGCTAGTACAAGTTTCAAAGCAGCTTTCGAAATGTAGTTTCCAGTTTTATTGACAAACTAAACTAAATAAAACTGGCCAAGTTCGACCGGATGAAACCAACTCATTAACTACCAAGGATTAAAAAGTAAAGAAGTTCAAAGTTGTGGAATAAGAGCCAACAAAAGTCCTGGCGCTGAAGGGCGGTAAGGATGCGGGTACATTGAGCTCCTTTAAGATAAAGGATTTGAGGAATGGCGGCGTATTTAACGCAATGACTGGTAAAAGGTCCGTGAAGATTTGTAGAATTGATAGCGTTATCTCGAAATCTGTTCGTTGTTTGGAATTTTTGTTCAAGTGTAGAGACTTCATCAAAGTTTTTCGCGGAATGGAGAGCTGTTTAGAAAGTATGTAAGACAATAGCCTTGTTTTGAAGTAAACAATTGGAGTGGCTATGAATCTACTTTAATTTTGGGATGAGGGTCGCTGCTTTGAGTTTTAAGGGACAAATGTTTTTACAACGCAGTAATGTAATTTATTTATCCTTGTGAATTAAGGATGAAAATAAAGGAGAGACTTACAATGTTTATGCTGAAGAGGTGATTTAAAGGAAAATTAACATTGCCATCAGTTCATGATACATTTAAAATGTGTATTACTTGCCAAAGTGTTTCCATCCGCAACTTAAATCCATCTTTGATCTGAGTCAATTAAAACAGAAAGAAGAAAAGAATAATGACAATTATATAACATCTTAATATCGGATACATTCCAAAGTAAATGACAAGATTAGTTCCCTGTATCAAAACATTGTTTCAACTGTAGACATCGTCAAAATTTTAGTACTAATGTCTCTTCTATTTACGAGCTTAAGATAGGAGATCCATATAAACCGGGTGATTAAACTGTGGCACTGATATGTGGTATTCACAGCTCTATACGACCAAACTTTGGACTTTGAGGAGTCATAAATTTAGACTTTCTGAGCCTGGAATGTTTGACGCCGCTAATCACACCTGAATTGTCTTTTCTGAAAATGTTGCTGTTTGTAGTACTCGCAAAGGTTATTTTGCCGTTGATTATAAATAGTTTCATGTTAGATGGTGTCTACTTATGTAATTTTAGGAATCATTTATAAATGTTTTTTGATATACGATACTTTTTTTGATTGGAAAGAGATTTAGTGAAAAAGTAATCGAACTTCAATTAAATTGACAGAAACAGTTACAACATTGAATATCATATTTTAGCGTATTATCAGTTATTTTTTAAAACGGAAACAGTGAAATATGAATAGCCTCAGAGGCAGAAACTGTCAGACAATATATCCATTTTATTTCCGATATTTTTTTATAACGGCTAGTTTTACACTAAGGTTTTCGTTTCATTCTATGTATCGTTTCACAAACATTCAATCACATGCACAAAGACACCCGGACTCAGGACAATCACCTGTGTGTGTGACTCTATTCGCGTATCAAAATTTAAAAAGCCCTTTTTTCAGTACCTAAGCATAGTAAGTATGTAGAATTCGGTTGACCCACAAAAAATCCAACAAGGACGAAATGGACGATATTACAACAATTCCCGCAATGTCCCTTACCCACTACTTCTACTGCTTTTATTATTCACAAATCTTTTATATTATTCATGGCGAAGGCCTTGTTATTCAAACAATGCAAGGATTTTAGGCGTTTCGTTTCACCTTTTGTTTTCTGTACTGAGCCGCGAAATTGCGAAAAAATCTAGGTCTCGTTTGTTAGAAATAAATCTTCGGTTGGTGATTTTAGGTAAGTGTAATTATTTACATATTGAACGACGATAAATCGTTTTGATACTTTTAATTTTTACATGAGTAGAGTTTGTTTTATATTTGTTTATTTAATTATGTGTATACTCAGACAAAAAGGAGTGACATAACATTAGAAAATTAGATGTATCAGCATTTTGTATGTGCCTTTGTATTTGAATACTCTCTTATCATAGAATGGATATTCACGAGCAATGACGATCTTATTTGTAACTGAACGAATAACTGTGAACTTCCTTCAAAATATACTTAGCAATGTTGTTTCATTGACATGTTGTAATATTTTTGCTAGGCGCAAAAGAGTCTGAGCTAATCAGTCTAACATCATCTTTTACTTTAGTATTTATTTGGATACCGTTTTATTTACAACTAGCTGTTGCCTGCGACTTCGTCCCCGTGGGTAGAAGATATAAGTTATGATTTATACCTGCCCTGTTTTTTTTCACATTTTCCATTGTATCTTAGCTCCTATTAGTCGCAGCATGATGGTTTATAGCCTTAAGCCTTCCTCAATGAATGGTCTATTCAACACAAAAAGAATTTTTCAATTTACACCAGTAGTTCCTGAGATTAGCGCGTTCAAACAAGCAAACAAACTCTTTTCAAAGCAAACAACTCAGCTTTATATATTAGTATAGATATAGATTTCCACATTTCGATTTCAGAACGACCAGAATTTAAATTACTGATGAACATAATCCGCTTTAGCCCTTATAGAGAATCATTGAGAATTGAATTACACAAAAAAGCAAACTAAATAACCGTCACGGTTACATGACCAAACAATGAACCTAATTTCAAAACATCCCAAAATACTTGAGAATGTCGTTGTTAAACAGAAGTATAAAAATATAAAACTCAAGCAGAAACAAAGCTAAGAGACAACAGTACTTATCTCTCCATCAACAACAGAAAAATGTATAGTTCAGTTCTACTTTCTCTTAAGTGGGCAATTTACGTACCCAATTAATAAAAGCTAAAAAAAATAAGAGGGCCTTGAAAAATATGGAGCTGAAAACATTAAGAGGCAATAATACCCAACTTGGATACCCCAGTCCACTTGTCTTAATCTCTCCCGGTTGATTCCCTTTTGTTTTCCAGAAAATTTTCCCGGACATTCGTTAAAGTCAGATTTAATTAAAACTCGGCGGTTAATTCGGCGAAGAAATTCCGTTTACCCTTAACGATTGGTCAGATTTGTATGTTAATGATAGCACGGGTAATTCGCGATTACACTTCGATTTCGTACTAATTATTTTTAATTTACGAGAAAATGTGGGAAATAGTACTTGATAATAGTAATTGATATGTTGATTGAATATATTATATTTTATTTTATTTTACGTTCCTACATTATTCTTTGTGTTTCAATAAAGGAAATAATAATACCACTCCACAGAGGTCCCACTGATGGGCCCTTTTCATACTGGGATGGTTTTAGAAATGATCACTAAACTAGCTCGCCGCGAGCTTGGATCGGGACCGAGACTAGTCAGGTGATCCCAATAATGAAGTGTGATTAAACTGTTAAGTGTTATTTAATGAAAATCTTGGGAGAATGAAGATGTTAAATTCCAAGATTTTGTTTTTTATACGTTTGATTATAGCAACGTTAAGGATTGTCGGAATGTCATTTACTGATGGAGGTTTTATCATTCCTGTTTCATCAAGAAAAAAGATAATAAAAATATATTTTTGGCTTTCGCAGTTCGCTGAGGGATCCATTATCGTTTAAGCGTGTTAAATGAATGGCTTCCACTTTTAAAGGGGTGCGTTTCGTTAATAATCTAGTGGATTTAAGCTAGCTTGACGAATTTTAGTGACCTAAAGTTTAATCTCAAACAATTCTCCGATAGAAGATTCATGAGAGATGAAATTCTGGGAAGGATGTTTTCGACAGATCCTATAATTTTTGCACTTAACAAAGTGATAGTGGTCTTTAGTTTTAAAGTGTGAAAATTATCTAGAAGTCCCATCTGGTTCTAGAAAAATAATAAAAGGTCCGACCATGATGGACCCGTGATCCCATGTACATCTTCAAAAAGGACTGGGTCTCTTCTCATGAAATTATCCCGTGGGTGAAAAAACTTACTTTTCGTATTAAATGAACAGAAAACAAAACTAATCTGAGGATTAAAACTACTTACACTACGTGTGTATTTTAAAAGCACTCTCACTATTAAAAATAGAAACGTTGGATAATCTGAATACAAATACGTTTATACCTTTCCTAATGTTGTACCATATTTGTACAGTTGATATTCTATTTCTAGAGAAAAATAGATCTAAAATGTATTTATAAAATGCTAATACATTCGCCGTAATTAACACCACAAAATTAAAGAAGCCAAGACCAATAAGATATACCAGAATATGCGGAAAAGTCGGAGGTTTTACTAACATTAGAATTCACATGCCAACAGTAATTATTGGATAATTATGCTGAATATAAAACGATTTGCATACATACACCTAGAATATATAATATTTATATGGATAAAATGCTTAGTTTCAGTAGCCTGTGCATAATAGACCAGCTACTTATATATTTCTTAAGCGTTTCCTGTACCTTATGGACTCTACTGCTTCGCTGGGTATCCTAACTAAGCATACAAGGTTTATGCATATTTGTCGCTAAATTTTGGAATTCCAGTCCTATCTGTATGTGTGATAAGGTTTGTAATACATTGCACGTGAAAAACTGGTTAATAATTGTGAATAGAATATTACTAGGTGGAATATCCCTTTCTATATGACTGACCTGTAAAAAAATACCAACTTTTTTTGTCTTAGTTTAAGTGGAGTCTCTGTATTGTTATTGTGTAAAGGATTCTACATTTGACTTGCCAAGGACAAGTAATGAAATTTCAAACATCAGTTCACTGAAATCTTTCAACTATGAACGAGTTAAATTCGCTTCAGTAGCTCTCTAGTTTACTTAGAACATTATAGAAAAACTCTTTTCAAGTGTGAAAAAAAAATGTTAAATCTTTATTTTAAGCAATACACAACAGTTGAGATATTGTTTTCTAGAATCTAGGTCGTTTTAGGGCTTCGTACCAGTCAAACAGTTGAAATCATCACAAATGTATTTCTGTGTCCGTTATAACACAGCTAACGATAGTGATAAAACCAGTTTATCTAGAACATTTTAGGACCAAATTGAGAATCGAATAAATATAAAATGGGGAATCAGAATATTTTCAGGCCGGTAATTTATGAAACAAAATGTTTCTGTTTATACTCGAATTGCTCAGTTTCATTTTCTATCGTTATACATCTAAAAGCAGCGTATAATAAAAACACAAGGAGAAAATGAAACACGTCCAAAATTCCTGACTAACACCTTCAGCGACTATGAAAACATATTCCCTAGGGACCACCATGTACCATCAATTTTCGGGACCCACAAACAAAAACGCTCCACAAATTATTCACGCACTTTGCATAAATATTGGATTTTAATACCGGACTGTGTTCGCTTTGATCAATATATCCGCTTAGTGCATTTTTGACAAGGGAAAAAGGACAAAATGGCGCGCGTTTGTCCGTAACGTATGCAGTGATTGCCAAAGAGAAAATCTTCATTATCCGATTTGCGAGTCGGTTAGTTAGTGCCGACAGTTCACAGCTTTAAAACTAACTGTTCGTTCGTTAAACTGTGTTTTTGTTGAATCCATGTTTAGTTCAGAAGTTTTTACTAGTGACTGGACAAAGCACCATAGCGCTCAAATAGGTGAGCTTATTTTGATGGAGTTTTATGATAAAAGACCAGCAAGCCACTAATACCGGCAAAGAGTCTTGAGTTATAAAAATGTTTTTGGTTCCTTCACAAGATGGTTGAATGTCAAAATGAAGAAAAATACTTCATTTTCATTTTCAGAGAATGATTTTATGAAATAATAGCAGAATGAGAAACATACGTAAATGAAATATATCGTGGTTGCAAATCGAATCCATGTATTCATGTAACAGTAATGAAAAACTGTAATTATTTAATTTCATTTTGCTTCCAGAAACGAGTAACCGTCCTGGTCATTACCCCGTTTTATTTGTGCGCTTAATGAGCATATAATTATAGACTTCATTAATTTTGCATGTGGACGGATTCACTTTCCCGAAATACACGAAGAGTGGATGCGCTCTACAAATATTTTCTTCCACATTCCAGGTACGTTTTAAAAATATAATGATGATGCTGAAAATTAATTTTGGGTACTTGTATCTGTCTGTCTGTGCGCACTCCTCTTTTTTGCTTATCAATGCGGGTGACGGAGAATAAACAGTGAATAAGGCACACCGAAAGGCGTTATGTCAAATTGAACTTTGTTCTTAAAGATCTAAGTTTCATATTGGGTCTATCTGCAAAAACACACACAAAAAGTAATTTTAGACTGTCGATCACCGGTGACCGATTCCACTAGAGCCATTACATAACTAGGTACTCACGTCTATCAATAAAGCTGTATGTCCCAACGAAGCCTGTTGCATTATTCTGCCGAGCTCCACTATGGAATTCGAGGACTAAGGAAGGCCCTGGCGAGTACAGGGCTGGGGGGGCATCAGCTCTGCTCCCGCATAGCTCCCGGGCCCAGGCAGACCGCTCGTTGATGGCGCCAGGAGGGCCGGGGCCCTGGACTTCCCAGTACACCTTCAGGTAGTCCCCTCGTGTACAACTGTAACAATGGAATTTAGATTTTGTGGTCTTGACTGTAAAGTTCAATTTGTTTATTTCAAATTATTCCAATTAATCACATGATATTTTGTTTGGTACGATTGCTGCGGCGTGTTTCATAAAATAAATTGATTATTTGCAACAACTTCGATATTATTGTTCTGATATCATAAATAGTGGCTTTTCAATAACAATACTTGATTCAGATTAACAATTAGGCAGCGTAATCGTATGAAAATTTTGGTTTGAACATCTTGTTCCCAAACTCAAACTTTTGAAAAATTCATTTAAATTTTCATCTAACGTTTCATAATGCTAGGAAACTTCGTATACATATAACATTTACTTATGTTGATTCCACAGCATTGTTACTCCGCGGCTTTTAAATAAAAAACATCAGAATCATTTCCATTCAAAATGAAAATATGACGAGTAAAAAACTTCAGCTGCACAACTCTAATAAAAGTAAAACACATTTTAAAATAGCGGCGTTTTAAACTGACCTACGGGGTTGGAAAACTAAAAACCACTATGTGGCCGCCATATTTTAAAAGACCTACCAACGGCCGATCGTTTATTGAAAGTTAAGTGCTGCGATGCTTCAGTGTCTCAATTTTATGATCGAAATGTTTATCAAGCTGTGTTAGAGCTATTTATTTTGGAGACAAGCCTTTATTAAGATGGGACTCTTTTATCTTTGAAGTTATGTGGTTTGTTGTTCCTGGAGTCGTTTTTAAATCGCGTTTTCGTTTACATTTTATGAGTTTCCCTTGTTTAAGACCTGTTCTTGTTATTCTTTACAAAGAAAAGGAATGCAAAAGGTTTTTAAATGTTTTCAATTTCATTATTGCACGATTGAAAACTTACGAGTTTGAGAAATCTAAATCACTTTTTCACAAGTATTTTATAGCCAGAATCGGAATGTCTTTTTCTTGTGACAGTAATTTTAATTTCGAATATCAAATTTAATTTTAGAATACATTACAGTATCCATGTAGCTGTTGCATAGTAAAAGGCTTTTGTCCCAAGTCGGTAAACAGTCTGCTACGTCAAGAGATTATTAAGAAGCTGTGAAGGATTTTGTTACTTGCCAGTATTTTACAATAACACTTGCTTTCGAATTTACCTTCAATTCAAGATTGTTTATTATTATTATCAAATATTGAGACATTTACATTAACTTATAAAATTATTTTTTTTCGTTCTTCTAACCATCATTATGATTTACATTTATGTTACTACTGCTACTCATCCTAGCTTTTTAAGCTATATAAACAAGGTAGAGATTGTTATTCTTGATTTCTTCGTCCAAACATCAGCCATAATTTAATCCATTACAGTATTACGAAACAACAAAACATTAATATAACCTCAAAATAAATACACACAATATCTCTGCTACAATAGTATCAAGTAACACATTCCAAATTTAAATTCTCATTACCATCAATAATTCATAAAACGAATGTTGAATACAAAACGGCATGCATTTTATGCACAACGCTTAATAAGGTTGGCACCATCGCCACGGTTCATGGGGGAAAAGGAATTTTGAATTTTAAATTTCGTATTTTAAACTTCCTTAACGATCTTTACTAAAATAAATGCATAGAGAACGAACTGATTGATGTTAACTTGAATATTTATGGTAATAGTGCAAATGGTTCTGATTTAATTTGTAGTTCAAATGACAATGCGGATTTTTTTATTGGTGACAGTATGTTTTTGGATGTATTCAGTCACATACAGATGTACTGTCAAATTTATGGAGGCGACTATGAATGAAACTTTTAAATGGCTCCTGCAGTAAGAAGTTTAATTGTTAATTGTGTTTGTATAATATTCGAGACACATTCACAAGATACTTTGAAATTAAATGAAATATTTCGGTTACGCTGTACACTACTTAGCCGTAGATCCGATTTGAACAAAATACACTACAGACTAAACTTACAGCTAAGAATGACTTAAGGCTTCTTTGTGCCTCATTCCAGCGTGCGAATTTACGCAAAAAAATATGTGTGAAAATCTATTTTCTCTATTTTTGTTACTAGCCACAGTACTATTACTACTAAATTAAAATGACAACCAACGTCAACACTTATGCTCAACTTTTGATTGCTGTTCATACCAATTCCCCTTATAAATTATTTGCTTTGACATTACACGCCTCAACTCTACACCAGTCATTGTCTTCAATAATTGACGGGATTCCCTGAAAGCCAAGACCCTCAACCATAAATAATGTAAACGTAAAATCGATTCTCTTCTAAAAATATATTATAAGTCTGTTCTGTTTTCGTGTGCTCGTCTTCAAGTATTGGACTTGGCGTTTTCTTGTCACCCCTAACTCAATTGGATAGAAATGACAGGTTTTTTTTTACCGTATTTAAGGTATTCTTTTGCCTTGTTTCTTAGTTTTCGTGTCGACGGTAAATGTGTAATGTTTTCATTTATTTTGGCTTATGGTAAATGAAGTGTACGTTTTCTGAGAGTGTGATGTTTTGGTTGTATAGGAAAGCCTTCTTTTAAGTCGGTAGCATTTTGGATTTTGTAAATATTTTCAATTTTTTAATCTTCTTCTCTAACCAGATGCATATTTTGTATTACATTTGATATCGCGTGTCCGAGTTTGGATGTTTTTTTTATGTTATTTTATATTATTACATTTAGTTCCACGTGTCCCGTTGTCTGTCTGTACGTCAGTTCGTAATCAAATCATACAATTTGAATTTGATCCACTTTTCGGTTCCCGATTGGGATGAAATGTGAACAGCATGTATATTGGGTGACAATGCAATGTTATGACATTAAGCTAGATTCTACAGAAACTCCTCTAAAAACTATCGAGTTAAGTTTCGTTTGAGTTGTGTGATTGAGTACTTTGATTCCAATGCAAACAAGCAATCTAAAAGCCTGTTTTTTTTAAGAGTTTTGAAAGACAATTTACCAAAATCTTGTTGGTGTCTCGTAAATATTATTTACAATGTCAGAAGCTCAGTACAAATTAATTTATGGTGGTGTTTTAAACTCAAGGCAAAGGGTACAAAGCAAAACCAAGCACATTTCAGTTGAAAACCAATCCTTCCGACCTATATCGAGTTGGCAACGGGTCTACAAACTGAGTAACTAAGTATCAGATGTTTTAGAACACTATCTTTTGTTACTTCGGAAACATTTGAAAGTTATTTCCAATTTAGAAGATATACATTTTCAGTACTTCAAAGAGGTTTTGAATACTTGCCTAAAATGATCCTTTTACTCAACTTTTTTGAATTAACAAAAATTTTCATAACTTATAGCGAATTTTGTTTCGTTTAAGTGAGTGTGTAATAACTGTTAATGGCGCTCAAAATGGACAAAGTACAACAAAAAATCAAACGACAAAAAATACGTCAAATTTAAAACCAATTTCGTTCACACATTTTTTGGCGATAGTACAATGCAGCCATAAAACACTCGACGCGTCAAATATGCGTGCAGAAAAGTGACAAAATAACGTCCAATTGTACTATATCGAGCATTCCCCGCCAACTGTATCGGTGGCTATCAACACTAATCGTTCCGCCGAACATCATGTTAAGCCGAACAAACACTGGTCGTCAAACGTTCGGCTATTTGCCAGCACGACCGACGCACTGTGAATTGCAAATCCCGTGACTCCAGCTTGCTTGACCGACCACATTTTCCTAACAATACATGTGTTAGCTTTGTTTTTGAGGCGTTCGCTGCATTTTAATGAATGTACGGAATTAAATACGGATGCGATATCTGTTTTAATACACGCCAAACGAAATGTTTGTTTTTGTCATTAGATGTGGCTGAAGAAATTGAAAAAAAAATGTACGAGTTTTGTATTCTAGACAAGTGACAGTTCTGTAGCTTCTGATTGCTGACAGAATCGCTTAAATAAATGGAAAAAACAAGTCACTGTCTGAAGATTTATAGTAGTGAAATGTCTATACCACCCATTTTAGTCATTTCTTTATCTTTATCAATCTTTGAGAAAAAACTTTATCTCAAGGGAAACGTTAAAAACCTGAACATGTACGAAAACGTTGCAAAATGAATTTAATACTATTTACCATAATAATATTCATAGGAAAGTTTTAGATGTTTCAAATCCAACCTACAAGCGATCACACAAAGTTACAAACGCGAATAAACTTAGGAAATTCGAAGAAACATAATACAATTATAATATGATATAATACGAGGAGGCACGTCAGAAATAAGTTTTCGTGAATAAATAATGAGTTTCGTACTTGAAAACAACAGTACTTGTAACGTCGTCTTGGTTACTTATAATAATGATTTTGTTTTGTGAAAAAATAAATTAAGTTATTGTATGAAGTTTATCTTCGGTGGATGTGATACTTCAAATAAATTTAATGTAGGTATGTTCTTCTAATTATTTTTTTATGCTTTTCTGTTACGACTCCCGAACTATGGAATGTAACCTTTGTGTTCGAGACACATTCAATTCATATGCACAAGGACTCCAACCAGACCGAATGCTTGTCTTCCGCGGAGATCGATCAAAGGACACGTGGCGGACTGTATCTCAACCACTAGAATTTTAACTCAAGCTTGAAACGCTTGTCATAAAATGTATTACTTCCAATTACGCCGACGTTTTAGCCGACTCCCAAAAGCGGTGAAAATGGGTTGACTGATGACGGCTCTGTGACGTCTCTGTCGTGCGGAATCCTGCCACTACCTTCACGATGGGGCTAGAACAGAAGCATTTAATTTCAGGAACTAACGGGGAAATATACAAAATGAGACTCTTACTCGTGGTCACACTATATACGTACATAAGTGGCGACAAACCAATCTTTATAAAAAATATCATTAGCCTGACTGAATCCTTCAGACGCAGTTGGAAAAAAATACCATCGATTGATCATACGATTTTTACAAGAGAATAGTCAAAAAACTAAACGGTAAAACAAAAGATAAGCATTAGTGTAAGTAACACATGCGGTCCAGTAAAGTCCGTAGAAGTTTTCCTTGCGCTCGGGGAAAGATTTGTCTTAGCGTTGTCTCCCAAGAGTGGAATCCCAGCGTTGCGATCGATCTAACTAAAGTTGTCATTCTGGAAAACAAACGTGGGAAATACGCTATTCTAGCTGTTCATTAGTTCATTCTATTTTCAGTGGAGAGTTTGTAAGTGAATGCAAATGTGTTTTATTTTTTAAATCGTTTAAGCGTCTTTTCTTTTGACGGTGTTGTTTCGTTAGTTACTTGTTTTAGTTGCTGTAGCGTGGGACCCATCACCTTTTGTGAATAACTGGTTTTGATGTGGATAAAAGACGCTAATCTTACTCTTGTCTGGAACACTGTTTCGTTAAAAAAGTAATAATACAAGATGGATATTCCAAAAACAAATGTAGACAAATTAAATCAAAACAGATAGAACATGTCCCGTTTGTGACTACGTGCAGCAAAAACTACTAGCAAAACTTACAAAATTTGAGCCAACATTATATTAAACAAGATAACATGATTTAGCTCTACAACTTAAAACATTTTGACGACAGACGGTTCACATAGTCTGTTAAAACATACGACCTCAAACAAGCTTCAGTTTTTGTACCCAGAAACCCTAGACCGGCTTAATTTAATGCTGGCACACACGAATTACCATAATACGAAATTTACAATTCCTTTTCAGTAGTACGGCTACAGTGAAATTTCAAACGGCATGTTGAAATGATATTGATTGCGAATTGGTTTGAAATTTGACTTGATATAGACGGACCGGAGTCGAATTTCGTAAATGTTTTTTAACTGGCATTGAACGAAGTAAATCTTTTTTGTAATTTTGGAGGTATTTTTTTGCAGAAAGCTTGCTTGTCATTTTTGAACGGTTCCAAAATGTTTCATATTTTATAGGCATAAAACCTTATTTTTCTAATTCAATCTAATTTTTAACTACACATAGTATTCGTTACCATTCTTTGTGAGCGATTAGCTTGCTCCTTCTCTACGCATCGTTACCCGACTAGATCACGCATTAAATAAATATAAACTCAGAAAATATTATTTCATATACCATCGCGTTTCGAAATGCTCCTACTGACGCAAACGTCACATCCTACGTAAATTACTCACTCGATAAAATGTCAGCCTATTTTTGTTTTTTGCGGCCTGTCAGCATATCAAAGCTACAGGATCCAGAGAAAAATATGAATAGGTTGAAGATGGCTTCATTGATCAATGCTATTTATATTTATTTTATGGGTGGACCTTGTAAGTGCAAACCAAGTATTCGATAACCAATTTACTGGATAAAGATTTCGTAGAAATGAAATTTTCGAGTCATTCATGTACGAAAGGAAATCATAATATGCAGATTATACTCTCCACTTTAAGCAAAAATAATAAGCTATGTTTTTCGATTAAGTATATGAAAGTAATCTTCCGTACAAACTCGATCCCCTGGGCATACATAATACACTATATTTTCATCTTCGAAGAAAGATGTGTTTTCTTTTTCTTGTAGCGAGATAAGTATGTGTACATTTGGAAGGGTAGAGTTTAGCTTACAGTAATTTATTATGAAAGAGACACTGTCCAGACATAAAAAGTGTTCAGCAAGACATTTGTTATTTTACTGGAACGGAGCGCTTTCACCAGCTATGATAAAAACCGAGTTCTAATAAAAAGTACCCCATGAAGTGTTCAGACGTTGTCATCTATTGAAGATACCATGAATGTTGTAAAATAAAAATAAAACTGGGATTATTTCCTTATATTCTTTAAATATTAATATTCATATGCTCCTAAGAAATCCACCCAAAGTATCGGAGCAACATAAGCAGCTTCAGTGATGTTCATGAAGATTTGGTTACTTCGTAAGTTAAAACAAGTCGCAACAAGTTTCGTGGCGCCTATATCTTGGGAACGTGTTCACTCGCTCGTGACAGCTCATTACAGAGTTGCAGATAAAGTGGTGCCACTGTTGATTATGAGACACAAATTAGATTTACACTTTGCTCCGTTTTAACACCGTTTTGCAGTACTCGACATTTCTATTTTTTTATAGTAACTGTCGTGAGGATGATTCATTCTTAAATGATGCAAACGAAAACTCACGCGTATTTAGCTGACGCAGAGGCGGGGTCGCGAGTCGAACTGGTTTCTACCCGTATCCGTAACGACCCCGGTTGGGTGTTAACGTAGTCGGGCAATCCCGATAAATAGGCGTAAATAAACCATTAGATCATTTAATATTTTCTTTTATTCTGGGACGAAGTTATTCACTGGTTACCTAAGCTTTCCATATGTAGTTGCATTCTATATTTTATTTCAAGAATATCTGTTTAACCATATCACAATTAAACTCTTGCATAATAAACAAAGTCTGCATTAAAATCCATTTCAGCCACTGGAAATAGAATGAATGCTACGACTTATATTCGAAGTTTTTTATTGATTACTTTTAGATTCCCTGAAAGCCGGAGTTATTTCCATAAGGTTTTATTATTGAATCTTAGTGTCGTCGGCTACTGCATATTAATGAGAACTGATACCAAAGTTTCTTGGGCAAGAACTAGGAATATAATGACTTTTTTACAGATTATTGATCCATTTTTTTGTACATTTGTTCATTTAACGGTAATAATAATACCAGCTGATTTCCTACTGCTGAGCACATGCCTCCTCCCATATACGGAAGGTGGGAAAATATTCCCAGGAAGCTCAGCCGATGAGGTGGTCATATATTTGTATTTATTTGCTTATACAATAGACTCCGTTGAAAATGATAAGGATGCTATTTCCGACTTTTTACTGATTCTCGTTTATTTTCCGATATTCCAAAAAATGTTCCTAAAAATTATTAACTGACGGCTGTTAATATTACGAGGGTAAAAATTCGGTACGGTAGACGGAATTAAAACTGTCGGCCCGAAATCCGAGCGTAGTATATTTGATTTTTAGATTTCTGAAACAAAAAGGACTGAATCAGTACATTCACGTATGACTTTCATCCAATTCTCCCGTCGACAGCGTAAAAACTGAAATTAAACTCGCTTCAGTTAAAATGTACATAAATTTTAAAGTTCAACCGGAGTTACTTCTATATTCCCAAAGCTCCAAATTATGTTCCTTTTTTGCTCTAGGTCTACATCACATTTGCGACTCCGAATGTTAATTTACACGTACTCATTATTAGAGGTTTCTTTTGGTTTAACGTCCATATATCTAGCAATCTCTTCAGACAGACAAACGAAACAGTGAAACAAACAATTAATGTTTAAATTATACACGACGCGACGTATCTAAATTCTTGGCAAAGCTATCCTAGGCCGAAATTCCAGACCGGACACAGGTCAGGTTCTTAACATAATTATCGTTAAAATTCCTTACGTCACGTAAGTGCTAACAACCATGCTATCGCTTGCAGTACCATTAAGTCACTGGCTTCCGTCAGTTGTCTCGGTCCGAAGATAAGTGGCCGACGCGCTGTTTCCTCAATCCGAAACCCACTACAAAATAATTCAGCGGCAAACGGAGTAACAGAAACACTGAACACTGTGTCTTCAATTGGAAAGCGAACAGTAGCGACTGTGTTCGTGTTTGCAGTCTGCAGTGCGATCGCGGTCGGCGATAGTTTGCACTTGATGCATATTAATGTATCGTCCCACAGTACTGTTCATACAGTTTGTATTATATCGAGAATAGGATAGGCTTTGTTTCGATGATATCGCATAATATTATTTTGATTGAATTTCAATATTCAACGGTCGCACGAAGTGTTTGTGGTTATTCGATTTAAAAAAGGTACAGAATATTGTAGTTCTGTGACCGTTGTTTTCTATTGAAACGTAATATACACATTCGTTTGAATTCTGTTTGTTGTGCATCGTTATTTCTATGAAACAGAGCTATGCTTGTACTTTAATCAAACAAAGAGCGACTAAAACGCTGACGTCACAGAATGTATATGTAAGTAATCTAGATAAAGAATGATATTAAAATAATACCGTATAAACCCCAGCCGACGTATCCGAAGGGATTGGGTAAAGACGTAAAACCAAATGAAAGAACCGGAGAACATAGCTCATAAATATTTTAATAAGTCTACGGAAGCAGACGTACTCGTATACCTATTGTTATAATAAATGTAGATTGTAAAGTGTCTATAAACTGGGAAATGTTATAAGACTTGGCTACTGTATACAGCTATATTAAATAATGGTTTTCGTGTATGAGCAATTTTAAAGATAATGTGAAAATACGCTGAAAGTGCGCAAGAAGTTAAAGCGGCTTGTTTTTCGATTACTATCCTTTTAGTAACACATAGCCTATTTTGTTAGAAATTTAAAAGAAAGCTTAAAAAGTAATCAGGTCCTATTAGCCAGTATCGTAACAATTGTGCATGTGATTTTAATGTTTGAAAAACTCCCCACACATAATAATGAAATTCGAAAGCGAAAGTAGTATAGTAAAGAAACAAAATAAGGATGCTGCGCTTGCTATGTAATCTTGACTGAATATTCTGTGACTATCAGGTATTAAATTCATGATGAAACGTGATGACTTACATGTGTTCTAGTTTTCGCTAATGCTCACATGCTGCAAAAGCATTCCGAATTATGCGTTACCTAGGCTTCCTAACTAAGCTATACCGTTCACACTGCTCAAATATCGACTGGTTGATAACACTTGTTTATTGCGACGGGCTGTTACAGCTTATGTATGGAATCTTGTTCTCTACCAAGCTTCGATTCGTTGTAATGACCCTTTAGTGGTTCGGAGGTAAAACAAAGTTCAAAGATATTAAATCCGTGTGTCACAGGGTGTTCAACCAAGTTCCAAACACAGACACAAAACTCAAGACAGGCATTCATGGATCACACAAACACTTGTCCGGGGTCGCGATTGGCACGTGGACCTCACCATATGCTGTTTTTAGACGGATAGAATATTTTAGATTTTAAGATATTCTGAAAGGTTTTCCTTCTTTCAGTACTTAAAGGTTCATTAATGTCTGATTTTAGAATATAAATTGAACCAATATTTCATTTTAATAAGCTATACTAAAATAAATTTAAAATTGTTCTAGATAGTAGTTTACACAATTACCCATAAACATTCGAATCACTGAAGTGCAGTTAAATGAAAGGGTAAACAGTGGACTAAAGGCTCTTATTAAATCTGACTCACTTTCCGTTCCACGAAGCTCTCAAGTTAGTTTACCGTAATAACAGATAATTGTAATGACCGTTTATTTATTAAACATGGTTAAAGTTTTCCCGGTAGATATCGATTTATTGATTTACTTTTAGTCTTTTATGATGTTTTGATTGATATTTAGTCGTATTAAAAACTGGTTCATCCTACATTCCGCTTGATAAAGACCAGGATATCACGAGACTTGGTGGCGATACTAAAGATTTTTTTTATGTGCATGGTTCTTAAATCATAAAAAATGGGACCGGCTTATGCCTTGCAGTGGAACGCGATACGTACTTATAGTGTATTCAGACTTAGGTATATTTATGAATTTTAATTATTCATTGGGTTATTTTGGGTTAATTATCCTATGCTTAGGATAATTTGGTTGAAATTGAAAGTCCCTGAACAAGTTATTCTAAACAAATTGAAGGCATACAAAATGTACTATTAATTCATTATAAAAAAAGGTACCGTGTGTCGTTCGTAATGAAATATTAATTAGGGTGGATTAATAACACTCATAATAGCTATTTTCATTAATTATTTATTTTTTAATATTTAACCATCCACGCGTAGAACTCTATTGAATTTATTATTTAGAAGGCCATTTATGAGTCTCATAAACTAATATTCAATTTCTTGTTTAGTTATACCAAAGCTACTAGCTACTTACTCGTCACTCAATTGGATAACATATTTTAGAAACAAATCCGTCAATAATATACGATTGTCACCTTCTGCTTGACGAGATTAATCCAATCTGTTTCCAGTCCGCTCTCCGATTCAATTTCCCAATGGGATTCGTCGACGGACATTCATCATCTACTATGTGACTTCTGTTTTTAATGATCCCGGTCAATAGTGGATTTGTAAGAGTTAATCTGTAGATGAAGAGGATTTAAAGCTTTATCAACTTGGTTTAGTAATAATCGTTTTGTTTATGACGTAAGACTTGAGTGGCTTGGTCTATAATGCTAAAATGCATTGGTATTCTTTATAGTTAAAGTTTAAGGCATAATTATGCCAGAGTCTAAAGTATGATAAAATTGATTCTTTTTCATCAATTTATCATCATTTACAAATATAATATATTATTTATAACAATCTTACTAATATGAAAAACGCGAAAGTATGTATTCATAGATGTTTGTGCCTCTTTTA
The DNA here is from genome assembly GCF_003590095.1 of Trichoplusia ni. Classification (NCBI taxonomy): domain Eukaryota; kingdom Metazoa; phylum Arthropoda; class Insecta; order Lepidoptera; family Noctuidae; genus Trichoplusia; species Trichoplusia ni. Next base: position 4,277,174 of record NC_039485.1, read on the forward strand.
CGCAAAAACACTGTATGGATTTAGATGCAACTTGAAGCACAGATATTTTATGACCAAGATTAACGCAGTGGAGAACGAATCCCATAACACACAAAACTATAACACAATAACGCTATAACAAAAGAAAATAACATAATAAAATCTAAAAAAACCTTCTTGGATAAAGAAGTGATTATTTCCAAACTAGCTTGTGATGTAAATGTATCAGTCCATAACACAATGAACGAGTAATCTTTCACACATATGGAAAAAATGCCGAACTGTCATAGGATGACAGGTCACTGGATGGGTGGACATGTGATTGATGAAAGCTATCCCTCGCACTGGACGACTCGATTGCTGATCAATCAAAAGAGAAAATACAGTTATTCTTACATCTTTGATAGCAATATCTGTTCGTGACTGATGCATCAATCTGGGATAAGGAATGTGAAGTTGGAAAAGTTTAAGATGAGAATAGTGAGTTTTTGGAGTTAAATTAAATTGCTTAAACGGTCAAGTGAGAGACGGAGTCGTGATACTGACGGTACAGACAAAAAAATGACAAACAAAACATATGGGAGTGGGTTGAGTGAAAAATAAATTTGTACCCACAAATTTGTAGTCACCCAACATATTATTTATGACCATAACAAGTGACCATTATTAAACTTCGATCATTATATGATATTGCTTGTTATTAAAGGGGAAACAGAAATACATCACGTTAAAAAAAGGCTGGTGACAGACAGGCACACGGCGTGACATATGTACATCAAAACCTGTGTAATAGGGTTCGGTTTTCACCCTATAGAACCCTAAAAATGTCATAACTTTCATTTATATAACAGCACTACATAAAAACGGTGTAACAACAAAAAGTACGGATGTGGTACAAACTAGAAACCTAACTGTAACGACGTGCAAAACATTTAACGATGTTAGTTTTTTGAACATACACAAAACGCTACCAAGTGAAACCTTGTTATGAACGAGAGCAACGTGTAATAAAATAAAACTAAAGAGAAAGTTATTTTCAAACATGTCACGGTAAAAAATTGATAACTTGTTTTAGAGCTTGAAACGACTGCAACATTTTTAGCTATAAAAAGAAACGGAATAAAATAGTACGACTCAATTTGACGAACACATTTGCTCATAGACAATATTCTAATACACAACTTCTTGAATCAATTACTCCATTGAAAAACTACGCCGTCAACACAGATTCACTTCTAAAGGCAAACACCGTTTATCAGGCGTTGATGGCAAACTTTTGCACATCTCTTACGCTCGCGATACTGAGCTAGATTCCTATTCTGTTTTCAACAGTACAGATTTCCCAGTTGCATCGTTTGTTCTCAGTTTAAAAGGCAAATACTTGGTCCCATAACGCATAGATGACGCTAAAAGTAGTCTTTTGTATATCTTCTTTGCATTCTGAACTGCTTCCGTGTTGGTTTACGCGACTTGTAGCAACATTTTGTGAGAGTGAATTGATAAAAGGCTTTACTAAGACTCTTATTAACAGATTTTTTAGGTGGTCATAATAGTGAATGGTTTTAGGTTGGGCTGGGTTTAGAATACAGCCGTGAAAGTAGTAAAGCCAAGATGCAGTGTGTACGTAATAAGTTAGATAAACGATCAAACGATCATTAAATAAATGGATGCGGATTCAAAATATCATGAGGACGTTTAAAGTGCTTCATTTATTTTGTAATGTATTGAAGAGAGAGTCTCTGGGAGATGCCTATGTCCAGTAGTGGACTGAGATGGGTTGTTGATGAGGTAATGTTTTACTGAGTGCCCGAAGCCTTGAAAATCGATTGAGGGATAATCGAGGTCACATCGAGATTTTCAACTTTGAACCGTTGAACTTTTTCTAACCTAAAATACTGCCTATATACCACGTAAGTGGAGAACAAAGGTTCCCTACACTTATATTTTGACACCGTAGATTAAGGAGCCATTTTTACATGCGTATTACAATGATACATCGAGCAATGGTTTGCGTTATGGGAAATCATTTGGCTTGGTTTCCGCCTTGTAATTGCCTATCTCCTTTTTCTCGTGGGTGTCGTAAAAAAATGATTAAAGAAATATATCATGTTATGACGCCGCATCTTTTCTTAACGGCATACATTTTGTCAATACTTACCTCAAATTGGGATTTTAGGGGCTGAGAAATAAATCTACTAAATTAAATTATGCTTGAGTTTTTTAAAATATTCCCAAATACAAATGACTATAATCGGGACATGTGACGAATTTGCTTGGAGGATTAGAAGAAACAGAGTTTGTTTTAATTGAGTAGAAAAAACATTATTATGTTTTACATATTCTACGTGAGCAAAGCCGAGGGCGACCGTTAAGTAAATAAAACTTTCGGAAAATCAGCCTCATCATAGCTATTTTAGAAAAAATCCATTCAATTGTTCATTTTAAGCAACATTACTTTTTAAGACTACCAGGACAACATATTTCCACAGACTCTAATACTACCTACAAAAGGGTACACCCGATAACACAAGACACTAAATCAAAGCCCAGTTCCGTACATTCGTACCTGCATTGACATCGTTCCGGTACAAGTGAATATTAATGTGGGCTTCGGTTCTAATGAGCGCCCGCTTGACACGGAAATATGCTGCGGTAAACATCTAGTTGCAGCAGGTGATTACTGGCTGGAACTAGTTTTATGTGTCGGCCTGATGAATCTGCCAGTGAGCGATAAAGGAACCACTGATTAGGGCAGGAGTTATTAGCGGTGCAAATAGTGAACTACAAATGAACGGAATTGAGGGCAACTTATGGAGTCCAACAATTTAGATATATTTTGATGTGATCCTATGTTTTTACGCATATCTTTCTGACAAGAGGTTTATGGCTAATGTATTTTTTTTTCTGATAATCTGCCTTATAGGAACTTTAATGAGCCAAAGACACAAACTCGCCTATACAAGACCAGTCAACACTGTAATTATTATCGTTTTAACTAGGCTGAAATAGGCTAATAAAAATGTATTACAACGTCATCAATCCAAGTTAAGCGGCTTAATAATCTAATTTGCTAGCTCAGTGCACCTTCATGGTGTAAATACAACACACGAGCTATGAACATATAGGCATTGGTAAACACTAATTCAAACGGTGGCGTATTTGCACAACGTTGCATTGCGCTGAATGCCGCATATTAATGTGTTGGACTGTTGGGTTACACGGCTCGATATGCGATGATATAATCCACTGCTACTGCTACACTAGTTCACTGCTAAGGTGGTGCGTATTGTGAAGTCTTTTGTATCGGGCTAGTAGAATACATAAGTGGTAAGAGTTTGAAGTTCAGTTGTTTTTGAAGTGGTTTTGTTATAACGTTAAGCTGTTTGTAACGACTATCGCGGGTCGATCTTTGTTAGCCGATTTCTAACAAATTGTGTTGCAAAGAGATTATCTGTATTTTGGCATCTAGTACAATGGTTATACGTGGTATTATGGTTTATGAGATGAAGTGACATGTATCCTTAATCAGTGAGATTGGCAAGGAGATTCTTTTTATAATTAAATTAAAATTTGTGTCTTTTGTATATTTGAAAGCCGATACCACAAAGGTTGAAAAAGACCTGGGAAAAATTCAACGTCGAATTAATGTATTTCTTACAACAACCAATACTCAGTACTTAAACTCATAACATATGTTCATCATCATCAGCCTTTAGTAGTCCACTGCTGGACACAGGCCTCCCCCAATGTGCGCCATAGCGCCCTGTCTGTATAACATATGTAGTTTACTAAAAATGTATTTATACTCATAACTGATAACAATTTGTATTCACATTGATTAGGTAGCACTAAGGAAATGATAAACAAATCCTTAGCACATGAACAAACGACTATCATCTCAGAATAACACAAGAACTAGTAGTTTCAGCGGAATATCTCTTCCAAAACATTTTGTGAGCATTTCAGCGATTTATCACTGGCTTTTACTGTATTTTAAATGTTGCGTTCACACTAGGTAGGGTAACCTGTCGTGTTCGTAAAATACCTGAATAACTTGAATATATGAAGTGCCAAGCTTTCAACTTGAATGACGTTTGAATATCACTTGTTATAAAGGAGATATTTACTGGTATTTTTCTATTCGGCAAATGTTAAACGGTTGAACAGTTGAAAGAGTTTGGTGTCGGTGGGTGTATCAAAGAGGTTTCTTAAAATGGATGAACGTTTAATGTAGGTTTAACATTATTACAAAAAAAAAATGGAGTCGGGCTCCTTTAAATGAAACTTTATCCTTATTTCCAAAAATAATATGCGAGTCAAGCTCTCGACACTGAGGGTCCGTTCAGATAGGGTCAGGAAAAACAAACTTACAATAAAAAAATTAAACACATTTTTACACTCGAGTTTTTTGGTCGTTATTGCGGCAACAGCAATATATCATTATTGAAAACTTCAAATGCTTAGTTATCATGGTTCATGAGATACAGCCTATACGGACGGAGATGGACAGAGATTCTTAGTACTTATTAGGATTCCACTTTAATACTTAGGGTTCTGAACCCTACAAATTTAGTGTTAAATAATATGGTAATTGGTATTTTTACCACCTAGCATTGGCTGAAATAAAGTGTACATTGAAAGTACTAGCCGACAATAGTATCTCAATTTAATTTAACATCTGACGTAAAACCAAAATCCCTAAAAATACAAGACTAAAAACGTACCTAATTGAAATCAGGAATCGTGAAGGTCTTTTAACTTCAAACAACAAAGTATCCTTGACAATGCACTGGAAGGGGCAACTTTATAACGAGAAAATAAAGTTCCGAGTGAGTTTCCACCGTGAAACAATGTCCGGGGTTTTAGAAGTCCTTACCGAAAGGTCCCTATCCGTGTTAGCATTGGATTTGGTTTTAAGCCATTACGGGTTTGGGATCGTTAGGGCAAAGATCGTTGAGTTTATTTGTTTGTATTTTGGATGTACGTAGTTCAGAGATAAACAGTTCTACTAATGCACATCAAAATCCTAATAATTTTATAAACGTGAAAGTTTGTAGGTATGGATGTTTGTTCATCTTTCACTCAAAAACACATGGATACACTGAGACATAGACACAAAACATGAGATTAACACATAGCATAGTTTTACCGTATATAAATTTTAATTTAATTTAATTTACAAATACACAATTATCATGAAAAACCATTTTCATTTTTCCACTCATAAAATATTTAAAACAAAACAACATCAAAACCAAAAGCAGAGATAAATAAATATTTAATTATTGTAGAGTACAGTATTGGGTTACTCATTTTGAATTTAATTTAATTTATTTGCGTAAAATGTTGATAAGCTTCCAATTATATTTTTATATTGCTATAACTTATTTTTGTATTATTAAATTTAATGATGCCGTCTGCTCATGATTAAGCATTCCTGTTGGGTCCGAAACTAGTCGGGCAATCCCGATAAATACGCGTGAGTAAAATTTTCATCATTTAATAATGAATCGTTCACATAGTTTGTCAGAACGTGACATTTTTATAATTATCTAAACTAACATAACTCAGTATACACATCTACGTAAATTCCAGTATTTTTGAAGCATAAATAATTCCAGGATAGTATCTCATAGTTATTTGTAGATGTTCGCTTCAGTCTGACTCACTGAGGAGCACTGAAATTTGTGGTGGAGTGTAATAAAAGCGCGGCTAGGCGTACAGACTTCTAAACACGGCTGAGTCGTTTGCTGTTAAATTGCTGCTTTATCGCTAAGTTGAGGTCGATGGATTTGATAACAGTTGTTACGGACGTCTAATTGCTGGGGACAGGTCTTTTCCTATTTACGGATGTTTGAGTGTTGATCAACAAGCTGGCTAACTGCGGGTTGTCGTTTTTGGATTTTAAGATCAATCAATGTTTAAAATAAATGAGAATTTAGAATTTGTGTTATAGTTTATTCTATATTTTCATTTGAAAGAGCGTTTTAAAATTGTTGTACAAGTATTTGTGACGTAAATGTGACTGTTTAAGATTTCGAGTTTAGAAAACCTCCTTTAAAGTATTTGTAAATAAATAAAATACTCGAGAGCAAAATTGTATAGTTCTCTTTAATTACATTAAATTAACGTAATTAAGATCAATATATTTTTGGATTTCTTTTTTAAGATTTTGGACTATGCTTTTGAACATTTTTGAATCCTGGTACTCTTAGATTCTGGTGCAGGATTTTTTTGAAAAAAAAAACTATTTTCAAAGTATTTCCAGTTCAGTCGGTTAAAGTTGAGGTTACTCGAAGGATATTTCCCAGTAGCCCCGTCCGTCTTTTCAAGGAGTTGTGAAACTTTATTATGAATTTAGTTTGGTACACGCAGTGCATCTGTTACGAGTTGTGAAAGGTGAATCTAGTCTACCAGCTTTATGAAATAGATAAATTATATATTGATTCATAAACTGGAGCGAGAAGAAAATCAGTTGAATATAAAAGGAAAATCTTTCTGCACTTTTTGTGGTTTGTTTTTTTTTCTGTTTGAATATAATTTTTGCCCCGATTTATACCAATTTGGTGAATTATTTATCGATTGTATTTCGTTTTACATTCTACTTTTAGGGAAATGATGTTTGGTGATCTTGGAAATTGAAGAAATTGAATCGATGGAGAAAAACTTGTAACTTTTAAATTATTGTATGTCTTTAACTTTTGATTAACTTTTAATTTGGGAAACTTTCGAGCTTTTTAATAATTCTTTCAATAATTATACAATAACAATCTTTGGTCTCAACTTTCTCATTATAAAAAAAAACATTGCGAATAGAAGCTAAAATTACGTTTATTTTTAGCAAAAAGAAAATATTTAAATTATATTTCTAACTCAAGTCAGGCTATATACAAATCTTTTGTCGATCCTTTTTTGTCTTTTCCGCGAAGACCTTTAAAAGGCAAGATGGATGTGACATGGGGCACTCCAGTATAATAAAAACGGAATTCCTTCATTAACGTAGAGAGATCTTTAGCCCGTAGTGCCCGGTATACCCGCTTTCTTAAGGATTCTCCCAACTTAAATCACTTCGAAAGAAGTCCCTTAAAGTTTAATTGTTGGAGTTCTCCACTTTACGGATTCTTGACCATGTATTCTGTAAAGGCTGGATGATTTATAATTTGATTGTTTGTTTTGTGTATAGATTATAATGAATTGAAAAGTAATATGCGTTTATGAAATTTTTCGTAAAATAATGATTTAAAGAAACTCCTCATCATTTCGGGGCGTGAAAAATCCGGAAACAAAAGGCCGATTCTCAGACCTACTGAATATACATATTTTTTTTATAAAAAATGTTAATCTGTTTCAGAGAATGGTAGGTAACACATTGTAACACTATAAAGTTAAACATTATAAAAATAAATATCATATTCTATTCCTTGTTTATAAATAAATAATTACTTTTCTTCATATAAGGCAATAAAAAGCAATGTTTAAATTGCAATGCAACAAAAACAACAAGTTTTTCAGTCTAGACAAACCTAAATTCAACAATATTTTATTTTATATACAAAACTAAAACACTTCTGAAACATAGTTAAAAACCAGTTTTTATCTCACTCTATTTATCACAAACACTATCTTTAAAGTGCAAAAATGTTTGTCTTTCCGAGAAATTATTTCTATTTATTTCGCAGTAAAGCCTTTGAATTCCAATAGAACCGGCTGAAGATTCCGACTTTATCCTTAGCAACCGAAAGTGGATTTAGTTTGATTTACTAACGTATGTCGGTTTTAGTTTCCCCTTTTCAAGTAATCTAGATTAGATGTGCTGAGCATACTTTTGGGTTTTCCTGTGGGAAAATTTTCCTCAAATTGGTGGTTGGTGGTTGGTCAAGTTGGTGTTTTTGATAGACGTCAAATGAAAAATTTGTTTCCTTCGTTCCCTTGTTAATTGAACTATAAACGCTTTTTGTATATTGCGAGGATCCTGCGGAAAGGAAACAGGTAGTGTCAGATTCTTACTGACTAAACTGCCGTGTTACGGCTTCTGAATCTTGGTATCCGTGCGTGACAAAGCGTTGCAATTTTTCATGCATCGAGATATAGAACAATACTTTTCATTTGTTTAGTTCCTTTTCTTGACAAAATATGTATGCAATATTGTGATAGTGTAGCATGAGATCAATCTGAATTAATTAATTGTTGTATTATCAAGTTTGTGTTTATAATGTATTGCGATTTCTCAATTGTTCTTCATTTATTTTAATTATAAAGTTAGCTTACACATTCTAGCAGAAACTTAATTCACCTACTGTTTTAGACATTTACATTTAAACAACTAAAGTTCGACGTCATTAATAGCCCGTAAAAAAATCCTCACTGTACTTAAATGCATATTTCCAGAGCATTTTTGTAATTGTGAGAAATACTACCAAACAATTCAGTCGATTTCCACAAGTGCTGTACTCAAACTGCGTCATAACACGCGATATCTCAATACCCGTTGCGTTTTCAATGCGATGATTAATCGAAAAACTCGACGCGTGCTTTCTGTATTTTAATTGGACGAGGAGCCCTACAAATTACTTTTTCATAGTATACAAAAGATCCATTATCCACTCAAATTCGTTCCAAAAGGAAATCATTAATATTAATCAATGTTTCAAAGGATTCGGTTTCTAAACTTAAATATTAGATTAAATGGTTCGTGGTAAAGCATCGATGGTAAACTTAGTTCAGAAATTGATTGGATTTTAAGAATAACGAATATTATTAAATGATGTAACGGTTTACTCACGCGTATTTATCGGGGTAGCCCGACTAGTTTCGGACCCAACCGGAGTCCTTAATCATGAGCAGACGCGGCGGGATCGCGAGTCGAACTGACGTCAGCGGCCGCGCATCTCGCTGCGTAGCGCCGCGCCCGCGCCGTGAGCGGCGGTGGGGCCGGCGACGCCGGTGGCGCGGGTGGGGGGTCTGCTGTCGTCATTGGCATCGTCCGTGCTCCCGTACTGGCTGAGTCAGTGCATACTATGCTGACCGCGTCGCTCTCCAGGCTTGGCTTCATATGACATAACGCAGCATTCAGTGCTGGTTTCCACGCTGCCGGCAGTGTCCATCCACGGTCTCTGTTGACTGAGACTGGTGGCGATATGTAGACGATATTTTTGCTGTCGTCGCCCGGGACTCATTGAAGGACCTGACGTCACACCTAAATCGGGTGCACGCGAAGATAGAGGTCACCATAGAGGAGGAAAAAGAAGGAAAGTTACCGTTCCTGGACGTACTGGTCATTCGAGAGCCGAACGGACGGGTGACTCATACCGTATACCGGAAGCCAACGCACACAGACCGGTACCTACGGGCCGACTCTCATCACCACCCCTCACACCTATCTTCGGTGCCTCGTACGCTGCTGAACCGAGCACTCGCTCTATGCGACCATGATTACGTCAATGCGGAACTGAGGCATGTACGTGACGTATTAGAGCGCAACGGATATCAGTGGCGCAAGTGTAGACGTCTCCTGGGATCTGCGGGTGAAGCTCGTAAGCGTCCGGCGGAGGCTGAGCGGACTCCTGCGTACTTACCGTACGTGCAGGGTGTCACAGACAAGATGGGTCGCTTGTTACGCCGGAGATATAGCATCAAGACGATCTATCGGCCGCCCGGACAACTGCGACAGATGATCCGCTCTCCCAAGGACAAGGATCCTTTAGACTTCCCGGGAGTATACAAAATACCGTGCGATTGCGGCCTGAGCTACATTGGGGAAACCCGGCGTAATGTAGCAACCAGACTGGGCGAACACATACGCAGCATGAAGAACATGGACACCGACAAGTCGGCAGTGGCAGAACATGTGTGTAATGCGGGGACGGCACACTTCATACGTTTTGACAAAGCCTCCGTACTAGCGAAGGAGAAATACTTCGTGCCGCGAAAAGTACGGGAGGCTATAGAAATCAGCCGTCACCCGAATTTCAACAGAGACCGTGGATGGACACTGCCGGCAGCGTGGAAACCAGCACTGAATGCTGCGTTATGTCATATGAAGCCAAGCCTGGAGAGCGACGCGGTCAGCATAGTATGCACTGACTCAGCCAGTACGGGAGCACGGACGATGCCAATGACGACAGCAGACCCCCCACCCGCGCCACCGGCGTCGCCGGCCCCACCGCCGCTCACGGCGCGGGCGCGGCGCTACGCAGCGAGATGCGCGGCCGCTGACGTCAGTTCGACTCGCGATCCCGCCGCGTCTGCTCATGATTAAGGACTCCGGTTGGGTCCGAAACTAGTCGGGCTACCCCGATAAATACGCGTGAGTAAACCGTTACATCATTTAATAATGAATCAGTCTCACGATAGTTATTATAAAAATAACGAATATTATTTGCGTGGGTTTACTATTTTATGAATGGCCTGCGCAGAATTCAAATAATTTGGTGTAAATTAAATGCTAGAATATCGTCACTTGCCTACTTAATATAATTACAATCCTCCGTGAAATTTACACACAAATTGTAAATTCCAGAAAAGATTCCAGTAATGAGAGCAAATGTTTTTGTAAGATTATTGACATTGTCAAGCAAATGTTTCGAAGTAGCTTAAAGCCAAAATAAATACATACCTAGTATATTTTTCATTCCAAAAACATAACGATACCGTGGGTTAAGCTTAATAAAGTTTAATATTATTAAATATATATAAATATATAATAAATTAAGTTTAATAAAATTGAAAATGGTATTAAGTTGAAATAAAAGAACTCATTTTAATCAAACCAGTTGAACTGTGATTTTTATTTTAAAAGCTTTCATGCTCCATAGTAATAATAAACTATCAATGTAATCTAAGTAAAGTTAGATCGAGCGTGAAGACTTAATTTCCTGATAACAGCGCTCTGATTAAAAACTCGTAAATGATGAAAGTAATATTGAAAATGGAAGTCTAGTTGAACGGGCTTCTGGCTTAGAACAATCTTTTATTTAACTTCAAGAATTTTCAATTGAAATCTTTTTAGAAACATTTTTTTATGTTGGTTTTTCAAGTTCAATTATTAATTAAAATATTAATTGACAATGTTTACTGACTGAAGTCATTTCTTTTTTTATTTTTTCATCGTCATCTTTTACCGAAAAATTTTAGTCTTTTGTTTCTCATGGTTATGCTGAGACTAATTTCGCAGCTTCTGGTAGCTACGTAAAGGTAGTTCCAAAAAGTCGGAACTCATTTCACGTAGTATTTGAATACTAATTTAATATGAACTTAAGAATGCACTGACATAGTTCTGTGTTCCTTAAATATGTTCACGTAACACCTAGATTTCAAATATAATTTGAGTCAAAACTCGTTCAGGGAATCACGCTACATTTGAGCAATCACGCGTCGGTGATAAACCATATTATAAGCCAATTTAGGTGATAAACACGCATCAATCATGACTATTAGTAACGGCATCTTAAAATGGACACCTTCATGATAATATATAGATACTTCAATACATTAGCTTCGTCCTAAAATGGATCCCGACTATAAATCAGCAACTAAGGATTTATAACTCATAAATTTACGAACACTTGCGCAGGTAAGTATTAATAATGGTAACTGAATTAATTTCACATATGTCGACTATGCTACGCATGAAGGGGCCTTGGCAAAATTATAAGATTGCAATCTAGACGAACGAAGGCTTTTTTTTATTTGGAACTGGTCCAGATGTTTTCAATTTAGAAGTTCGCAAAGTAAGATTTAAGATTTCGTGTATAAGTTAAGACTTTTAGTTCGTAAATGTTTAAAATTAAAAATGGCGCCACGAACTGCGCTGTGAATTTATTCCAAACGCATGTTAAAAAAAAATAGTTATTTCAAAATCATAAATACGGTAATTTGCAAGCCCAAAGAACAAAAGAAGAATGCGATTTAATGAAATACCATATAACAACAAAGTAAAATGAAAATAATAAACTTGTGATTTAATTTAATACGTGAGTGTGTAAATGCGAACACATTTGAAGTCCCATTAAACAAACAACTGTACACTAAGACCTACATAATAAACAAATGTGTATACAAAGGAGGTCATAAATAGAACAATGCACTAGAGTGCAACTTTACGACAATTTGGATTACCTTGCGCCAGAAATTCAAATCATTCTGGAGGAATGGAGGTAGGTAATAACTAGACGGTGAAACCTCGCTAACGCGGTCATACGTCATCCACATTGATATCACGGTTCCGCAGTGCCATGTTTGCACGGAACCCTGTTCAAGTTTATCCCCAGGCTGATAAAGTGGCCGGACTTCTGATCGTTAGTTCCTGGGAGTTTTAGTGCGAATTAAAATTAAATGTACTTAAAAGTTTGGATAGTGTGTTAAATAGTTTAGAACGAAAACATTCTTGTGGAGTTGGAAACTTATTACCTACTGCTTTTGGGGTTAAGGTGCAGTCGTCTTAAAAAACTTTGCTGTAATGTAGTCAAAGTATTTCTTTTGAATATTAACATCATCTAGATTTCATCACACTTTTTTTCCGGGTTTAAACGCTAATTATTTCAACCCACGTCGGAAACATGGAGTGGGGATATATCGGACTTACACCGAATTAAAACATCCCGGGCCCCTTCTGCTGCTTTAGCCAGAGTTTTCATCACACTGCAGTTTCTCTTTGTTGCAGCCCGTTCTGATCCTAAAGAGAAATTAAAATAGAGCGCAACATGTTCTACTACTTCATCAATTAGTTGATGTAACCTTCAAAATGTAATCTAGCCCAAACTATCAGACTGATTTGATCAAAGCAACACTGTGCAAACTTTGCGGCTTACAGACCAATATCAAATTTAAGGTGATCAATCACAAAGTCATAGAATTCTCAATAGCATCCGCTTTCAATAATGCAATTTACAATCATGAATACGTAGAGTTGCAAGCGAGTCTTCGAGTCTTCGAAGGCGCCGTTAATCCGAATCAAGTCCCCGTAACACAGACAAAGGGATGTATAGGAAATATAATGGAAGTGACGTCACTTTCATTAATGGCAGCCATTTTCGTTGATTGGGGTCTTTACAAGAAGAAATGAGATCAGGACCAACGTTAATACGATATTAATTTGGCGAAAAAAGCCTAATTGTTGCAGAGTATGAGTAAGTATCCCGTTAATTTGTATGGATGTACTTGGGTATGATAAAAATATGTAGAGATAAAGTAAAATAAACAAAAACATACTAAGGTCGTAATAAAAAAATATATCTCATAGATAGTCAAAATTCATGGTCAAAATATTGCATCAGTACCACTGCAGCTTGTTGCTTTGATATGCTACTATTACTATTAAGCAGAAAACAATTCAACAATTTCGAATACAAATTCAAATAATCCCGCAATCGCTACTGATTGCCCCAAGACGTTCACACCTATCTATCTCACTTTTACCAAAAGTGCTATCACAAAGGCCATGCTCGATGTTCCGTATCGGATTGCTTTCAAACAGCTCCAGACAGCTTCGTGCCACATCCATTTGGTTGCAATCCAAGACATTCGTCAAATAACTTGGAGCATCTTCGAGACGACGTGTTCCAGAACCAGTGTTACACTTGTAACTTAATTTATGTTTGTACTTATACGGCTTCAATGTACTGAGCTGAATTACTGAGTTGAGACTGACTAGGATAATAATATGATACTTTATGCTGCAAAAACAAGACTTGCAGCAGGGTTAGGTAGGGAAAGTGCTTTATATAAGGTAAGGCATCTTACGTAAAGTAAAGCGCTTTATCTACTTGCTCCAACAAATCATGTATTTTATAAGTACGATATAATAATATCATCGCTTTCAGATGTCTTTTTTGAAAACACTGGCGATGACATTTCTTAACTGATTATCAAAGTCATCTTTTTTATAACTACCCAGAGAAGAACTGTTGAAACAATTTGGGGGGGTCTCGGTATTTTTAAAGTCCTCAAAAATGCGAGTGTTAGCTTATAAACTAATGCGGAATATTTCATATTTATTTGAAGGAAAATCTTATGCGGAAGTACCTGATCGATCCGTGCAAACCTGTGCCAGCGAGTGGTATGCATGCATCGACTAAGCTCATGACACTCAACCTATTTGAGCAAGCCGAAACACAATAAAACAGCTAGTGGAAAAATCAAAAAGTATGGATAAAAATCTAAATCCAATTGCCAGTTCGAGGCAACTACAAATGACTTAAAAAAGGATATATTCTAGCTTAAAAAGCGCGTAGTTAAGGTGCAAGGTACCCTTTTTGTGGTGCAATACACTTTGTCTTGTATAGATGGCGAGAGTAATTTACACCGGAGTATTTTTCTTATAAAAATATTTGAACTATGCTTAAGGTGGAGGGTAAAATAAATTTATTCGTGTTCTATCACGTTTAATCTCATACTTTTGTTAAAGAATGTTTAAGACAAAACAAAGGATTTATTTTATACCGTTTAAATATTTTCATTTTTATTTTTTCCAAAAATAAATGATAATTTAATGTTTCAAACAAAAAGCTGATCAAATATTTCATTTATTATTTGAACAAAGGGTAGTTCTAAGGGTGTAAAAAGTTAACAAACAAGATTTTATGAAGACATGTTATGTAAAGGAAACTATACTTTCTGATAAGTATATGTATAAGTTATTACCAAGTTCGTACCAAGGCACATCCATCTCATTACTGGAAAGTAGTATAAAACTTGGAAAATTGACTCGTGTTTGGGACATATTTTTCTCATTCCAATACTGTTCCTGTTATACAGACATGAATCTTTCCTATCGAAAATTTTCCTTTACGTTATTGTAATTTTCAATTCTCCTTTATTCTTAGTTTTCGTTTTTTTGGTAAGCTAATTTGCTACTTGTCTAGTTTGTAAGGTAAGATATTAAGAGTTCTAATGTATAAGGACGCAAAAAGCGGTAAAGCGGATATCACAAAAAATATCATCAGTCAAAAGTTATATAGAGATTTGATAAACAGGGACGTAACTATTGGCCTGATAAATAACACGGTATACATTTTTCTTAGTAGCGACTTTCCCTCGGAGTTCCTACTACAACACGAATAGCATCGATAAGAAAAACTAAGTCATATACAACATGCGAACTCCATACATTACATTTTCCGGCCAACGAACAGCCCGCCATAGAAACTATCCAAAGAGTATTGTTACAGATTCCAATTTCCCCTACTTAGTAGATCGGAATAAAAAATCCCGTAGTATTCTGTTCCCAGATTCAGGTTGTTGGCACAAACATTCCAATTGTCTGCACCCATTGACGCGAGTCGGGCATTCCCTTGCTTGCCGCATTCCAACGAGCAAGGTTGCTGCGGTAGAGATATTCTTGTGTACCTATGTATGTTGGGTTCTGAAAACAGGTTGAATGTTTTCTAAAGGACAGCCTTGTATTCATAATAATGTTATTCGAAGAAAACATATTTGGAGAGTTTTTTCATTCATAGTGGTTTCTTAGGTTTACGCGAATGTTAGACATTGAAATGAAACTACTTTTACGGATTTTATGACGGTTTAATTTTAGATTTTAGTTCGTAAGTAACGTCGGGAACTAAAATCTAAAATTAAACCGCGATAAAATCCGTAAAAGTAGTTTCATTTCAATTTTTCATTCATGTTATAAAAAGAAAAAAATACTTATACATGTGTATGATTTCCAGAAAATTATTTAATAAAACGTAAGCTGTCTCTTAACATCATACTTTAAACATTTTATTTAACAGAAGCATTCCACATTTTGATTCGGGGAAAACTGAAACGTATTATATTAAATAAAATAATCCCAAAATACAGAAACCCCTTACATTTAAAATTGAGTTTGCGGTGTATTAAAGGTGGAACGATTCAATATCGTAGGTTGAGCCAAATAAATTCAATCTAATCCGCATATGCGAAAGAACTGTCAGGAAACCGCAAAAGGCGAACCCGTATAAATTGGGGAAAATATAGGAGAGGCCCACGATAAAGTCATAGATATTATGGATGGGTATTATGGTCTATTGAAATCAATGAGATCTTTATTGGAACTTCACTAAATTGAGATCCTTCTTTGGGTGTTTGTGGTGGACTAACCACGACAGATCGATGAGAAAGATATGGTTTATGGTACAATTTTGGACCCAAAGGTGACGCCGAGTGGCCCTTTAATCACCGATAATTTTTTCCGTATTTTAATATTAATGGACACTTAAAAAAATGCTACGTAAGACTATATGTAAATAACATAGCATTAAGCTGTAATCATATTAGCATTTGCTAACGTGGAAATTCTTCCTCTTGAGGAACTCTTACATGTGCATTTTACGTCTGTTTTTAACGTTATTTTTCACGAAATCGAAGTTATTAATGTTACGAATCTACGGTTGGTGTAACAAAGTAGCAATAAATATGAAATACCGAAAATCCTTGCGGATTAATTTTCTGATCTCAAATTGTGATGCGGGCGGAAAGTAAACATCCCTGGTTAGTCTCTTAAGAGAATTATAAGAGATTTTATATTACATGTTGCCGGTGGGTTGTAAATCATTTATGGACTGATTTATTTTTGTTTAATGTAGATTGTGCAACACTAGGTTGTTTTTATGTTTATTTTACCTTAACTCTTCATTATCAAAAGCAAAATATGCCGAATTTATTATGGGTTATTATTACAAAAATGAATGTGCAAAATTTTTAAATTAACAAACTATGATTTGATAGGAACCCGAAAACCAAATTGTGAAAAAATCTAGATATTTTAAATTTATTTCTGAATCTCTAAAAAAGTCAAAGTAGCTAATATTATGTGGTTTGTTCCGCTCACCGGAAAATTTCTGGAAAGCAAATTATGTGGTTACAAAAGGGCTTAATAATCCCTTCTTTAGACGGCATTATTTATCCCTTATACCACATACTCCCAATTAATGGGTTAAAAGGTAAACCAAATTAGTTTTGGTTTTCTTGTGTATTTCGTTCTTTGTAATTTACGATTTTATAATAAGAAAATCTGAAGATGCAGAGGACATGCAAGATTTTTTAATTAGCTCATGATTAAGAGCACCACATTACAAAAAATAAGCTCATAGTATAAAGAAATATTGATTTGGAAATTCATACTTAAACGTTTTCTTCGCTGCATCTTAAATTCAGTGCATGAACCCTAAGTTTAGAGGAAAGCCGGGGCGGTCTCAAGGGAAATGCGCTGTCATTATGAGCAAGCTTAATCACAAAATGAAATGTTTGGTGGAATAGAATAGAGGCCAACATAAAAGCTTAGCCTTTGGGTATTTGTTGAAAGATTCATGAAATCACTTGAAGTAACGAACAGAGGAGTGTTGCTAGGGAATTATTATTTCGGCAAAACCGAGAAAGTTTTTTGTCAATATGATTTTAGTAATTTTTTATTATAAGTTTTTGCAAACACATAACACAAGATAGGATAATAACTGTAAGTAAAATATAGAAAATCAGGACACTTGTAAGTCCAGTGGTCACCCCAAAAGGAAAGTATCAAAACTTGAAGGAAATGCTAAAAATACGTCAACGTGAAACAGTCTACGCCAACATATAACAATCAAATTGAAACAGAATGAGACAAACATTTTTATATTTCTTGTCCAACATGCTGCATAATAAATCTGGTAGATGGCGCTACTGTGCCTCGCCCGACGGCTGAATTGTACGCGGCATTATTGTATTATTAATGTCGGCTTGGTTTAGAACCAAATTGCTTTCATGTATTACAAATGAATATTAGGCGGGTAAAAGTCGAATGATATCAACAGATTTGTCTGTTTCACAAATGATTTATTATTTAACCTTTAGACGTACTAATAACAGAACAACTCGCATTTGTATAAATTTTGAATATGATTTTCGTTTCTTGTAAGGCTTTTATCAAATAGGTCCCTTCTTATAACCTGAAAGGTCTTAAATTTCAGTTCCTAGAAGGACCAACTAGAATAATTTTATATTTTTACCTCAAAGTGATTCTTGGGACGGCGAACATGCTTACTGGCTACTAAGAGATTTTATAATACTCAATGGATTAATGAATTTAGTATTTAAATTTGACCCATTAAGGTTCAATTTTAATAACGATAACACCCCTTGAATAGAACTTATACGTTACAAGGGAAACAGGCGATAAAACAGTCCGCAATCAAGTTCAAATTGCACCCACACATGCAAACTGTTACGATAGACGAACTTAATTTAGTGTGCAACCGAACTGCACACAAATCAACACAAAATATCGAGTCACATGCGAAATACACTTGAGGCGTATTCATACTATTTGGAGTAGGACTATTTGAATAGAAATGTGGTCTTGATGATTTTTTCTCCTAAGGAATGACATTTTGTAATCGTCCACCCAGAATCCTTATTGCAACGATTTAGAAGTTCCATCTTTTAAATTAAAACTTATGTGATAAAGATTTAAGACTCATTTGTTTATTTGATTATTGTTGTGACACATTGTTCTTACATACTGGCAATATGTTTGGGAGAATTCCTATTAGGAAAGTGAAAAAAGGTCTGGAACTGTTTCTTTATACATGTTAATTTTCTCTTAATTTTAAATGGGAAATTTTCTAGTATTCACCCCTGTAGTTACTCATTGTTTTAACCTTCAATTATAAGGAATTAATTATGTCACTATAGAAAAAAAGTTCGTTTTGATGTTAAATTAAAATAATATTTTCTTCTACAATTGTTGACAAGTTATACACTACATTTTAATTAATATTCTTCAAACAATTGAAAACTTGACTCCAGCGGTCCCTAAAAATGAAATGCTCGTAATTAATTTTATAGAAAGGTCGTTAATGTAATTATATTAATTAACATTTCTTTTCTCACAAAGGTAATGAGAAAAATGTTTACTTAGAAGTTGACTAGATTTCGTACGTATTGTTTGTAGTCAAACTTGATGGAAAATAGAATCTCATTGTTTAAAGTCTATATTAAAAAAAATTTTTTTTTTCAAAATTCTAAAATACAGATCAAATTCAATATGTTCTCAAAAGCATAATGTTTGTGACTCTACTTTGTCTACACTTGGTCACTGCAGCAAGTGCGACATCTCTTTTTACATTCCACACTCGTACTAGGGTAAGAGCTACTTTATTATTTGAAAACGTTTTTATCACGCCTATTTACGACAATCGCCCGACTAGTTTCAGACTCAACCTGATTCCTTAATCATTCACGGTCCTATCAGGGAGACTCTGGTTAGGTACGCGTGAAGTGAACAGTATTAAAAATAAATGATTTCGGAAAAAAATGCATCAACATTCAAGTGTTTTTTTTTTGTTGCAAATAAATACAGAAAGATATCAACACTCATACAGATAGTCCATAGACCTAGTGTTAACACAAACACTAATGAAACATTAATCAAATGCAACCGACCAGGGATTGTAAGTGAAATTACACTCATGCATAATACACGAACCAGTCTTACCTGAGGCGAAGGGATTTAGCTGCGACACAGCTTAATGTGACACCCACTGATAATTAGAGGTTAGCTGCCTTGAATATGGAGGAGTTTTTTGGGGGTGATTTGCAGAGTAAGTAGAGTCGAGTTGAGTAAGCAGAGTAAGAGAATATAACCATCCATCGAATATTAGGATTGCAACTACAATGATTGGTAACTGGTAGTGAGAAAAAATTAATAAAAACACTGTAAAATGAGAAGCAAATTTTAAATGAAAAAAATAACTTATCTGTTTTCATATTTGAA
Source organism: Trichoplusia ni (assembly GCF_003590095.1). Classification (NCBI taxonomy): domain Eukaryota; kingdom Metazoa; phylum Arthropoda; class Insecta; order Lepidoptera; family Noctuidae; genus Trichoplusia; species Trichoplusia ni. The sequence continues at coordinate 4,296,885 of NC_039485.1, forward strand.
AATCGATACTGTGTTTAACTATTTTGACAGTTATACCTACTTGATATATTCGATAAAACGAAATAGAAATGTTATGTTATGTTGGTGTTTTCAGAATCGCGAAAATCTTCATCATGATTAAGCAAAAAAAATTACAAAACACTCGTTCTACTTCACATAAAGAAAATACATCACGCAAAATAAGTAATTTATTTATTTGTCTCACGAAAGTAATTATTATTATAATAAATAATAATTACTCATTGCAATAAGTAATTGAGAAACTGAATAAAATGTATTACACAACAACTTCTATTTTAGATCTCTTTCACAGACAGTTATATATAATACAGTATGTTAATCATCATAGGATGCCTGCAGCCTAAAAGTCTGACAACCTGTCAAGAACATTAGCGCCGCTTAGCAACTGTGTAGTAAAAGTCAGGTAGCAACCGCTTAGTATAAAGTATCTACAAATGTACTGTCAAATCTGCTTGAGCTGAAAGCTGACCTCAAAGGAGTTTGGATTAAGGTTAGGTGTGAACAGACAGATATAAATATTCTAACACTTCATTTTAATTTTGAATTGAGTTTACTTGTATGAATTTACAATCAGTTTAATAATTTGATACGTCATGAGCATCAGAAATAGCAATTATGATAAGCGGATTCATTTGCATTGTTAGTGGGACAAGCTGTTTTGTTAGAAAACCTTGAAATACAATGTGTTGAAAGAAATTCAAACAAAGTGTGTGCGCGACATGTCGCGGTTTTGATACCCGCAAGACAAGCATTTTTGTGATTCTTGAATGCTTATCCTGAATCTGGGTATCTTTGTGCATGTAACTTGAATATTTGTAAAGGCCCCGCCCGTAATACAAGGATTATAAATAAAAAATAAATAAAAATACCCATCGTGCAGGAAGTGGCATGTAAGAATCGAAAATTGTTGAATATCCATGAGTAAACCCGAAGTAAAATTTTACATAGTGCACGTTATAAACAACGTGACATGTCATGAAAGGCTCTGTAGACGAAACAAAAAATGTCGAAAGCCAGGTTGCCATTTGTCATGATAAATAGAAACCCTGGTACCTGACTCTCCTTTAAAAAGAACGCGTGCAATATGTCCCAAAAATTGCTGGTACACGAATAAATATCCTTGAAATGTAACACGGAGAAGATGTTGCTACCTCTTTGCATAGTGTCATAGTAGAAGTCATACGTGTCTATTTGAGTTTGAGACAGATTTCCTTGCTTGCACTGAGTACACCTGCAGCGCCTTTCATAATATATTACTTTATTCATATCTTTTACTTTGTACAGTACATAGGTTGGTTGTCATTGAATTCCTTCGTTTAGGCACGAAGAGATGGGATGCCAAAAACTAGTCATAGGATTTTTTTAACGACAAAAACTGTAGCGCTCATACTAAGCCAAACTTGATGAAACCGAATGGTTTGACATTGAAAACTATTTCACGTGCGATAAACCAGATCGGTGAATTCCTTCCAAAGTTATTCAGAGTACAGAGGTAAAAAATGCTGTTATGAGGTATTTATTGAAATCGTTTGAAAATTAAATTGCTCAGGATCTTCATCACCAAAAAGGTGAATTACATCAAAGCGACAGAAGCAAATTCTTTTACATCGAATAAGCAAAAGATAAACAAACGATCGTAATTCCCATCACAAATACCTCGATAAATAAAAACAAAAAGTTTGAAGGCATTATAAATAACAATCAGCATTCAAGTAATAAACAATGGGAACGCTGAATCAATATTTCACAGGCATCTTTCATTCTGTCCGCGACCGACAATCTTCAGAATTACGCCATAACGCAGTAGGAGAAAAGGATTTGTGGAAACCGTTGGAACATTATTTATTCCCCGGATATTAGCAGTCACTCGCTCTGTGATTTGCATAAACTGAATGTTATTGTGCTATGAATTTTAGTCTTGTTTTTGTTAAGTTTTGGTATTGTTGGAACTGGCTGCATAGATTTGTAGATGCTCTTTTGTTAATTTCACTGCAGTGCTATTTTGAAATCAGACTTTGATGGCTTCTTGGAGAAAGATGAAGTTTTTGAGCTTCGCGCATGATAGTAAAACTTTTTGTAGGCATATCAAGTCTTTCGCTTTCTTTTGCGACGAAAACAAGCACGAAAAAAATTTTATATAGCTTTGTAGAGTATTCTAGCTTTTACTTTTTCAGTCACGTCTCAAACAAAAAGGAAAACTTCCAATAACATTTGGCTCCGTGTTGAAAGCTGATATAAATCACGCAAACATTTCATATAGACTACAACAAATATTTTCATGTACCTCTTTGCTACATTTACCTTGTCCCAAAAGGAGCTACCTCAAAAGTAAATATTTGTACAAATTCATATTCTCGTACGAAGCCGAAATATCGCAGTACCAACCAGAATCAGTCAAGCCTCCAAGCGTCCTATGTGTCTTGTGTAAAGTTTAGATCCACTGACAGCTCAGGACGAAATGCGAAACAGAATTAATTTTGATGAAATTCTAACCGTGAGTTACAGAAAACGAAAGTTTTGGTTACATATTTTGACGACCTCCGTGGTCGAGTGGCATACGCACCGGTTTCAAGGTGTCGCTAGCTCTGAGGTCCCGGGTTCGATCCCCGGTCGGGTCAATGTAAAAAATCACATTTCTACATTGTCTCGGGTCTGGGTGTTTGTGGTACCTTCGTTGTATCTGAATTCCATAACACAAGTGCTTCAGCAACTTACTTTGGGTTCAGAACAACGTATGTGATGTTGTCCGTTGTCCGCATATTCCAAGATTGATCAGAAAAAAAAAAAATATATTCTTTGCACATTTGAGAGTTATTTTTAAGGTCCCTTCCTTTGTCAGGGAACTGAAGGGGAAAGTCAAAAGTCTGGTCGTCTGTCTGTCATCAGGCTGTATCTCATGAGAAGTTAGACAGTCGACATTTTTACAGATAATTAATTGGTATAATATAAATACATTCTCCGTAGTAATATGCATATTATACTCGAAGTTATATTTTTACGTCATACTTTTGATAGGCGACCAATTTTTTTAAATCATACTTGATCGAATATTTATCAGACAGTTTCTCCGAGTATGGAAAAATAAAACCTGGATTAACGCATCGTAAACAGACGCTCAATACGTATTTACCTCATTAAGTCATAAAAACTGGTCGTTGGTCATGCGCAGTTGGTCAAAAAAATAAAAACTTTATTCCTGACGCAATATTAAAAGAGCCTGTTATATTTAATTGTCAATTAAAATAATTGGAGCGCATACACAAGGTGCATTCGAATAATTTCTAATCAAAGCTTGAAGTAGTTTCATGTATAAAGCATTAATTATGTAGAGTTAGTACAACACTTAATTCAAAAAAGGAGGCAAAAAATGGTTGTTACGATTAGAAATAAAGACAATCAATCACTAGGTTACCTATAAAAGTCGATCAAGGTTAATAAACTTATTTTCATCAACTTTTGTTGGTGACTCTACCCTTCAGTACAAATTCAGTTAGTTATTACCGTCATGCCTCCGCGCTATAAATATGTATACATGAAAAAGGCAAGACTCGGTGATTACTTAGCTTAACGCAGCAGGACGTAATATACAGTAATGGCCGTTTGTGATGGAACATAAACTAAAATATAAAAATAAACCTGCAAGCGAGGAACATTTGTCAAGGAAAAGAGGGTTAATTTCATTAAAAGGATCAAAGAAGTGTCATTTAATGACATTTATGAGTGGCCTTTTTAAAATCGAGTTATAACATAAAAGATACATTTTTTATTGAGGATCACGTGGCAAAGCTATAACTGCATAAGTTGATCGGTAACAGGTTAAGCTACGCTTGACGCGGTCGGACCGTATTTGGTTGGCTATCTTTGTCTTAACGAGTTCCTCCGTTTTTCGGAAGGCACGTCAAATTGTGAGTTGCGGCTATTATTAAATACATCTTCGACAGCCCCTACGGGTAGTCAGAAGCTAGAAATTGTGACAACCAGTCTAGCTAAGGGGTATCGTGTTACCTGGATGTTAACTAGGTTGAGGTCAGATAGGCAGTCGCTCCTTGTAAATCACGGGTACTTAGCTGAATTCGGTTAGACTGAAATTCGACCACAACAAAGTTGGTAAAAGGCTAGGATGATGATGAGGCTGTCTGACCGTCACTCCACCTGTCCGACGCCAAGCTGTGTCTCATAGGTCGTGTAGCAAGACAATAGAAATTTACTTAGTCTCTTTCTAACAAAAAAAATAAGCATTATTAATGAATCGATGTTAAGCAATGATTAGTACGATCATTAATTTGATAGGTTAACTTTTTATTGTTTATCCATCAACCTGTTTGTAAGTTCCACTATCGTGTTGAGCAGTTTTATTACGCAATGTCGAAAGACGTTAAATAAAAAAATGGATTAATAATATTTGACGATTTGGCAACTGTTTTATTAAGTTAAATAAACCTTCTATCACAATATAATTCAATCATAACTAATAAATATAAGTTTACAAGCACCATTCTCGCCACCATAGTATTATGATTTATATTACGATCTTGGCAAATCGTTACCCTCTCGCCTAGAAAATGCTTTTACGATGTAAAAACATGGAGCTGTTTTATGCTACAGTAGTATTTTCTTTTTCATTTTTTAAGTTTTTTTTTGTGCATCGTCATTTATACTTATGTTGGTTCATCATCATCATCGTCATCATCAGCCCATATTCGTCCACTGCTGGATATAGGCCTCAGCAATTGTACGCCATCGAGAAATGACGGTGTTTAGTCTACAAAAATTATAACAACCGGTCAAATTTGAGTCGACTCGCAACACAGCGAGTTCTGATTAAAGATAAACAAAATACCCACTACCCCAAAGTTTTGATCGTCACAATCATTTCTTAAGCTCGATCTTAATTTTTACTGTTTTTTTATAAAGCGATTCTCTAGCTACCAGGAATAAAGCGGTTGGTGACGGACTGACAGACAGACGGATAAACACAACTTACCGCGAAGCATCATTGGAAATGATACCTATCACACTCAAAAGACACAACCCTCTTTCTAAAACAGTGGGCAAAAAAATTGCTACAAAGTTGACTCTTCCTCATATTTATCCGTCCCATGTTTAACAAATAAACACATGATGTATCCACGCTATATATAATGTGTATTAAAACAGATAATATTCCGTAATGTTTGCTTATCCTGCGAGACTGATAAACATTGGCGGTAAAAATAAACTCTCTTTTACTCTATATTACTTTAGTAACGTAAGTCAAATAGGTGGCAATTATTTTACTCGTGCGAGAATTGTTTATTTTCTGTTATTTAGGCTTCATATGTACATTTGCATGAAGCTCCCAATATAATATAGGAGAGTAAAAGGAAAGCTTCGGTACAAGAGGAATAACGACCAATAGGTACTCTTGACACCACCTCTGCTATGACGACCATGACCACTCTTCCAGAAGGTGATGATGAGGAATAATAGAATATTGCAATCGATCAATTGTGCAAAATAAGATAAGAAGAATGGCGAAAGGAGGGCTGAAGGGTTGATCCCAGTTAGGATGAGAATTTATGTGTCAAAAAGCATAATTAAATGCTTATCATCATAATGAGCCTTGAAAAAACCACTGCAGGGCTGGATAGACCTCCTTTTAGTCAAACCATTATACCCTTTACCTATATTCCATTCCAGCTAATCTTATTATATCGCCTGCAAATCCCTTCCCCGGGATGCGGGATTTTGCCATCCAATTTTTGGCCACCATTCTTACTAGACTTAGACTTACTCCATGTACCTCCATCACATCTGGTTAAGTGTAAATTCTTGTCAAAATATTCTGGAAAAATAATTCGAGATTAAGTTTAGAAACCGCCACTTTTAGATTACATTGGCTATCGCGTTTCAAAGTAATTTCGATACGTCGCCACTGTAACAGGAACTCTACAAATAGTAGCAAACAAATTTAATTAAGTCTACTGACAACACACATAGCAAAAGTATCGTAGAGTCAAAACAGATATAGAAGGGGGTATAATATTAGTTGGAACACGTTCAACCGGGTCGAGGTTCGAACGGTTTTAATATCCGTAAGTACGTAACATCTGTTTACGTAAATTACAAAGAGTTTTCTTTGGCTTTGTAGTTTAGAGTAGGTAATGTTTTCTGTGTAATGTATGATTGTTTAAATAAATTGCATTTCATTCGGTTTAGTCTTGAAGATTGGAGCGTTTAGAAATAATGGTTTTAGGAAGGAGTATTTATTTATCTTAACATTTTTTTAAGACTGGCAAGCTATTGTTGTTCCTTTTTTTTTCGTATTCCCGATGTTCAAACTATTTACTAGCTAGAGTTATATTATAGAGAGCTATTACTGTCTAGAGTTTTTTAACCATCTCCGACTTTGCGTCCAACATCCAACATGGTGTTAACTCATCCTTGAAAAATTCTCAGGTGTACAGTGTTCACTGTATTTCCTATACACCGTTTTAGCGGGTAATAATTACTTAGTGGGTTGGTAAATGAAATCAAAAAGACGTTGGTTTGTACTAGGATTTTCAAACCTACGACCTTTGACTTTGCAGAGCTAGCTTTTTGACTATGAGCTACCCTTTCTTAAAATGGTACTTAAGTAGGTGACGTTTTTAATGAAGATATATCCATACTTCAGGGGACAGTAATAAAGACACATATAATGCGGCTGTAGGCTGGACGATACCTTTTCGATTTCTAAAACTAGTATTAGTAGGTATTATACCTCGAAGATTACTTAGAACTAAACACATAACAATTGAATAAAAATGTTCTATATGTTATAGATGAATTTGTTTATCTTCTGCTCTTATATTTATTGTTTGTTACATAAACAAAACAAAATGCTACGTCCTTTTGTTACTTTGTTTCCAAGTAAATTATAATTTATTTAAGTTTTGTAAAACTTTTTATTTTATCAATAAATTTCAATCATACCTCAACGGCCAGACGGATTCAGATCAATTGTATTAAAAGGATAAAAGGTGTATTTATTTTTCTAAAAGTTTTTGCTAAATCGGGGGCGTAGAAACTTTTTTTAACAAAAATAATAAATTCGTTAGATAAAATCGTAATAGATTTCGTAAATAAATCACTGCCTAATTGAAGGCTGACTAGAAATAAAAAACTCTATACGAAACAATTATTTTGCTATATTACTTTTATTATTAATGAATAATCTAGAGTTATTTTTGTAATAATTGTTCGATATAACACAGGTATGATAAAAATAGGCTCAGTTATTAACAAAAAAATAAACTTGGGTATAAAGAACCTCTTCACTTTTAGTTCTAAGTAAGCTAAGGTTTCACACGAATTCAATGCGACCAACCGGTCTCAACATTGTAATATAAGAATATAAATATTAGCTAGCATATAAATACTAGACTTCTATTGGCGTTAATGAGAAATTTCACTTGATATCAATGTACAACGAAAAACTGAGAAATAATTTAGCGCCACAAACGTTGGAAATATTTTTATCTCCGTCATTAGTTTTGATTAACGAGGTCAGATGAGGCGGACGGGCATCGTCACGATATTAATGGACCCCTATTGTTGTCCAGCTTGATAAATTTGTACGTCATATTTACTACGTAAAGTTGGAAACGTTTTTTGACTTGCTTTATCGACGTCATTTGGGTTTGAGACGGTGGTTTCGAGATAAGAAGTGCAGTTAATGTGACCCAGTTGAGTAATGCTATTTCGTAGAATATTTAAGTTAGTGGAATGGTTCCAAATGTTTTTAGTTAAAGGTTAATTGTTTGGGTTTTTTGATGTCATTTGGTTTTTTATTGATAACACTTTCAATTATTGACTTCTTCAAGATGGTTAAAAAGTTGAATATCTGTGATATAACTGAGATAACCAAACAATATACAAATAATGTGCAATAAAATAATAGCACAACTACAAATTAAGATTTAAGCTATGAGCCAAATTGGATCAATCTGGACAAAGTGTACAAATTTGATTACTAATGATGGAGCAGTTTTTGAGTCCATCACGGAAAAACAATGTGCTTCATATTTAGGTATATTAAGATTTTGTTTAGATAGATTTTGATGTCGTGCAATTAGGGAGGCCTATACCCAACAGTGAACGAATATGGGCTGATGATGACGATGAAGATGAAGATATTTTTTGATAGAAAAAGAGCTACAGGTTCTTATTTAGAATTACAAATATGTGCATGATAAAAATCTGTATAGTACCGCAAGCTACTTTAAAAGTTTTCATCATGATCCCGCTAGAGCATCAAATACATGAGAAAATGAAGCCTCATAAAATTTTAGGTTCAGCAAGAAAGGAACATATTAAAGCTAAATAAGGCCAGGCCAAAGAAAAATGGCGCTGCCGAGGCGGATTTTTTATATTATTTCTCTCAACTCACAAGCTGTGGGAACCATGGAGCGAAAAGAAGAATTTATATTTTAACCATCTCACATTTTTCCCTCTAAGAATTTAGGGAATATAATAAGTAATTAAACTAGAACGATGTGTGCAAGTAGATTAAATTAATTAAGTGTGAACAGCGGCAGAATGGGAGGAACAAAGATTAAATTCGTGTATGGGGATTACTAAACTCAAGTAATCGCAGTCTCATGTTGGCGGGTCAGGAAAAATTGCGCCCAAGAGGCAGACTACGGACAGTCCTACATTAAAACCTTTGTTTGTTCCAAACTGTGCTGACGATAGAAGGCTTTAAAATTATACCAGTGCTGTTAAAAACAAGTCATGTGGTCTCGACCTAAACAAATTTCGACCAGTCTGTATTTTTGTCATTTCGTCTCTTTTTTTATAGTTTTCAATTTCTATGCAGTTGTTTTTGGGAAAAATCTAAAATAAAAGGCGTCGTATTCGGAAGCCAAAAATTTGACTGCCAAAATACTAAAATATTTTCTATTTTGTTTTATGAAATTTGGAGTTTGCAGCGTCAAATATTTTACACCGGGTGCAAAGGCGCAGGTAAGCTTTATGCAGGCTGGTGTAGTACCGTTGCTGTGAGCTCGTTTATGGAGGACACACGAGGGAACGTTGGCGTTAAATGCTGTGATATATCTCCTGTAACTGCAGGAGATAGGGCAAACGAAATACTAAAGGGAAGTCTTTGTCGATTTAAAATATAGGTCCACAAAAGAGTTCGAGAAAAATTCTAAAAGTGGTGCATTGTACCGACTGAATTGTACATGTTATTGAAAAGTATTGTAAAGAAAACTCCCAAAGACAGCTTTCTGAATGATTCATAAATAATCTGAATGTAACACAAAGTAAATCGATAGCAACAAAGGCAATGCGAAAATGTATAATCTCCACTTTGAAATTTAATAATTGCGTTCTTTAAACCAAAGACCGGGTTACATTCTTCCGGTCAAAGGGAAATAAATTATAGTTTCTCATTCAATATCAGCGGAGAAGTCGAAATGTAATCTTAAAATGTGTGCTGCTTTTGTAAAGCTAGAATATTTAGGATCATTTAATAGAATCTCAGTGGCATGAGATAGGGGATTGGAAAGGTTTGGCGAACTCAGTTAATGTTTAGCATTAAAACTCTATAAGCTAGAAATAGAAAATAGCTCTTTACGATAAAAAACAAAAGCAAGTTTAAATAAATTGCAATATTTAAATTTGTACATGTAAGGCATGTAAGGTAAAGATAATATAAAATGGATGTGTAAGGTATTTCATAAATTACATTGAAATAAATCAGTAATTCAGATTTTGACGATCACGAAAATGCTGATTAATTAGCATATACACGCGATACGCGAGAATCAGCGCCAAACGACATAATAGTCAGGGAAATACTGCGATGAAATGTAAATTGGGTACAATCCTTTTGTTAACGATAATGAGTAGGGAAACGGCTCCGTCCCAAAACGGAATGTCATTGCACCAACGTTGGAAGATCCTCCATACAGTTCATGTTAAAGCAAATGAGTTTGGGTTCGAAAATATTTCTACGAATGTTGCGGATCTAACATAAGTGGGCAGCAGTTGCAAGCGAAATGGTAGGCCTCCAAGCGGCTGTTACTAGTACAATTACGGCAAATGACACGGCAGCGCCTTTCCGAACACCACGAACAAATATTGGAAAACACATTTAGTTTGGAGCAAGCGAGTACTTTAACAAAAGTTTTAGCGGTACTAAAGTGCAAATGGGACAATTTCGTCTGTGTCATACATCTCTACAGTGTAGTGTCTGTTAGTGTTTGTAATTGTATTTAACTGTTGGTGATTCCAGTTGGCGCTTGCTGTGTAATCAAACCACCAATCGACGCTGCTCTTTTATTTTCAACGTTTTTGTGCACGGTTTGATTTCGTTCATTGAAACAGCAATTTTAATAAACGTTATTATTGTTACGGTCCGTTAAAATTTAGAACATTCTAAATGCGTTTAATTCTTCGGGTACCGGGTTAAAATATTTTTGTGTATGCGAAAAAAAATATGTTTGACATCTCAGCTGTTGTTTTTTTAAAAAAAACAAAACAATACACGACCACACGAAACCGACGGTAGCCCTAAAAGTGGATTGTTTTCATAAAACGTTTTTCACTTATTTACAAAACCGCTTCGTTCCCTTTTACATGAGATACTGTGTGCCGTCCTTTTACGGATATGTTGAATATTTGATGCAAAATTGTCTGCCCGATGGGGTGGAACTATATACCTGGCATGACCAGTAGTATCTACTTGACCGCTTTTGTAACCGATACCCGTATTTTGCCCTAAAGTAAATTGTTAGAATCTTTCATCAAGGTAGATCTTAATTCTGTTTAGGGTATTGGATTGAGAAACTATAAAAAGGAGGAAATATGATTCTGATTTGAAATGGGTCACTTTTGGTTCCAGTCTCAGTTAATGATAGAATTGTTTGCATGGATTAAATTTTGATAGTTTTTATTTTGTTTGCATGTTTTTTGCCCAAAAAAAAACGCCAAATTACACCCTGAATTCAATCATGCAAGGAACATACAGCCAATGCCACTTATGGTTATGTCCACGTAAGTTATCTCTAAGATAGCTAAACAAATTGTTTGACAACTTAGTTACTAAGCCAAATAGACGTCCAGTTTCTGTGTCCTTACAATACTTATGAAGCTATTGCTGTTTAGATTTCGAATTTTCTATTACCTTTTAGTAGTTATATAGTTACTAGACTGTTTCTTCTCATCTACTTAGGTATAGGTTACCTTCTCATACATGGTTCCAAACGTCACGTCTAATAATATGATTCCAATTTCTATCTCTCACAACTCGAATAATATAAATTAAATTATCACAATGTTTTCTATCTACTTATCATCCACTTCCAAAAGTGCCTCCTTCAACCGAATCATTTGCATGAAGTACAAAATAATCCCTAAAGTACATAGAAGATTACACAGCATCAATTCCGCTCAGTATTACAGGTTGTTCCCAAAATTCGAGACTTAAGACATCGAACTAAAAGCATTTGCGTTACTCAAAATGAATTTAATATAGATAAGCGTGTCATGTTTAAATAAAATATTTTAATGGATTTTTTTGGTGCAAAGACTTTGCAAGGAATCACGATACCTGAATGTTTTGATTAGGTCTTTATGGATGATACAAAATATTCGATGATTCTCTTTTTACTCGAAAATCGTTTTAAAGATTAGTGTATTTTATTTCAATTTATCCCCAAAATATAAATTTTAAGTTTTCAGTCTCATTAGTTTCAAGAATATTTAAGAATTTAAATTAGTTTTCCATTGGTTCGAAAATTTAAAACATGTAGCAATCTATTAACAGACTCAGAAAGGTCACATTTCAATAAAAGTACCTGTACTATCACGTAGCAACGCTTTGACAAATCTGGTCCAAATACCACTGTCACTTTTTGTTTGCTATGTAAACAATTTATGAGATATTCCAATGTACGTGCCAACCTGAAGGCATTTCTCCCGTGACGCGTTTCCGACATCTAATTATACATTATCTTGTTTCAACATTTCAAATATTTCGGGTGGAATGTCGAATTAATTGGCACAAACGGATGATCCTCATTTGTCTTTATAAATTAACACGACGATTCATTCTTATTTTCGTATTTCAATTAGCAATGTGACGTCAGTGTTTAATTATAGAAACATCATCTTCAGAGTTTATTGATAGAAAATGAATTTTAAAATAAAGGAATTTAGTTCAATTTTACATCGAACAGTTTTATGCGATTTATAATTCACTTCCCTTTTGTGATTTTACAAATGGTTATCGATTTCTGATTTTAGTGACATCCTGCCAACGCCAACGTTACACGCAGGGTTATTATGTAGGGAATTGGCAAAATGTACATAACAGTTAAAAAAATCCGATAAAAAGTATATTAAAACGAAGAAATAACCCGTCAAGTGCGAGTTTAACTCGCGACCCAGAGGGTCATACAAATAAGCTGAAGAAAATCAAATTTCAAAAAAAGTCAACCATCTAATTTCTAATTGTAACAAAAGTTGATTTTATTTGTTGTCATAGCGGCAACAACGACACTATACCTGATCTGCGAAAATTTCGTCTGTCAAGCTAAAACGGATCATGACAGACTGACTGACAGTGTTTTTGCCTTTGGGTACGAATTCAGAAAAAATGTAATTTTAGCAGCGATATTGACGCGTATGTAAATACCCTTTTCCAAAAAAAGAAGCAAGATACCAGTATACCGAAAATAAACATACACCTACACATAACATTATCTGCTTTTTAGATTGAATAATATCCATTACTTTACTTAAGCAGTATGTTTGAGATACTACAAATAAGCTCTCAATATTTTAGTAGTTATTAGGAGGCTGGAACAGAAATAAACTTTTTGAGTCTTATCACATTTATTAGTGAATTGATAAAAGTATGTTTGATAATACTTCAAAGATAAGTAGGTATATGATAAAATTTGTTAAGAAAATATAATTTGACATCTTTGTAATAAAATGTGTTTTCTTTTTTAAGTACTATTATAATATTACATACACCTGTTTTTTTTTTTTTAAGATCTAGTTATAATATCAGCCTAAAACGTCCTCCAATTCCACAATTTGGACTGTCCTTCCTTCTACCGTTTGTCAGAGGTGTTATATAATAGATAGATACGAAACCAATAGGTAATAATCACAAATCAATGTGCAAAGGTTAGCTTTGCGTAGTCCTTTTCAGGCACATGAAAAACGTTGAACGACATATAACTGAAAAAACAAATTTGTTAGTGCCAGTGCTTGGATCAAAATTGCATCTTGTGCATAAAAATAAATATACAATAGCGCAACTAACCGCCATTGCCATTACGATTGGTTTAAAATAATTGAAACAATTTACACAAAAACCATACCGAATTAAATCTACCAAAGCTTAGGACGACATATAGCTGATATACTAACAACCTAAACGTATAAATTATCAAGCATCTTGATAGCAAGGAAAGCAAACGTCGAGAATCCTCAATCGTCTTACAAAAATAAATTGCGGTGTTCGAACGCCAACGAAACTTAAGTGCAATCCCAATTCCTTGCCTCCGTTCCGTATCACTTCGCATTCAGGGCTGTCAATGCAACGATATTGCGTATATTCTTCATGTCTATTTAAAAATGTAAAGGAAATTTTACTCCAAGCTGCTTTGTGTAAAAGTATTAGAGCTGTGGGTACTAGACGAAAATTAAATAGATGGAATTTATTGTGAATTGTAAAAAAATATTCTATTAATAAGTTATGATAGCCCCATATTTATCTAGTTTCGCGATGAGATCAAAGGAAAACATTATAAGCTAGTTTTTATAGACATGGCTTTTAGACAAGTAATCATTTTCCATGCGCAAACACTGATAAGTTATGAAGATTGGACAATAGCCGAAAAGAAAAATCCTTTCCAAACATTGAAGTTTTCCTTTCGATTTTCGTTCTAATGCAAAGTGTAGTCTAGTTTTTCGATATTTTTTGTCGTCGTTGATATCATAATCAAATATTTTTGCCAGCCCTACAAGAATCTCATTTGGGCTCTCCTAAACCGTTGCATTTGTAGTTGATTAAAAACCCATTTACACCTGTTCGTGGATTACCTTGCGGTAGTTTATTTGCCTTTGAGGGGCCTGTATTTGCATGATCGCGTTTATTCAACTGATCAAATGAACGAAATTTGAGACGATGGCAATTTCTTATCGGAATGGAGTTTATTGGAGTCTTGTTAATCTTGTTAAATGTTGCTCATCGAGAATCGACAAGCTGTTGAATAAATTTAAGGCTTTTCTACATCTATACACATAAATAAAACTGGAGTGTTTTCTCCTAATATTGAAATAAACGTTTTTTAAAACAATTTTTATCTGTCTTTCTATCTGTTTGTTTGTTCCGGCTAAACTCTAAAATGGCTTTCGTTTTTACATCTATAGCTGACGTTTTATTTAGATAAAATCTTTTATTTTAGAAAAATAGAGATTTTTGTGTTAATATTACGAGCAGGCAGTTAGCTATTTGAGCTAATTATTAATTTAACTACTTTTGAAAGTTTAAAAAATGGTTTTCACTTAACTGTTTGCTAACATTAGTGATTCACGATCGGTCCAAACTTCTTAATTATGACAATTCATTTAAACTAACATCCATTCCACCTGCTTCATAATCCAATTTGAAAAAAAAAACACATTTATATATTATATACTGTATGATTATAAATAGGATTACTTACGTATGTAAATCTAATACTGTTAAGTACTTTCCCTGCAATATTTGCTCTTAAAGTACATTAGTCGGCATTATAATCCTAATGTAATCCATCCATTTGAATTACGTGACATTTTTGGTACTCATTTCAGAAATATTTCTTTGGAATTTTTCTGGAAAGAGATAGATAGCATCTTTAATAGTTCGTCGTTATCTCACCGTCTTAATATTTCTTGTAAGTTATTACGCGTGACATTTAAAACGTCAGCTTTATTACATCTCTGTATGTTTGTGTTGACACATTTAAATTATTTTTGACATCATTACCGTAATTCCTGGATCGTAAAATATTATTTAATTGACTATCCTGGTCATATCACTAAGATTAATAGTCTGAATTCATTTTTGATCTCCTGCCAAAATTATGTTTCCGTGCAAGATTTTGATTAGATTAGATTAATAATAGTGAATTATTAAAGCAAGATACTTTCACTTTACTTAGTGTTGTAGGTGGTACTGCAAACAATGTTTAAGGACAAGCAAATCTTGGTGAAATCAAACAACATAGCCGCCGCAAATCCAGTGAATTCCAAACCCACGCTAATAGCGTTGAACATTCTCTAAACATTCTAACTCATATGCCAAAATAAACACAAACAATACTTAGTGTTCAACCCTTCTCAGTTTCAAGCCAGAAACATGTAAACGCTGCACAAACAATTCGTTGACCTGGAAATCTTAAAGCGTTTCGCCCCAAAGATTAATTAGTTGGGGCAAACATCACGGCTAATCTTAAAATCTGCGTGCATCCGTCCGAAATAAATAATTATCTCGGCTGACGGAAAATGCAGTGTAAATTTAATATTCTTGACGGGTAGTTACAAGTCTTGCTCTAGTCGGCACGGTCGTGATACCACGGGTGGGACTCTCGGAACTTAGTCACAAAATTTTACTTTTAATAACATGGAAGATGAAACCAATGGAGCTGACAAAAAAGTAAGTTATTGTAATTCTAGAAAATAAATAATATTCATGTTTTTGATATTAAGTGAACACATTTTTTTAAAGCTGTTACCAAATTTTTTATAGGTTAAGCAATGCCCATTTAAAAAAATGGGCCTTAACTGTTTATTTAACATTACTTTAAGTATATTTTGTTTTATGAGTCAGGTAACTTAGGTATGTGTAATACATTTTTTATTGTTCTAATTAAGAAAAACACAATTTTGATGAACATCACCAAGCTAAATTGAACTACTTGTAGCAGAAAAACGAATGCCTATACATGAAATTGTATTTATAGTAAAGCTAATAAATACGATGTTTCCAGAGGGGATCAAAAGGCGAGAGACGTAGAAGCAAACCAGATGATGCAAAGGATGAAATAAAGAAATTTAAAGAGAATCTTCTGCAATCCCTGTCTCCAGGAGAGTAAGTACTATATACATTGTATACGTGTTACTAATTTAATATGTCATATAATGCAATAACGTATATAGATAGGTATATTGATGGTAGATATTCTAAATGTATTACGATAAGATCAATGTGTTTATTAGAGTCTAATACGACGTCCTTACACTCTACAATTTCTTTTGTAAAAATATTTACTAAATTGCACTCTTTATCTTATACTGATATGTTCGGGAATCAAAATTAATTGCATTTATTTAAAATAACAAACTTAAACTTTTTGTTTTATCAATTTTCTAAACAAAATTTTTTTAATAACTTAAGGACGTAAAAAAACATGAACTTCTAAATGTAGATTTATAAATACTCGTATTTAAATTATCGACTCCATTAAATACCTAGCCGTATTATGAAAATAATTATTTTAATAATTAATATCTGCGTTTGAGGTTATCATCCTCAGTACCTCTCGTCTTCGTGTTAATTTCATAAATTCATCCAACATTTTCATCAACATAAGCACTTGTTCTTTTAATTCTGACGTTTTCAATTTCCATATTAATTACGGCGTTGGGATATTTACTGCTTTGTTAACTTCTTTTGTGAGGCAACCATAAAAAATTCACTCTTTATTCGTAATTTTTAATTTCCGCTACTCGCAACGGTTTTAACAAAAAGCTATTTCTACGCTGTAAAATTTTATCGAGAATGATTGAAAGGCGTTAGGTTGAATATTAAATTCAACATTGAGACGTTTTTATCCTTGAAAGACTTAAAATTTGCTTCAAATATATTTTTTCGAAATTAAATGTGACTTTATTCGTATTACGCAAGTAGCAAGATATTTCAAAAAAATATTTCTGTCAATCTTATGGTTGACTCCCGAGAATGTCCAATCAATTTCGTATAATAATAAAAAAATACTCATGATAAATAGTTCCTACTTAAGGCATGACTTAGTAGTAAAAACACAAGGGAATATCAACTTCATGATAATGATGCACAACACAAGCCAAAAGCATCACAGCCGTTTGTAGCAGAGTGAGCAATTTCCCGCCACAAAACAACTGAACATGATAGACTTCTGTCACAGACTCTGTTCTCGCACTAATTGGAACAAAAATGTAAGCACGAATAGTTAAAGAGACGACCGAAAGGCGCTGAAATGTTACCGACACGCTTTAATTTCATCGAGATGGAAAAATGTTTGAAAATGTATCGGGTTCCACTTTCTGGTAGGATACTGAATGAATCCCGATTCACTTTGTCACGTATCTGCCCAAAAAGCTGTTTAAAAAAGTAATATCGTCCCAAAACCGATTTTGAATGATTTTACTGAAGACATCTTTTCAATTTTTTACAAATTATAGCATTTCTCAATGTATCCCGCCTCTGCAGTGATGAGCTATTAAGGAAAAAAAATGTTTAACAATGAACACTCTGTGTAAATTTTATATTTTTATTGTGTGTCATCTCAAGTATCAAGAAATTTACAAAAATGACAAGCAAAATAAAATCGGGAAAGAACTTCTATTTCAAAGTTGTTGTATTAAAAATGTCAGTGAAACAAAACTTAGCAATATCATCCAAGTTTGATTCTACGTATTGCATTGTACTGAACTGGATGTAGTTTCAATACCGGCAAAACTTTGATAAGATTTTGTTTTTCAACAGCTCTATTTTATCGGAAAGTGGAAACGAGATGACTGTCCCACAGCAATCGAGATCTCGTTCAGCTTCTAGGGCGAGAGAGGCTCTCTGTATACCGCCGAACGTTCTGGCTGAACTCGACGATAATAAAATATTTGAACTAAAAGAGGTAAAGAATTTCGTTCGTGTATGATATCCTTAAACTAGATTTAACATTTGGAGTCTGAATATGATTTTTACACGGAAAAAAATCACTATTGCAGAAAACGTTGTAACAATTCGTGAGTATGTTAAATTGTAAATTCTCCTAGATTACATCTCAACGAATATGGTATCTTAATATTTCTGTCAAACCTATTTATTATGTCTATTTGCAATTCCACAAATGTGTTGATAAATTTTGATGAACTGCTTCCAAGAAACGACATACGTTACTCTCTCGTAATAACTAAGTGATGAATACAATTAGCTGAAACATCGTCAGCTATGTTTTGGTTCCATTCCGTTCAAATTGGAGGTTTATTAACATTATTAACGTTATTAAGATTTGATTTAACATGTTTCAAGTTAATTTGTTTTGCTTTCAGGCGTTCCTGTTGTTTGATATGGACGGTGACGGGTGCATCGACTTTAGTGATCTGCGAGCCACGTTAGTCAGTCTTGGGGATAAGATTGATGAAAATGCTATTCGGAGCATGCTTTCTGAGGTCTGTGTATGTTTTTTTTTAAACATTCAAACCGTAGGCACAAACAGACCGAGGCTCAGGATAAGCATTCGTGGAGCATACAAATGTTTTCTGCTAAATTCGGCACTCGCTTAGCCTAGTGTCACTACATTTTTGAGGAATAACTTAATTTAATATTATGTAATACTAGCCCAAAGATGACCCACCGCAGGGCACAGGATTAAATACATAGGCACTTGCATAAATTCTATGAAATCTAGGTAAACTAATAGTATCCATAGGTACTAAACAAAAAATTTAAGAAATAACATATAAAAAATATTTTCAGACAACTTAATATTGCTGCAAAAAAATTCTAAATGTCTTAATATGAGCGACTATAAGTTGGTTAGTTACTTATAGTCGCTCATATTAAGACATTTAGAATTTTTCTAAATGTCACATCATACATCTGGTCACTTATATATTTCACAGCATTTCGAATATACGCAAACTGTCAATAAATTGGTAACACATAGCCAATTAGCCAGCTGGCATCTGTGTTAATAGACAATTTGCTATCGTATAAATGCATAAAGGTGGAATACACAGCCTTGGGTGTGACAATGACGTCAGAAAAACAATTACTTTCGTCATATACCGCTACTCATAAAAATCTCAGAATAATTGTTGACCGCATCTATTAAGAGCTAAATGAGTTGATCCAAATCAATATATCCATTATTCGAAGTCCTTGTAGTACATTACACTTATTATGAACCGATCCTTGACCGAATCAGATGATATAGCTCCCTTGTTCCTTACGGCACCCTCGAGAACAGAATATTCTAAAACCACGTTCATAGACAGAGCGTTATGAACAGATAATGGCATAAATGACGTCACAGAGTCACGAGGGAATCCTCGTCAAGGTCAGCCTTCTACCCAGCGGTATTATAACCAGCAAGTTGAAGTTGATGAAATATAGATAGATTGTAGTCTCTAATATTTGAACATTGTTGGATTCGTGCTGTTGTGGAAGTAGGAGGAAGCGTTATTTATGCTGTACATGATCAAGTTTCTAGAAAATACATACATCTCAAAGTTCTTGAAGATCACGAAAAAAAATATTTTTCCTCAAATTCTTTTTCTTCAACTTCATAACATTCCAGATACACAAAATAATAGGAATATATACTTACCTAATATATTTATTACATATAAGACTAAGTACTACACTACTAGACTCTAAGAAAACTTTTCTAAAAACTCAACTGTAAATTTCAACACAATTATCTGAACCGACAAAACAAAACGCCCGTCCAACTTCCCAAATTAATACAAACGAATAATTTACCCAACAACAATATCTCAAAGCGCAAACATCAAAATAATTCATCCAATAAGAATAAAACAAGAGAATATATACGCTAAGTCGACTCTTAAAGCAGATACGAAACTTTGCTTTTCTTTTAATTCCCTTTAAGTATTGTTGGGAAAGTTTCTGGGGCCTGATGAAAGAGACCCCTAAGCTCATGTCAATCCACCACATCCGAGGTCACAAGGATTTAGCCTCACAAATCAAATTTAAATTTTTCTTGTCCTGCCCAGTGTCGGATATTTCGGTATTAACGTTTTTTTTTTTTCTGTATCGCGAAGATTATAAGGATTTTGTTCTCGGTTTCGTTTTAGGGAATTGAAATCAAATTGTTGGTTTGGTTTGGGAGTCGTAGTAATCTGCTTTAAATAATTTTCGTTTCTGACTTACAAACCGGTTGTTTTCAATCAAATTATTCGTAGCTTGCTGTATCGATAAACATAAATTATTTTATTAAAAAGTCATCGTAATTTCCACCACAATACGGTTTCAATTTCTTGTCTTATCTTACGTGTTAATCGTTACATTAAATTTTCACACGCCAAGCGGGGATCCCGATCCAATACCTTCATTCGCAAATTAACATTTTTCCATACCCAAAATCTCAACAAGTTTAAAATTTTTGTATTTAAAACGCCTGTTTTTATACATCAGATAAGGTTATCCAATTTATTTTAACTGGGGTCGTGGCAAATATATCCGACCGGACCCCAGTCAAAAGAAATTATATTATTAACATTCGGTTGTAGGTACAGGTTTCCAACCCACTTTACAAATGTACGTGCTATCTTATAAAATAATCTTGACTTTGGCCTTTTTAATTTTGTTACGTAATACAGCTTTTTCTCTATATTAAAATACATTAATATCCATCATTAACACAAATACATCCAGGCCTTCAAAAAATTATGGCATCAAAAAAGAAATTGTCTTTTGTAATAATTTCAAGAGCGTTCTTTTTTATTCAATTCTTATTACTTTTTAATCCGTCTATCTATTTGAACTTCTTTTATCGTACGAAAAGTTTATCCCAATTCTACGGCATCGAAATAAATTAAATGAAAGTTACGGCTCAATAAAACACGGGGCACTAAAATAGACTTCTACTGTAGCCCTAATTGCTAATACATTAGATACGTGTGTAGGGTATTAGTGTGCGATAGTAATTAGTCTCTCCTTAATCACTATAAAAACAAGTTATCGACCATTTATAGGTACTAATTGAATAATCAGAACATTAATTTCACATTTTATTATATCTTTGCCAATATGAAAAACCCTAGTCATGGTATTTACCCGTTCTCACACTCTGACGTTATAATTAGATAATGATCGAATTGTTACGCATTTGGGTAATTGGGTCTCTTTCTTGGAGATTAGTTTATCATTGCCGGTACTTTCGTATTGAATGCAATATTTGAATTTGTATGAAAATAATGGCGGGTTTAGAATAAGTTTCAGTATTCAGTAGATGCAGAAGAATTAGTACAAGGTTTTTTTCAGTAGTTGATAAGTAATTTATTGTTTTCTCATTTTTCTGTTTCCAGGCTCCAAACCCATTGGATTTCGATGGCTTTGTCAACCTCCTTGGATACAGGACTTTGGAACTAGACTCTGAAGAAACATTGTTATCAGCGCTTTCTCGTTGGGATAAAGATAACAATGGATTAATCTCGGAGGAAAGGTAATTTTTTTTGCAACAGGTTTTTATGCCCTGCCGCTTTTGTTTTTCTTATTTTTTATACTAATCAAGATTTACTGAATTTAATCATTTTGTCATGCCGGTTATACAAACACATCCAGACTCAGGACAAGCATTCGTGGATTATACAAACGGTTTTCCTACGCGGGGTTCGAACTCGAATCGATTGTTTGAATGCTGATCTTATATCATTTAATATATTGACGAATGGATGAAACTTTTTCTTAATTATGTTACAAATGCTTGTCCTAAGCCTAAATGTTCTTTAAGCTTGAAATTAGATGTTCAATAAATCTCCCACGAAACGGGTTAAAAACATCGTTGTGATGGTTTTAAAAATATATCAGATAGCATAAATCACACACATAAATCATATAGAAATGAAACAGCTATCAAATTGTGATCTAAATTACAACGTCTATTAATCATTGTTATGGACCATTCGATATTTATATGGGACCAATAATAAATTAACATCATCTCATAAGTCGTAACTGAAGTTAGGAACTGTGAGAATAGGCTAACTTGTAATCCCCGGTGTATTGAGGACGGTCATAAAGTTGGACTTGAAACTTCAACTATAGATAGTGTGGGATATATGGTTGTAGCTTATAGACCAGTGGCATGATGACTAGTGATTGGAAAACGTTGGATTAGATATGATTTTAGACTAAGAAAACGTTATGCTACTGAACTATACATAAAAAAAAGAAGACTTAATTTTTTTGACTTTTCTTGCAAAGAGCTCGTAGGTACTAGAGTTAACTATGATGTGTTCTTTTGAAGAAATTAGAAGGTTTTTTTTTTAAAGTATCTTAACTCATGGACCATGAAAAAAATATTTGATTTTAAATGTGATAGATAGATAACGCACTCGAATTGAAAGCATTATTGCAATTTGCTCTTGAAAAATATACATGGTATTGGTGAGTGAAATGCTATGCTTAATAATAAAAAAAAACTGCAAGTTAAGCATTCTGCTTCTCAGATCAAAATTAGAAAGTTATCCATAAAGACCAAAGGAAGTTGTTCTAGTTTTACTACACAAACTAACATTCGTTCCATATGTATTAAGGGATTTATGTTAATAAAAGGGTATCAGAGAAAACGGTTAGGAAATACATCAAACACAAGACTGACCGATCACTCACAAGGAAAACCCCATCTTGTTGTAACAAGTTTGTATATTACGCACGATACCATCGGCCTTCGAATACTAATAGAAAATCGCGAAAAAAACACAATTGCTTGACTTCACTTGCAAAGACTTGTAATAGTTCAATCTATCAGGATAGAACGTATAAAATAAAATTAGATTCGTCTCGTCTGACCATTACCCTGAAAACAGTACTAGAAGCAGTAGGTGCTCTACTAGAAGATGTGAAGATCTTACATATTTTTTCTAGTTTTTGTTTGATAAAACCGTTGCCTTAAAAAAGTTAAAAATTTGAGTTGAATGTGTATAGCATCATGCCTTATTTAAAAAAAAACTCTCCTTTAAAGTTTCTTAACACGATGAACTTTTGAATATTTAACTCCCAAAAACCGAAAGTCGTTACAAATTAATATTATCCATCCTATCATTATAACATTATTAATCCCTGAGCTCCGCAACATTTTCGTATCACAATCGAAATAATTTTAATTAAACCCAAATGAATTACACAATTATATCTTAATAGGCATAAAAAGGTATCGTTTAAATTTTACATTACTCCGGGGGCCAGTAAATATTTCGAATCAAGATTTAAATTGCATTTTCTGATATTCGCATGATGTATTCTCGGGTAGCTGTCAAGGGATGATTTAAATCGGTCCTTGGGCACTTTCTGGAACCGCATGACGTTTGTTTTAGATTAACGGGGCAACAGGGCCCCCTTAATGATATTTTCGTGTTTGAGTTTTAATTAACCTCATTTTCTCACAGCTTGATTTTGAGGTTTGTTTTACTGATTTATTTAATGCGGGTGAAAATTCATGCCTCGCGACCAAGATTACAAAAAGGGTAAAATAATTATTTCTATTGTTGTACATCATAATAAAGGATAAATAATTTAATAGGTTGCTTTATTTTAAAGTACACGTACTTAAGGGAGAACATCACGGGGATTATTAAAATTCTCGGTGCAATCTGTGTTTTACGAGCGCCCCGGATAGGCTTTTGTATAATTCCAAGGAAGAATTTTGACGAGAAAACGTATACGAAAACATTTGTACGTCGTACAGAAGATCGTAAAATAGAATGTCCTCACATTTTGTGTGTTGAAGAGAATCGACGTTTCAAATTACGAATAGATTTCAGACACGAGAACAACCGTTAGGTTTTATGAATAACTATAAAAATAACGGACTACCAATAATTTTACTACAAGAATACAATACGTAAAGGGAGCTACAGACATACCGTTTACCATACATTTTTTGGTTTGGGACCAAATATTCATCACATTATTTCTGACCGTGGTTCGAGTATGTTAATGATGGAAGTTAATGGAAGTTTTCATGACATTGATTTTTTTAAATGTAAAAACTTTACATAAATATTTTTTAAGCCTAATTTAATTAAAAATAAGCCATGACAGGCAACTGTAACTGTTTCGAATGTGAATTAATAATATAATAAATTATTTTTTATTATACAAGAGGCGTAGATATATTGTAAAAGACTAACATTTTCATACCTCAGTAAATCAAATCTTATCTACATATTTTGAGCTTAATCTTTAACCGACTGGCAACACCAGGTAACAGACCCAGTGTTACCAACTTCCCAAAACTTTCGTGTATAAGTTTCCGATACGCTCTTTTCTTTTATTACGGCCTCTATAAGGAGATAATGTGAAACGCTAAAATAAAATTTATTACATACTAGCTGTTTCCCACGGCTTCGTTCTCGCGACCTTCGGGACTGGGGAAAAAGGTTTATTGCTCAGTCACGTCTAAACGTACAGCAATATTTTATTCGGTTGCTATTGCCTCAAACATTCTCACAGTGAAAGTTCTAGGACCCTTCGCGATCTAAGTGATAGGTTTGGCCATCTTTAAATGCTGAATTTTTAGAGGGTTTGTGCCTGAATAGGTCAATTTCATGTTTTATAATTCTGTACGGTCATTAAATGTTTTATTGAGTTTCAAAGTGATCTGAAACCTATTACGAAATCGTAGGATTTATTTAATAGGGTTTTTTCCTCATTTTAATTCAAAGGAACTTAAAGAAGACTGTTACTGAGAACGTTACTAACTATAAAAAAGTTTTCATCTTGTACCAAATATGTTTAATTAATCACGAGATTTCTTATACAGCGTATCTACAAACCACACTTCATGAAATAATAAATTATTATAATTGTTCTCATCTATTTACATACAAAAAATATAAGAAAATGATCTACTCCTTTATCACGTCCAACATAACAATTTATTTGATTATCTTCAGCATTGACAATGTAAACGAGAACAAACCTTTTGCGAAAAAACTTATGTTCAGTATTATCAGCACGTTCCAAGCATATGTTTCAACGATATAAAGACAAGAACAAATTGTTTTATCAAATCTTATTCGTACTTCAGCATGTCTTTGCAAAGTTTTATCTCAATCTAAAATACTTTGCAATATCAGATTGTATAAAGTGTCTTTCTGCTGAATTTATTTGTAGAGTTTCAAACACTAAGACTTTTCTTTTAAGTACTTTTCAAATGTTTTGAAAAATAGGATGGATTTCGTAGCAGATTTTCTATGAGAATAACAACGGTAACTGTTAATAATACATAAATAATTTCCATTTTTGGGATGGCTTATGTCGTGAAGGGTCTTCCACCACATTTTTAAGTAGCGTGGCGCTACAATGGCGACATTAATGATGTCAACATATAGAATGTAACCACGCTGTATAATTGCAGTTGTGGAACAAAGATGCCGTTGCACCCCTGTACACGATGTCGTGAGCTGCCAAAGTTCCATAACTGAAATAATAGTAGACTGTTTTCCTGTTTTTTCTAAACGACACCAGCTTTAAAATTTAATCAGTGTCACGGGGGGTTTCACAAACATTCAAGTCACATGCTCAAAGACACCCAGACTTAGAACAAGTCTTCTTCCAATTCTTCCCACGTCAAGTTAAGTGGGTTTGGCGTCGTATCCTCAACCACTTGGCTATTCACGCAGTCACTCATTAGTTGTTGAAAATATATATATTTAAAAATATATTGTTTACTTTCAGGATCAGACATGATTTGATGACATTTGGAGATAAGTTCACTGCGAAAGAAGCGGACTACGCGTTAGACGAAGCACCACTCATCGTCCAAAATGACGGCTCGACTATGATCGACTACGTCAAATTTTGCCGAAAACTGGCAGGCTTGAGGAAACCAACCAAAATTGCGGTTTAAATTGTAATGAATATGCTTTGCACAATAAATGTTTTGTAATAGTCATTTGTTTCAATTTGCATGGAGTCTGTAATAAGTTTTGTGAACTGAACTTTATCGATATCTTTCGTTTAAGGCTATGATGTATGGACGTCGTTACATTTTTCTTGATATTCCGTTTAGCCGGAAAAACATCGCTTAGGTTTGGGGAAATAAGAGGAAAATATTCATTATGTCGAAAATTGGATTTACACATAAAATTCTGTATCTTTAGCTGGTTGTTTTAGATCGTTGTGTGTGTTGTCGAAAATTTGTTTCATTAGCTGTTTTTTTTTTCGTTTTCTTACTAGCAGTTGTTTTTTTTTTGTGGATAGAATCTGCATCTTTAAATTATAATAATCTGAAGTTTTTTATTATATATTTCACCTTTATCAAAACCATTTCTTATTCTCGATAACCTTTGGTATTTCATCAATAAGTTATTTATAGCATTTAGATGAATGATTAACTTACCGCTTCTGAAACCAAAGTTCAACTTCTTAGTTAGAAACTAATTTCAAGCAGGATGTCACTAAATACAGAAGTTTCAAGTCAATGTCGAATCAAACTTTGAAGAGAATGTTTTAATAATGTCGAAGTACCAATTTAAATCTACCTATTCAACAACAAATATTGGTCAACTATAAGTAATTTACACAGAATTTCTCTAATACCATGTGAAATTTATTTGGCAGTTACTAAAATATATTCCCACAGTATGGCAATAATTTCAAGGAATTTTTGTCTTAAAATTAATTTCAAAATCTATTTTGTCACACAGTTTTAATGATTATTCATTCAAAAATGCACCCAATTTTTAGTGTAATCCAAATATTCTTTGCAATATTTGTTTATACAGAAAAGTAACTGTAACTGTTCACTCTTCACGGTCCCACTTTGACACCTGAGTACCTACATCTGAAAGTACTGCTAGAAGACAAATACATTTATGTTTTGACAGATACTAATTACTTCCCGTTTAATTCATACAAGACTATATTATTATGTAACAATTTGATTTTCGTTCTGTAAAATCTACACAAAAACCAGATAAAGGTACAGCACACAACACATACACAAAATCAATTATAACAAATAAAATTGGTGTCAAAACTCACTCAATATTCTCCTTGAAGATATCAAAATCGGTGAACACAAGTTCCACGATCTCGTGAGGAGCTGCGATGAAAGTGTATAGGAGGCAGTCGATCCGCGAGGGATATGGACGAGGGTAGTCTGGACTGCTGAATGTTCCCCTCTCCTTTCCGTAGGTAGACGAGTAGCGAATACACGTACAACCTGCAAAAGGAAAAACGAATTACTTATGTTTAATTAACGGACTGAGCCTGGTTGTTTTTTTCCAAAATCTGTACCAGCGCAGTATGTAGAATCGCCACGCTGCGCTTCATAACGTAAGTATCGAATGTGGAAAAAAGTAGTCAGGCTGAAGTGAGAGTGGGTTGGTCATGACATCTCGCACGAATGCAGACTGACCAATGAGCGGAAACCGTAATTTGTTCGCCAGAGAAAGGACATTGTCGCCGAGGTCGTCCGTAGCAAAAAGGTGTTATGGTCTAAATTCCCGACAAAAAAAGGAGTCTAGAAGAAAAAGGAAAGGCCTGGTCCAGCAGTAGCAGTCTGAGCTGACGGAGGCTATATAAAAATAAATCGATATCAAATTTGATAGAACACGAAGGCAAAGTATACAAATTGTTCTATGAAAAAATTGTATGCATGTGGTTGTACGTAGCAAAGTGTTTCTTTCAAATACATTTTTCTAATTCTTTCAAAATCATAGATTTTTCAAATAATAAAGGCTAGTTTTGTCTATGGATAATCTGGAAATGCTTCAATGCCCAGTTTATGTCTGACCTTTCCCCACTCTAAATAGATGTGATTTTCTCGGAGTCAAAAGAATAGTGGAAGGATTGGATAACATCAGATACATTGGCTTATAGACAACGACGATTTTATGATTCATAATAATTTCGTACGTAACTTTAATTCATATTTTCCCACATGATGTTTTAACATTTTATAGAAAAACCACGCTATTAAATTTATATAAACCAATTATGGTTTTACGAAGAACTACGTGAAGTATAACGTAACAAAATTCCCTAAACCTTACACAAATCACGTTTGTGGCCATTAACAACTCTCATTAAGACATCGTTAATTACTAATGATTCTGATACTTTACCGGTATATAAGATTGTGATATTGTATCTTTCAACATTCAATTCATATCGTCTGAACCGTTGTGACACAAACAATAGTGACCATGAAATTCTTGGCTATTGTCCTCCTCGCCGTGGTGGCCTGTGTTCGGGCAGTGCCTTATATGGGAATGGGGATGGGTATGGGCGGTTATGGTGGTTATGGTGGTTATGGTGGTTATGGCTACCCGGGCTACGGCCTAGGCCGCGGTATGTGGGGTCTCGGCGGCGGCAATAACTACGGCAGTGGTTCGAACTACGGCCACAATGGCTACAATGGAGGAAGCAACGGTTTTGGCAGCAGTGGCTATGGAACCGGCGGCGCCAGTACCGGTCACGACATCGGCCATCAAGAACATGTTTACGACCAACAAACCCACGAGGCATCATCCACCGGCCACAACGTCGGTGGCACTAATCAAATGGGAAGCCAAGGCATGAACACCAACGCCTTCGGCAACTATGGAGCCGGCGACCAGGGCTACGGCAACATGTATAACCATGGTATGGGCTGGATGGGCATGTAAACATGTAGTGTCTAAAATAAACATTCTGAATGATAATAAATTATAATAATGTAATAAGGATTTTCATTGTTAAAATACCCTAAATCAGTAATATTTGACACTGAATGCTAAACAGAATATTTAACGAATAACTCTGTAATCGGGCCGCTGGGAATCTTAGTTGAGAATTAATCGAGTCCCTTGCTAATGTTGTCTGTAACGAAGCGATTTAGCAATATTTTAATTAAAAGAAAATGTTTTAGTAAATTACTTGTGTCATTAATCTTTTTGATTACGTCTTTATTGATGGTGATGCTCATTTGAATATAAATTGTTTCACCTAAAATTTTAGTGTTTCATTGGTTTCTATTTATATTGTCAAGAATTGTTGTCTGCACACGAACTGACTTAATACTTTAAGCCTATAATTATGGAATTACGTTTTTCTCTTTAAATGTGTGATAAAACATTCGACTTCAAATTATTTTCAAGTTTTATCGGAAGTAAACTGTAGTCGCAATGGATTAAACATTGATTAGACAATTGTAAGTGCGAAGTAATAATTAAAACCATAAACCTTTCGCAGGTAGAATAGATCTTAGCCACAAATTGTTCCACGTGTACGCTGCTTCTAATTCGGGATTGTACTAAATTATTCGGCCTCATTCGATTACAGTTGAGGTAGTGGTAATTATAAAAGATGGATTAGAATTCACAATTTGGGAAATTTGTTCTGTGTTTTCTTGTTTTTGCACGGAATGATAATGCAGCCGGGACTCTAATTGTTTTAAATGCCTACAATATATATAGGCACACATGTTTCCGTCTACATACTCGTAATAAAAAAGGGGCTCAAACTCATAGAAGTTCATCCAGTGGCAGTTGCTGTTGGAGACTACCAGCCTTGTTCAAGAACAACGCATAACAAAATGTCGTCTTTAATTGTCATGGCGTCTTTGTCTTTATCAAGCTAAATGTAGAGACAAATAGAACTTGAGGTGAATATTTTAACTTGCAGGTTGAGATTTTTCTTAAACTCCTCAGCTTTCCTTCTTTTCTCAGCCTACATAGTACGGGTAAACTTCGCTACAACAGGAATCATCAATTAAACTTGTACGACATAAAATAGATACCTCATCAGTGCCTATCAAACGTAATTCAACCATAAAACGTCCACCACAAGTTCCTCAAACCCATCTTCAATCCTCATCAGACCTCATATTCAATAACTCAGGACGATCTTATCAAAAGCAATTTTCATTAACATGGTTAACTAGACTTAGTAAATTACTAACCCTCGAACACTTCGACTCAACTATTCCAATTTAGTTTGAATGTTTCCTTTCTTGATTACAGACCGTTTTAGAATTGATGGCGTATTATTGTGCGTAGACAGCTCAATCATTATTGATAGTCGTGTCTGCTGGTGTTCAATGAACAAAGCCTTATTTGATAGCTGATTATTGGTACTGCATGAAGTCTATTGATAGTATTAATTCGAAAAATACAAACAGTTAGTGATTCATTAGTTTAAAACTGTGTTTGAGATGATTGTGTTGTTAATAAACCCTTTTTTTGTACTCTAAATATTGGTTTGACGAAAAAATATTGCAATTTTTAAATTACACTGAATACAAATTATCATTTTAGAAGACCTCTTAAAACTTAAATAATACTATTACCGTAGTGAAAGGAGACGCAGATACGAGCTGATTAATCCCTATCCTCTATCTCGCTTTCACAAAAGCCTTAAACCCAAATAATAATTAACAACAAAATAAATTATGAGAATACTTAGACGCTTCAATTAAATACTTCGGAAAATTCTTTTCATTGAAAATTTATTGGAAAACTTTTTTCGAATTATTCTATTGTTTGAATTTGTGAAGAGAGTTATTTGACCTTTTGGACCTATATTTTGTGACATATAATACTGAAACTTTGTCTAAATATTAGCACAATTATTTTTTAACTAGAATTAGATCTATAACAGAAATAAAATATTTCTTAACAGACGTGCTTGAATTTTAGGACCTTATATCAACTTTTAATTTAAATCGAAGATCTTGCTTCATAAGCAAATGGCTTCATTTTTATTTAATTCCAAAACCATTATTCTCTTTTAGCCCTCCAACTTAACCAACCAATGACTATCGGCTAAACGCACGAGTCGTTTAACCAAATAACCTTCGCAGGGTCAATGACCGTGAGTTAAATTTCTTCCAATGCTCTCGTTGCACATCTTACATCAATAATATTTCAAATCTCGACATGACGTGTCATCAAGGAAGCATGTTCTTATATCACTTTTACACTCCAACATTATCACCAAAGCATCACAATTTCTACAAGTAAATAAATAAATTTAGATACGTACAAATGGCGATCTGTTTCTATGTGATTCGGATCGGAGCCCGCAATCATTGGTGTGTGGGTGTCCGGAAATTGGCAGCGCTTCGACGGCCGGCACTGTCCGGTCTGGTCCGACCAAGTCGCTCACGAAGATAACCGGACTAATAATTTGGTTAGAAATTAATGTTGACTCTGGTTACAGATTTCTACTGGCTTCATAACAAATATATGAGATCGGGAAGTGTGCAGACAATATTTATGTTTTCGTTGGATTTTATTTAAATCCGTATCTATGGCGATTACCCTTATGTATCGATATGAGTGTTTTGTTATTTATGTCGTACAAAAAAGAGGGGATTCATAAATTTGAAGTCCTTGGCATTTAATAACAATCGGACGAGCCATTTCAAAGTTGTAGAGGGTAAAAGTATTGAATGTTGAGTTTTTTTCATCTTTTACTTCAATTTAAATGAAAATAATGATCTCATGAAAAGCTATTTCTACCGCAGGGCCAAGACGGAGAAATAATATAATCAATTGACCAATACAAAAACAACCCAAAAAAAGAAGCAGATTACAACAAAAAAGGGGAATAAAAAGAGTTCCTAATAAAAGCGACCTTGAACTTGAAACGTATCTTTATCGCTAACTTCGCGACGTCAAAGGTAAAACAATTTTCCCTCCCGCACGTTCGAGCGATATTACATTACGCTCAACAAAAGATAAAGAGAATGTCTTGTTAAACGCATTGGCCTTAAAGAATTCCCGAATAAATAATATAATTTGAATATTTGTTCCGTTGGAATATAAAAAGCAAATATTATTAATAAGATACAAATAAAATTAAAAGCTCCAGATTTGAAAATTCAGGAAATGAGATTGGGCTAAGATATTCGTTTGTTTTATTGATTTATAGACGAGGGTGATATAAAAACCAGGACGTTCATATATCAACGACTTTAGTATTTAACGACATGTAAACGCCTAACCTTTATGACGATAAAGCATTTGTTGCTAGGTGTCTATAACCGTCAAGTATTAAAAATCTGCCTGTAATTATGTCTTAGAAAACGGCAAGACTAAAAGTTTTTCATTCTAATATTTATACAAAGTTTCGAAAACCGCTAGCGTCAATTGTCCAGGAAAGTGAATTTTAAAATCTAATTTCAAATCATTCTATTAGAACAGAGTCCCAATTGTCTAATTTTCATAAATGCTTAATTGCATAAAGCAGGAATTTATAGTGGAGGCCAAGTCCCAACTTTCACAAGACAGAAGTAGCATTATAATCTATAATAGAATAATATTAAAAATAGGGTGGAGATGAAGGAACTGCTCTAGATGAAGCCACCGCTCTGGTCACTGCTCATGAAAGACAGTCAAATGGAGGAAGGTAAGGAACAATTTGCCCAACAGTGCATAATGATTTCAAGGCTAAACTTCAAAATGATTCTAATAATAACATACAACCGACTTCACATAAAAAACTACACAGCTAAACATAAAATGTTTATGGGACCAAAATATCAGCTATTTTCCGTTAAATGGAAAATTGGTTCATCACGTAGTTCTGAGGAAAAAAACATAAAGGAACTCCTCCTTTTTGAAGTGGGTTGAAAGAAACTTAAAGAGAAATTATCTGAAAACCCAAAAAAAACAAAATCTTCTTTTTGCTACGACATCCAACAATCACACGAATAAAACCGCGAGTAAGCATTCATAAAACAGTTTATAATAGAGGTTGGGTTCTGGCCTCCACAAGATTGAAGTAGCCTTATCCATTATTTATCCAAATGTCTCGTCATAATTAGCCCAATTAGTTAACTGGTTCAATTAAGAATTTCCATCCATCTACGGAATTGTGGCAATTTCTTGCGAGTGTATTTTAGTGAGATAAATGATTGGAGTCAGCGTTTTCCTGCTTGGCCTTATTATTTTACCATTAGTTTAATGTTTTCGAGATTTCGATGTTATGTTGTGTGTAATCGTTTGGATTTTGTTTTTGTTACTATGCCATTATGCCATACCTAAAGCGTAGTAGATGCTTTTAGACCTTTACATTTTTTAGTAATAGAATAGAATATTTTTAATTGCACATCACATAATTACAGGTCTATCATCTAGATTACTACAAGTCTTACCAATTTTAGCAGAGCATTGAAAAAAAAAACTTTTTTATGTTCCCGAAGAGCGTTATTACTAGAAAGTTTCTGTAGTACTGGCTATCTAAGACACGCCTGTGTTTTACACTAGATTAATTGTCTCACGTCAGCCAGGAACAGTTAACTTTAGCTAAACGTCGCATTTGTTTGTTTCACTATTAGTAAGGTGATTTGACTATATTAATTCAAGTATTTCATTTGGTAACAGAATTTACAGAAATCATCTTTACAAAATCAACTTATTATTATTTAAGTATTATTTATCATAACAATGATAAACTTACTCTAGAAAAGCAAATACATGTAAATTTTGTAAACAAAATACGGAAACGTCCAATCATGCGATCATCTTATAGTGGATACTTTTTGTAAGTATTATTTGCAATTTCAATATTTCTCTTGTGAAATCCAAATTATGGTAATTGTTCGAATTTTATTTGTACTACATTACCCTTGCACAGTGGGAGAAATATAAACGTGTGTCGTTTAATAAAAAAAGTAAAGCCATACAGAGTTTAATTTCACATTACCTGCCTCGACAACAAATCAAACTGTCATACCAAAATCGGTAGTCCGACATTCAAAACTATTCCAAGACAACAACAGCACAAGAAAGCGAGCATTGCATAATGCTCACAACTTACATAGGTGTAGTATCATCCACGTTAATTACACGTAAGATGGTACCTTGGTCGCTTTCCGCAGTGTTTTGGTTGGCTTCTACAATAACCCTATTTCAGCCTGATTGCGGTACGTAGTGAACATTCACTTGTACGTTACGGTCCCAAAGTACACAATGCTAAGACACCTGTGTGTGTATATATTTGAGTTGATATTATATTTTAGTGAGATTTTTAAACAGTCAAGCAAGGTTTGGAATATTTTTGAAGAGAAAAGCTTTTATCTAAGATTTGATTTAAATACATATTTTTGCGGACTTTTAAATTCGTTAATTTAATTAATTAAATTGCATCAAAATATATAGAAATCTGCGGGTCACATTTCACATTTCTGGGTTGAATAAAACCTCAATATAAAACAGTTTTTCATAGTGACCAAAGTTAATAACAGACCTGCAGAAAACAACGATAAACAAGCAATAAACATACAAAATAACAATTAAATAACAGAAAACTCT
Source organism: Trichoplusia ni (assembly GCF_003590095.1). NCBI lineage: Eukaryota > Metazoa > Arthropoda > Insecta > Lepidoptera > Noctuidae > Trichoplusia > Trichoplusia ni. Next base: position 4,331,187 of record NC_039485.1, read on the forward strand.
CATTGTAAAATTAATCAAAACATAATTTGAGTTAACTTTTAATCAATCCGAACATTTCACTTAGCAAATTGAAAAACAATTTTCAAGAGTGACGAAGTACTAATTCTGAGTGTTCACAGAATACTTTATCTCAAATTATTTATCGGAGCGTTGGCAAACAAACTTAAATGTTTAATCAAGATCGATCGTTTGACCAATTAAATACCAAGGCCATGCTACAAACAAACAGGACAAATCTTATCCCGAACATGTACCTACTATCTAAGTGTTATCTGAAAAAGTTTTTCGATAAATGAATGACGAATAAAGCGAGGGAATGCGGAGAAAATAAGATAAAATATTATTTGCTTTCATCACGCTTACTATAACCTCTTAAAACCAAATTGATACAGTTGTTGAAGCGAGACGCCGCTACGAGCTGTGTATAGCGCTCTCTCGCTCCTGCAATCCCGGATTAGGATTTTCAGTGCTTATAGTACAGGTATAGAATTCTTTTTCCCTTTGGATTCCGTTAGGATATATGGCCCTATCGTATTCGTATTGCCGAATGAGATGGTTTCCATACGTTTAGTGTCATCTTGACCAGAACTGGATATGACTGGGCGAGACTTTATTTGTCTACTGACAGATTTTATGTATGTTTTATGAAATGAAGTCTGGAAGGAATTTACTGATATAGTTGCTAAGTAAAGGTTTACTGAATACATTGTATGTTTTTTTTTGTAACGTCATTCCAACGAAATTATCTTTTTTTTAACTCGACCTCAGTAGTACAATATTTTGAAATTTTATAACAAACCTCCTTCAGTAGATTATTCCGAATTTGACGCCGTACTTACTCAATACTCCGTTTAAAACAATCAATGACACAAAGATCTCTGTACCTCATCGGTGCACAAACCGTAGCTAATTGAAACTATTTCCCGAACATTCGGCGGCTTCCTTTTGATCTCTCGCCGGGTGAACTTACCCGTACCAAGATGCTTTATGGGCTGAACTAGTAAGTCACGACCTAAAGTTTCCTTGGATATAGCTATTGCGGCTTACTGCGTTAATCTTCGAAGCGTAGATGAAAACTGTTCTCTGCTTCATAAAACTTTAATTGTATAAACTCCGAATGGTTTTAAAGTTTGATGTTGTAGTTCATTTAACTTCAATTCACAATACAGTTGCGTGTTAAGAAAGTTGCTTGTAGATGTGTGTGTTTTTCTGCAGTATGTAATTGAATTTTATATCTGACGTTTATCGGTTTTTAAAACTACAATTTGATGGGTGTCTTCTAGTCTTAAGTTCTGTGTTATTTATTAGCTATTTATTAACAGTCGAAAAGAAACTGAAAGGGCAGAAAAGAAATCTTACGTTGCCATTATTTTTTTACGGCTTCATCTTTTTCTTCTTCACTTTAATTCGTGTGTCGCGTGTCTTCACATCACATCCACAAAAATATCCAGACTCATAACAAGGAGTTGTGGACCCCAAAAAACTATTGTTCTACGCAAGGATCGAACCCATGATACGTCGTACAGTGAGTGGATTTGGCGAGATGACCTACATCACTCAGCTATCCGTGCAGATAAAATTTATTTTCTTTTCTTGTTCAGGGTTTTACTGATAACTGCAAAACAGTCTGTATCTTTAATTTACATTAAATTATCACATTCTTACTTCTTTTATTTATCTACATAAGACATAATCACGAGCTAACATAATTGATATTTAAATTACACTCCCCAGCTACGCACGACATAAGTCACCCGAAGTATCTTCAAATACATTACACAGTTTGTATAATTAGATTTAATATGCAAAGTAGTATAGACAGGAACACATTATCGGATTAGCCGACCTTTATTCAATACATAGGTGAGCTATGTTTAAAACTTAGTTACGTCACTAATCTTCCTTCACAACCACTTCGGGATTACGTTGGCCCGAATCTCTATATTTTAGCTAGTTCCAAACATAAATTTAGTTTGGAGTGAACTTCCCGGGGTTATTATTAATCGCCCCCTCACTATGCTCAGTTACATTAATCACTGGAACGGTATTTTGAAGAAAACATGCGAGCTGAAATAATTAAGGCTTTTGAGAATGTTAAAACGTGCCGTGCTTTGAATATGTAGGTAAGTCAATTTACTTGACGAATGGAAATGTACGTTTTAGTGTGAAATTAAATTCAACGAACACGAAGTTAGGTCGCGTCTACACTGCTGTTGGATGAAAATTGTGATTAAGACGAACAATTAAAATTTAAATTATTAATTTACGTTTTAATTTAAATGTAAGTATTAGATGCAATTCAGCGGAGTATCTATTGAAAGGAGAAACTGCCACTGTTGACTGGTAAATTACATTAATGAAATTTGAAAAAAAAGACTTGCTCAGATTTTTTCGTGAATATTGCTCTTCAAGATAAATTCAATTACTCAAAAATACATTTACGTGAAACACGTTATTATCCTTTTTACATCAACCACTCGTCAGAATGAATTTTCATTGACACGGTTTTTAAAGCTTCGATAGCCGTGCGAGTGTTTGCGCTGTGTCTACTCTAAAGAACAGGGCAATGTAAACATTGTTTTTTATATGCACTACACGCTTCACGTTTTTACAATTCGAGTTTTAAAACATTTTTAGGTCATAGAAATGGCCAGTTTTATTATTTCAATTGTAAGAAAAAAAACTGGAGTTTGAAAATAGAATCAATCAATGAACTCAGTATATCGGATCGCTCAATGTATGCACGGAAAATGCATGTACAGTTGCGGCACAGCACCCGGTAATTTGCCTTAAACATACAGATAAAATAATTCTTGTTTACTAATCTTAATACGAAAAGAGGACCTTATGTGCATAGTATTCAAAAAGGGTGTTCGTCTATTGTTTGATTTACGTGTACGAGTTGAATGTGGATAAAATTACCTACACGCGGTTTTTAGTTAAATTTTATTCATGTTATAGCTAAGTTAAACTATCCATGTAGATTACATCACACTGAAACGCCTTCTAATCACCCCTATAAATCTCCTAAAGCAATTAGACTCTAACACAACGCAATCATAAAATCAGTCGTACTATATAATGTAGTAAATATTTTACAACATTGATACGATTGTCACGTAAACAATTAACATGACAGCATCTATTGTTTCAACGCTCGGAGCACAGATTTGGCCTTTACGTTGCCTTGTCTTCGGTGCACAAGCACCAAAACTTTGATCATAACCGACGCTCGTGATTCAGATGTTGGACTCTGCGATTAGAATTCCAACTTTTCTCATGATGAATTTGCGAACTTGACTCCGATATGACTAAGTTACGAAGACGTTTTGAACTTTCTAATGCTGGGGTTAACTTGAGAAGTTGAAAAACATACTGCATTTGAAACTGAGTTAAGTATTATCAAACTGAGAATTAGAAACGTTCTCCTCGTTTTTAGGAAGCATGACGATGTATTTGGTATGTCGTGATTACGTTAGTGATCGTCAAAGCTCTTGTTTATAATTTAAAAAGCGATAAAAAATAATCACATTTTTTGCTATTAACCAACGCTAACAGAATGAAAATTGAAAACCTCAGACATTATGTATTTGAACCTACGACTTGTCACTAGATTATCACACCATCTTGACTTACATTAGTTAGTTAAAATTGTATAATGAATCTTTTTTTTGAACGATACGGATAAAAACCCTGTTCAAAATAAAACAAAAATGGAAAAAGAAAAAAAAATGTAAATAGCCTTTAATTATAAGTGCTAGGAATTTTATTTCGAATTGGATAAGGAGTTAAAATAAATTCATTCTAGAAAATCTATGTTACGTTCCTCTTAAATAGGCGGGGGTGGCGTAACCTTAGTGTTATTACCTGACGTGTATTCAATTCAAGTCGGATAATATATCACATTATACAAATGGGAGTACTAAAATCGATCGCTAAAAAATAAATATAAATAGACATAAACTGAGATTTATGAAAAGTTTTTACTATATTTTAAATCTAATTAGTTTTAGCCAAGCTACAATTAGGCGATTAAGGGCAAAATACACTTATCTGATTAATCGATTGACATATTGATTTGTCAATGAGGCACGAAACTAGTAGTGCATTCCCGATAAATACACGGGAAAAAACAACAATAAATGAAAAATGGACGCTACTTTATCATAAAATGAGTAAACCTCATTTTTCATTTAATAGAATAAAATTTCATTAAAAAATATCACACCTGCCTTTTACTATCATTTTAAAACCAGTCAGTACGGCAGTCTGTCACCGAAACTCGGTGAAGAAACCATAAAAGAACGGGAACACTAACCTTATTATAGCTTAATGCTGAGAATATATGGCGCCATAATATTTTTCACAAAGGCTAGGTGTGCGTCAGCATTACGTCATAAAAAGTTTAATTTTAATGTTTATGTCTAGTTTAATATAACACCTCTAGGTATGTTGGTAAGATTTTAGGATGATTACTAGAATCTAGGTGGATTCTTGGACCGTGTTTTAGAACTAAAGAATAAATTATATTCATAGTGTTAGCAGAACGCAATATGTTGCTCCATTTTTTTTAATTTGAATTAACTAGTATTTAAATTTAATGTATTTTAATAAGTAGAGAGTATTGCAGTGTGAATAACCCGCATTTTATGTTTATACATTGTGTCTTGACCACATGTAACAATTTCCACATGATATGGAGCCAAATAATATATAAAGGATAACAAAAACAAAACTGAAAATGCTAATAAAAGATCGATAAAGATAGACTTCATTATAATTATCAAAATCGATTTATTGTTCGCAAACTCAAATATTTTAGTATACCTTGTATTTTAACTTTCCAGACATTTTAACACGCAGATACCTATTGAAAAGTTTCTTTGACTTTTGCTCTAGTCGAAGTAATTTGTAAAATTTTCTAAGCAATATAAACTGCTCTATATCTTATGGTATAAGGCCAAGTTTGAGCAGACAGGTCAGATGTTTAGTCAATCACGGCAAAACAATTCAATGGATCTCGGGGACTACTTTGACTGCACGGATAGCCGAGTGGTTGAGGTCACCGCGCTCAACCCACTATGCGCGACGTGACGCGGTTTTTATCCCTGCGTAGAACAAATTTGTCTGTGTGTCCTTGTGCATGCATCTTGAAAGTTTGTGTAGAACAGCGACATTAAAATTAGGTTAGTTACAGGGTGAATCGTTTTTTCAAAGAAACCAAAAAATCATTTATTTTTCCATTTGTTGAAGGAAGACGCCACTCTACAGCATGTATCTATTTCTACACTACCTTCGCTCTTCCATAAAGTCAACAGTCTTACATTATCAGTTTGATGCTGAATGGAATTTGTCTTCACTGTCTATCACTAACAAAGATCACTTTAGATTACAACGAGGCCTCAGTAAACGGAAAGCCATCTATAAAGTCGCAAGGCCCAAACAGTATTCAATAAACTAATTAAATTCAGAATTGTTAGGAGTATACCCATCAACAATCCATCCGACTATCACCCAATAATTTCAACCCAACCAGTGACGGTCTTCGTAAATACGACCTACAACCTCCTTGCGTGAAAACGAATGATTTTAAGGTAATCCGAGAGTAGGGTGACCCTATTCAGGGGTTGAGTCCCGCTGTCATGCTGCCTGTAGACAACCACATTTAATATTCAATTAGGGACCATTTGGCCATTCATCAGGTTGGACGGACACACTGAATTTATTTGGCTGGATGAGGCAGGTTGGGGTTAATATTTATTTGTTTTTTGTTCAAGTCGAGTCAGGAGTGAAAGTCACTGAACTGATGCCAATTTATAGAAAGACTAAATGTTTAGCAAAACACGAAAATCTGGCTTTGAGGTATTTTAGTTATAGTTTTGGCGAAGATTGTGAAGTTTTTGATAGTCGGCATCAAAACCTTCACAATCTACTTGTACTACATGGAATTTTTCCTTTTTCTTCGTTCTTCCTTTCTTTAAGACAAGTACTGATAATCTTTTTCACGATAAAGAGAGTATTCGAACTGAGTCCCGTCAACATTATGTGTTATATCCAGTATCTTTAGATCTTTATCAGGACAGAGATATAGTATACTATGTAATGGACACCATCTACATAATTTATATTGTTTGCGAGAGGGGTTACAAAATTCTGCATTTGTTTCTCATTTATTTCGAGTCCTGAATTCGTTTGTTTTTAAGGAACGGAGTCTATATCTATAACTCTCATTGTTAATGATTTATGAGGAGTAATGTCGAAATTCATGTTGTGGCTCAGCGACTTTAATGATTATTTCGTAAGAAATCTATTAGAGATAATCATTGAAACGCGAAATAGCGTAGAGACATGTCGTATCTCTTAGATACCAGCTATAAATGATGGTAAAAGATCCCTGGAATTAAAACTAAAACTTGTTTTTAGTCACGTAAAGTATGCGCAAGTATTTGCTGATCCCAAGGTGTCTTAAGTTAAGTTAAAATACATATTTCCTTATACAAATTTATTGAAAATTGACGCACCTTCAAAAACGGTAAGTTCAAAAACATTCGTCCATGGAAAGAAAACAAACAAACAGTTTCTCGTATTATTGCATAATGTTAGAATAGGCTTCATTACATGCGGCACGAAACTGCGAGACTCCTCTCACAATTATGAAACGCTGTATAATTGTCTGTGTAATGACTCCGAGCTCCATACATGAGGCTTTTACTAAATAATAGGATGTTTTTATTATTATTATTACTATTTTCATGAGAATGGTTTTACTGAGATAAACGTTAATGTTTTGGTAATATTCATGTTAAAGTTTAGCTGGATGGGTGTTCTACCGAAAGAGAATTATTTTTTGGGTCGCTAATATTAGATTAATAATTATAAGGAACTTTTCGGTTGCAAATAATATATGTCCCGTCCACGTGAAAGTCACTCTAAAAATTCCTATTTTGTCCTTACTTTGAGTCATCCTGTTCAGATTTTATCTTAATTAGGAGAGTGTTTTATGCGTGAAAGTTTATTAAACTAACAGCCAAAGTTACTCTTGAGTTGATAGTATTAGTACCAATATTATTTAAGACTTTACCTAACAATCTCTTGCATACCCAAACAATTGTGTTATCAAACCACTGAGTCGTGTTTTAAACATATCTACAGCATCAGCCTGGAATTTTCTTAACTATGCTAGGTCTCTAGTCTAACCGGCTGCAGCTAAGTAAAAGTGTTTTACTTGGATCGTCTGCCTATCTGACCTCCTCAACCCAGTTACCTGGGAAACGCGATACCCCTGTAAGACTGGTTGCCAGACTTTCTACCTTCTGACTACCCGTAACGACTGTGAAAGATGTATGAATCACAGCCGGGACCCACAATTCAACATGCCTTCCGAAACACGAAGGAACTCGTGACCTATGACAACCATCCACCAACCGACTGTGTCAAGCATAGCTTAACCTGTGATCGATCAACTTATGCACTTAATGCTTAGCCATCAACGTCTTGTATGGTTCAGTAAATATTGCATGATCCAAGCATGAATTGCAAGTACCCATCGTCGTGCTCGTATGAAAAATGATCGCCTCTGAAGGAGTTCAATTGAACGAAAGTTGTGAGAATGAAATATGCAAGCGAAACCAGTCAAACGCTGTTAGCTTATAAATAAAAGCAAGAAATATTGCGGGGAAGTCTTGTCATTTGTCAATTTATTTGCACTTTTATGGGCTAAAGTGATCAAGTGAATAAAAATGGCAGTGGATATATGATTCCGTGGTAATTTGGCTGTTGTTTCTCGGCTAAGTAGGTAATTAGTGTTTCAGCTAACATTAAAACGAAACTCCTTCCAATCGACCGCTTTTTTTACGACAGCGACAAAAATCCGAAAAATCGAAACCTCATAACCGGGCTTACGATCAATAGATTTATGAAGCTGTGTAAACAAACAACAAACCCAATTACAGAAATACGTAATGAAATAACAACGTAAATTTCCTTGTTTTGTACAGCTTTGTCAATAAACTAGCAATGAATAAATCACTCCGCTCTACCCCATTTTTGTTATTTTATGGTAACGGATTAAACAATAATTTCCCAATTTCCAAACATACCAATTTCCCGAAACATAAAACACCAACAAAACAAATACATTTTATTGCAATATTTATATGATATTAACCCTCCAACCGCTGCCAGTGTCGCGTCGCTCGTAAAAACTACAATAAAATCAACATGAACTGAAAAAGGTAGAGGATTATATTTCAACTACAAAAGTGTGCTGTTACAGAGCATTCATATTTAATTTGGGGGAGCTGAGGCACTTTCACTTATTACCTGTAGGCACAGGGTTTCTGTATCGTTGTTTCGCGAAGTATTTCAACCATTTTTGTGTTAAGGAATGTTTGAAGTGGAATTAAAAGAACGCGGTATCCGCACGGTTAATTTTGCGGTGGACTACGTATTACGAATTGTTGTGTTTTAGGCGTTTTGGCATTTGTGTGGGCGGCGTTTCAGATAAAGTATTTATAAGGGTTTTTAATTATAATTATTTTTTGTATCAGTACTACATTGCTGGTTTCCTTTATTTTAAATTTTTAAGATCTGATTCTATAATTAAAAATTGAGGTCAAGCGTTCATTATAATGTTAAGGCATTTAGAGGCAATTATGTGAAGAAATCAAATATGAGAATAATAGACCAATACAGGTAACTGATTTAAAAAACCGGAACTTAAACAAAGAACCTTAAATAATAATAAAAAGAAGAATAATAATACTCTTTCAAAAACTTGGTTGCATGACCTTATCGGGTTGGCTCGCGTTTCAGCTAGAAATGCGAGCCATTGAATAATTGAAAGCTCTCATATTTCTTCACGTCGAAAGCAATCTATAAATATCATTTTGAAAGGTCAACATATCATATCATGTTTGAAATTTATGGAATTTAAATTGTACTATATGAAGACCTGGCTTGGCATGACCTGGTTTATTACATCGAAGTAAAACTCAAAATAAGGAGAAATCACAGTGATTTTTTAAAATGTGAATAGGTGTGAGTTCGAGCCCCGTCCCTGAAAGTTCCCTATAAATAGAAAACAAGTTCATAGGCACAAGAGTCATTTACCATAGTTACGACCATTTCACACTTCAGGTACTAGACCCTAAAAAATATTTATATGCATTTTTTTTCAGCTGTGCAACGTACTGTATGTAACAGCTAAGTTAAACAATAACTTAAAGGTTTTAAAGTGTTCTAAGAAAAAAAGTTCTAAGAAAATGTTCTAAAATTTAATATCGAGTGTTGGTCAAACATCAAATTGTAAGTGCAATGTCTTTACCCAGTCACAGCAATAAAAAAGAACACGTTCAGGTTTTTCCTTTTTCAGTGGCTTGACATCAGCTCAATCCAACCCAATAGACCAGAAGACATTAATAGGTCGTATCACAAATACCCTATTACAATCCTGTCAAAATCTGGTCAAAGATAATTTGAAAACTTGAAGCTTGACATGGTGTGACACTCAAGGGGCGGATCATTAATCATCGAGGCTACTCGCTGCCCATTCACATCATAGTTAAATGTAGTTGTACATAAAAAGGTTCTAACAAAGTGTAAGTTTGCTAGGAAAAAGAATGCTATATATTGTAATTATGTAATGAGAAAATTATGCGTCCGCTTATGAATTTATGCTTTTTCTCGATGGAATTGCTGTATATGTGTATGTTGCAAAAAAGTTCTAGGGTTTGCGGTTGGTATTAATTTTAATTGTTAAGTTAATTAAGATGCACATTGATTCCAATATTACTTTGTATCAAATTGATCTATTTCATTTTCTTTTATTTTAACCTTCACATTATCTACCACTTTATAAACCTTCATTTGGTTGTAACAAAGAAACAATTTACAAATTATTTTGTCACAGAATGGGCTCAGTCGACCTATAAATATCTAAGTAAAATCTTGACTTGGCTTCACTGATCAACAGCGCTGTTCGGGCCAATGAGCAAATAGAAAAGGGTTGGCTGGCTGTCCCAAAAGATACTACCGCCATTGACTACACGTAGGTGTCATAGAAACACGTAACAGCCTAAAAGTTAAGGTGCGAACTACGGAGGCGTTGCCATTTTGTGGCGCATTAATAGCTAGAAATAATATTCAGCAAATTTTATTATTTATTATTACTTAATAATTTTACAGAATAGCCCTTAACTGGGGACCACCAATCGCAAAATGCGGGGTCGGATGCCCTATGCACCAATGACCTCAAACGCAGCTGATTTGTACTAGATGCAAAAGGCAGACGACCGGGCGTTGTGGTGCAACTTGGGGCAGGGGGTCAGCAGCGTTTCAGTTAAATGATTGAAATAATATCGATTGAAAATTGTTTTTTACGATAGTGTGATTAGAAAAAAAGAAGAGAGAGACGTCTTGACAAATGGGAAAGTTTTTCCATAATAAAATAAATAATCCTGCGGGATGATCTCAACGAATAATGGTCTTCACGTTATAGATCTATCCAAATCGAAATGGCAAAGTTACATACGGTCCTGAGACTCCCTTATATTTACCTGATTGTTTTCAGGACATCCCGTATCTCGACCCACCAAGATAGGGATTCCCCAAATAGATTTTACATTTTAAAGAAATGCTATTCTACTCGGATCAATTACTTAATCATTTCTAAGTTACCACATTAGCAAACACATAAGTTCCACATTAATTATAACTTGATTACTTAACGTCTTATGAAGTACCCTTAGAACGTACCACTAATCATAATTGGTAGAACTTAAGTGATCCATTGATATATAATGACTCATATAGACCTGTCTTAGTCGCGACCCAAACATTTTACGCCTCACTGGCTCAAGGGATGTTATAGGCGACCCTTTAAGTTCTTAATTGGGTTCATTGCCTTTAGGAACGTCGGAAAGTTTTTACACTAACCCTGATAACATAGTATTCATACAAGTCATGCTTATTATTTGACACTTAAGTTATAAATAATGGAGTGTTAGTTTTCCCTTTCCCCGTCTCTGCGACGATTAATTTATATTGGCATTACCAACAGCTATGGAAAAAATACTCCAAAAATCTCAACAACCCAAGACGATAGGACAAAGCGCTTACCATTAACAGCAATCGGCAAAACACACAAGAACAGCCAAGATGACGGAACAATACCATAACATGGAAACCACAATATTTTTAATTCAATTTAAACTCCTTTAAATACTCCATCATCTAAGTTATAACAGATGTCGCTTTACATCCTCAAACTAAGCTATCAACCGAACGTTCAATACATTTCACGTCACGAAAAAGAAAACAAAGGAATCTTGAAAGAAGTTCACTCGTTAATAATAAATCTTGACCATCTGTAACGTTTGCGAACGGAGATAGGTCGCCCTGTCAAGTTAGATAGAACCACTGACGCGACCAGGATATATTTATTGCCAAGTGTTTCATCATCAATAATATACAGTTCAATGCTTCTGAAGAAAAATGTATTTTCTACTTAGTCTTCGAAGAAAGAGTAAAAATTTCTAAAATTAAAGAAAATCGTTCTAAAAGATACAAAACATTGGTTGATATTATAACCATAGAAGTTCTTGTTGCTAATATATTTTTTTTTTTGCTGCACTTAGTAGTGACAATAGTAATATGCACAGTATAAAAACAAATGATCACATATACTTCAAATAAAAATAAAAACTCCTTAGTCATAATCATAGATAATACATATAATACTGGTATAATTTTAAGTCTGCAACAGGCTCAGCGTTTTGAGCAGGCTCTTAAATAAATAAATAAACATGTTTGTCAAATTGCCGACATAGTTCTGTAGCGAGCTACCTGTTCAAAGTAATTTAGGTGAAGGTTTATGCTCGACGCACTGCGTGTACCGCAGTCGGCAAGTCTGAAGGATGCTTAGCATTGCATTGACGCAGCGGCCGCAAATTTATCTGTGTTACTCGGGAAATGGAACGCTTGTGTGATATTATACCTACGGTACTATAGGAGCAGGATAAAAATACGAGTTTATTTGAACTACTCCTTTTTTTTTAAACTTGGCTGGTTGCAAAATAATGTAAAATGTAAAATGTCAGGTGACGAGTTCTAAAAAAAATATTAAATCACAATGAAATAGTAAAAGTTGAAAACAAAATGTCATTAATTAGAACACTACTTAATTTTATATGAATAAAAAAGAAAGTTCCTCAACCAGAGTCTAGCATGCTGAAATTCTCGACGCAAAGATTAAATGATCCATTTTCAGAAGTTTCACTCAGAAAACTGAAATGTTTAAGTCTACAAACGTCTCTGCTATAAGAATACCTATTATTAGAAATTCTCAGTGGAGTAAACTTGTACCTAAAAGTGTTCCAAAAATATATTTTCATATCTATTATTACAGCAGCACAAACAACAGTTACCTCCAAATTCAGATAAAAACAGAACAGTTACAGTTATTAAGAACATTATTACCTTATTTTGACCAACAAATAGAACAATTTGGAAGAGACTTCATGAAATAAAATCTAAGATACCATCGTTGTTAAGTTTCTAGTATTCTTTGAGATTGCATCAGGTTTCGTACGATCAGAAACAAGTGTTTTGATATTTGATATTCATGGAGAAAATTGTTAAGTTTGTTGTGACTTCAAGTCACTGAAAGTATCTTCTAAAAGTTGTATTAGTACCAATCATTTAGATGTTATTACTATTAATTACAAATTCTTTTGAGATATTTTTCATGAGGATCAGGAAGACGTAGTTAATATAAAATTAAAATCTGAAATGAAAATGCGTAAACTTAAAGCTCTAATAGCAAAAACGCTATTATTGAAGTAAAACGCCTTACTACATTGCGTCTAACGTCATCTCGCTCCTGAAAAAGCTAAACATTGCTAACAACGTGTCTCTTTCACAACGGCAGCAGTTAAATTGAAACAGCTTTTAAATCTCATACCAAATGTACAGACCCCTATCACTTGTCAGAACCTAAGCCAGCCGGACCAAGCCAACCTCCTTGTGGCACTCCGACTTGACCTCACAAGCCAATCATCGCCGACATTTAGAAACGACTCCCTTAACGCAAGCTTGAACTCAACAACAATACTTGTTCCTAATTTGATCTGTTTCATTATTGCTCCTAAAGATATGAAGTACCTAATTAAAAGAAGTCGTGCCCATTACACAACTCTTCACGTTTCGAAATTGTTACAAGCGGTATTTTTTTCAGCGGTTCTGAGCCACCCTTTGGGAAATTGGCGTATTCAATTGCCACAGTAATACGTAACTGGAAAACGTAATTAGGCTTAACGAGTTCTCAAGAGTTGCTACTGTAATCAACAATAAAATAAAGGTAGGTATAATTAAAATCATTACTAAAGCGTGTCAGCCATTTTCGGATTTTCTCGAATTGGATTGTTAGGGGCGTTCTATTTTTCCACCTCTACTTACAATTAATCTTCGTTTCTTTGTATTATCAAAAGCGACAGAGGAATGGAAAAATACTTTTACGCAACTATTTTTGTTTCTAGAAAGAGCATAATTTAAGAAGTTCCTACCGACTTACCGTTCCAAGTTGCTTACTTGTTTGTGTATAATATTATTATGGTATTTAGCATTTTTATTATTTCAGCACTTTAGTATCCGTACTGATGTAAAAAGCTTTCATCGTAACCTCTTTTTAGTGATTAAACAGACATAGTAAACGGATTTAACTAGTGTAACATGCGAGCAGCTTTTCCGCATACAATTTTATTTCAACGTAGAATGATGCATAAAAATGAAACAGGTTTGAGTATTGTTTAGTCATAAATGATTTAAAATTACTGCACTTTTAGCTGAGTGGGAGAAGTTCGATCCTCGCGACGGACATATGGTTGCCTTGCGCATGTTGTAACTTCTAAGACACGAAATTAAATCAGCTTCCAACTAAATAGTTCCACAACTATCATTTGAATGAATAATGTTATCATAACCCAATTGTACATTAAAATCGCCTTCTAAATCCCAAAGGCCAATACGAAATGCTATTGAGAAATGAAATTGTGGCAAGAACCGTGAAACTGCCTCAAAGATATTACATGTAGATACAATCTTATAATCTTGCTACACTGTGTTACTTATGTTACCCCAGTGACACAGGGGAATTTATTCTTAAGCTTGGCTCAGCAAGACAAGACAATAGTCGATGTACTCTCGTGAATTGAGATTATTTTACTGAGTGTGATGAAATATTCGATCAAAAGCTGTGGTTCAGTTATGTTTGAGAATTATAGAAGATAGTAAACGATGATGTCATATTTTTAGGTGGATGGTTCATTGTTCTGGATAGCTTCTAATGCTTTATCGTTGGTGGACTAAGTCTTAATATGGGTCAAGCAAGGCCTAGGTGCAGTTAGAGGGTGATAAAACTGAGTTAATTTTGTCGTATTACAGTCGTATCTTATCGTTGTTTGGTATATACATTATACGTTTAGAAGAATATAGAAGTCGTTTAAAAAATGCTGCAGTAAGATTTCCTAACAAGGGAAAAATGATTATAGAAGACACAAAGATAAAATACTAATAGTTTAAAAATAAACAACAGAAGTACTAACGGAGTAATTCACAAACAACAAAAGATAAACAGGACAATAAATCTTTACCAATGAAAACAAATTATAATTTAGATTTATCTGTTATTTGGCCTTAGCGCAATGAATAACAATTTAGCGATAATAGAATTCATCAGAATCCGCCTTGAAACTGGTAATCCAATTAACTGCTTGATTCAGAGATTGAGAGAATTGGAGCCAGTTAACATTGTTCCGTCTGTTGCACAAATATTTTGATCACGTATTCACAAGTACGATCAGAAACAGAAGGCTGTTAATATAAACAGATTTTGTAACCGTACACATTCAAATTCTATCAGCTAAGGTTCGGTAACAAAGGAGGTTTGAAACCTAGTGTGGTTACTTGCAAAACACCTATTTCAATACGCGTCATTTTCACACAACGCCATCTAGTTTCAAAATAAGCAAAACTTTTATTATGAATAATTGAGGATTGGATTAACTTACCTAAGTGACATCCAATCGTAATTTTATGAAGGTTGATCTGAAATATAATTGATTAACAGAGTAGTATTCCCATTCGCTACTGTGTGGCATCGCGAATTTTTTCAGAGAATAAAAAAAAAAGTTTTTTAGTCTATGGCAACTCACAACTAAACGTCACTGATTTAGAGCTAACCATGATTTTGTGGGTCCCATTATGCCAGGGTTCAGCTATTAATGCTGGGGTTGGGGTGGGTGATTATATTTCAGATCAACCTTCATAAAATTACGATTGGATGTCACTTAGGTAAGTTAATCCAATCCTCAATTTTATTTCATGTTGATCTGAAATATAATTGATTAACAGAGTAGTTGTTCAGAGATTGAGGCATAATGGGTACATCTTATAAGCCTGGATATGATGAATAACGGTTAAGGCTTTATAATTATTAAGATATCTATTTATAGTGGCATATTATCCTAATATTAGTATCTATATTTGTTTTTATCCATATATTCTGTCATACACATTGATTATTGATCAACTATTAATTTTCATTTTTTATAAAATTAGTCTGTAGTAATTAACAAATTTTTCTAAATGCCAAATTTGTAAGCCAAAAGGGCAGAACATGTTGATGCATATATTGTCCTTATATTTTCACCACATCAAAAAATGTTTAATACATATATTCTGTCATACACATTGATTATTGATCAACTATTAATTTTCATTTTTTATAAAATTAGTCTGTAGTAATTAACAATTTTTTCTAAATGCCAAATTTGTAAGCCAAAAGGGCAGAACATGTTGATGCATATATTGTCCTTATATTTTCACCACATCAAAAAATGTTTAATACATGTTTTAGGCAAATAAATACTTCTTTATCTTTGTTCTATTACTGAGATTAATGTAATATGAGTTTTTAAGTGGAACAATGAACAAATTTTATGTTATGTTACACATGTTTATGCAAATAAATATATCTTTATCAATTGTTCCACATATTGTGGAGACTGTGTCCACCAATTTCATGATTGACTATTAATTACCAATTTGTGCTCTTTTTGACATCAATGTAACTATGACTTTTTTTAAGTCATACAAATTTCCTGCACCTTGTGCAATTTGATACTTAACCATTAGCTTTTAACAATGTAACTATGGATTTTGAGTAAGACACATTTCCAATACATAGTGATATTGTGTACAGTTTGATAATTAATTATTCATTATTAACAATGTAACAATAAATTTTTAGTAACAAATTTTCTACACATTGTGTTAATTGTGTCAAACTATTTGATAATTATTTTTAATTATTTACAATGTAATTATGATTTTTTTAGTAATACAGATTTTCTTCATATTGTTTTAATTTTGCCATAAAATTAGATAATTAGTTACTAATTTTTGCTCTTTTTTAGCGCAGTAATAATAAAAGTATTTAAGGTACTGCAAATATTTCTTATTTATAAGCTATTAATAAGAAATAACAAGATGATAATGAGATATTCCATTTACTGTCAGTTGCAGTTTGTAAGTCACTCAATTATGATTAAAATTAAATTAAAATTTTTGTCACTGCAGTTGTCGGTTCCTAAGACATGAGCTATAAGGCCTTGCAAAGGTAGTAGAACCTACAACCAAACCACCTTTTTCCCTGATTAAACTCAAGAGCATTCCTGCTGCTCTTGCAGATGTACTGCTGGAGTGTGGGATACAGCTGTCAGCAGGTATAAATTTGATACCTGATTAACTGTTTTGAAGGCCAAGGGTAAAGCTTTTAATATGGTAAAGTTAACTTATTTCAGGTATTGGTTAAGGCTACAAGGATCTTTAAATCTTAGAAGTTAGCCATAATTTATGATCTTAAAAGTAAAAAGTACATTATGGTTCCTTTCCTTTTTTACTGAGAGTAAGGTTGGTTATCACAATTCTCATCTTATTAATTGTCAGGGTGTGACATGGGCTATGTTATTTAGTTTAATGTATGAGAGGGCGGCTAGTACCCATTGAGCAGCTATCCAAGCTAGGAGTTAGAAGATTTTTGTGTCTTGGTTCAAATAAATAACTAAATAATTCTGTGTCTTCAGATACAGGTGTATTGTATGTTTCATTAACATAATATATGTATGTTTGTGTCTATTGTCAACAGAGTTATTCCTGTGCCATATAATTATGTTCTAGCCTATTTTGTCATCATGTTGCTTGTAACCAGTTGTTGCAAGTTCTATTTAATAACCATCTATACTTTCTTAACCGATAAGCAATATGTTTATAATATTGTGTTTTGAGGCAGCTAGCAGATGAGTTAGCTGGTTCAATACAAAATATGGGTTCTGGCTTTCTGTAATACAGGCAAATCTCAATCTGAGTAAGCCTCTCAGAAATCCTTTGTTATCCATACCTAATTCCTCTCCCATCTTTAGAGTCAATGCTGATTTGTGGAAATTTAGGGTTTTGAAGCTAGCTCCATTCTCTAAACTTTCTATTAATGTTTCCTAATTAATAAGGGTGAAGATCAAAATAGGATCCCGGTTACTGCTTTGTTGACACAGATGGTAACATGATGGTTAATGAGCTATCTAACGTTGGCTTCTAACTGCTTCCCCTAAGAGATGCTTTTTGTCAGGGCACCTAGTCTGCTCAGTGTGTGTTGTCGGTTAAAAATCCCAAAATTGGGTGAATAAGAACTTAGTGACTTTTTGCTTTGTCATTATTAATATTCTGAAACATTTAGTAAGGTAAACAAATGTTGGGAATGCTTAAAAAACATATTCATGTCCACTAAGTATTGATGCATATACATTTAGTGTTTAGTAGCATTAATGTTATTGGGTGCCTCACTTCTTAGAGATGTGTGTGTCACATTGTTTTTATTGCTATAGATAAACTTGTGGGGCCCAAGATCTATTGATAACGAAACTAGTATGGTTTTTTCGTTGACTTACATGTGGAACTGAGCACTATTTATCTTACTTATGTATTTGCAGCCATGTTACTCTGGCTGTATAATCTTGCAATGTGTTTTAATCCAGTTAATATTATGTTCTAATTGATGTATTAAATGCAAGTCATCATTCTAAACAAGGCACCACACTACAATTGTTTTCGCCATTACAATGTGTCACCATTCTATTAGAAAAGCTTTAGAAACTAGTTCTAGTATACATTTTCTATAATGTTCTTATAGTTTCGGATTATGTAATGGGGCCCCATCTAGGTCAGTTGACAGCATCAAGATTGCTATTGTTATGCAACAAGGCTAAGTACTTAACTTGTTCTATTATTTTTTTGTGTGTGTTTGAACATAACCTCTTGGGCAGGTTCACAGAAGGTTCCCAACAATCTTGCCAATTTGCTGATTGGGCAATGTTTAATATCATTGATATTTAGTATCTCTATAGGAGTTGCATTCTTGCTGTATTTCTGATGTTAACTAGTCTCTATTCAGAGTAAACCTAAAGTATTTATTGCACTAATATACTTTAATCATAGTTAACAATGAGGGAAAATCATTTAGATAAATGTGAGTGTAGCCCCTCTGTCAGCCAGACATTTATACTGATTCTAACCAATGGGTGGTCATTCAGAAAACAGTTTGTTAAATTTCTAGTCTGTAAGAACTGTGGGTGCTGTACATGGACTACATGGAATTGCAGTAAATTTATATGACATTTTCAAACTCAAAGCGGATTAATTTTTCTGAGTTTAGGTGTTATTGAACCTAAGGAATCAGTTTTATCTTAAGACTGTGCAAGACATGTGATATTGATGGTCCAAGGTTTCCATATCCACAATTTGAAAACTATAATATTTTTCTATATATATTTTTGGTTTTCAGTTAAGAACAAATCTGATCTGTCCGTTGAGTTTGGTGGTCTTAAGAATATTAAATCTTTAGACATATATGTATATAGATAGAAATTTTTAATGTGAGTGCATATTTGTACAGCCCCTAACTCATGAGTTATTGATGGTCTGACACATATTGTTGATTTCATTTATATGTATATTGTTTATGTAAACAATGTTATGTTCAAGTATTTTAAGGTACATTAGTGGTGGTATGTTCACAACATGAAAGACAGTTAGATATATTACATATACCTGGTTGACAATTGCCTGCTGGATGCATGGCATGGTGTACCCTCTCGGGGCCACCCTTCCTGTGTCCTGTTCAGCGAGGGTGTCACAGTTGTATCATACCACTCTTGGGTCCACCTTGCTGTGCTAGCACTTTGGTTTGATGCCGGACCACTTATGTTTTCCACAGTCCTTGCTTAGGTTTAGAGGTGGTATTCGGTTATAACTTTTGTTATACATTCTTGATAGGTGCATTGGTCTTGTTTCTATCTTGAGCCTCGAATCCACCTCGAAGAGTGTCACCATTGGTTCTTGTTGTGGACTGTGAGAACCAGTGAACATAGTATGTTCTTCATCAAAACTGTCGTATCTCGTACGAAGTTTTGATCTTCGAGCTGTCTCGCGTACAAGCTCGGTTATACTTAATGCATGTTGTTCTATCAAAGTTGCGGGCTCGCGTCCCGAACTTTGTAGTAATGCATGTTCTTTGTGTAACATCAAAGTTGCGGGCTCGCGTCCCGAACTTTGTAGTAATGCATGTTGTTTGTGTACTATCAAAATTGCGGGCTCGCGTCCCGAACTTTGCAGTAGGGTTTATCAGAGCTACGACGTCTCGCGAAGAGCCCGATCTTCGAGCTAAAGTCTCTCGTACCCGCTCGGTTCATGCATGTCTTTAGTACTTCGCATCATCTCACATCATATTTGTGTCCTTGTTCACTGAACCTAAAATCAGAGAAAACCTCACCTGTTGGCCCCCCTCTTTGAGGTTATGGGTCAGTGTTCCATCGTTTATATTCCGTAATTTGGGGGCGCCCACAATTTAACATCGAGCGTGGAGCATCGCGTACTAGCTCGGTTATACGTAATGCATGTTGTTTCGTGTACTATCAAAGTTGCGGGCTCGCGTCCCGAACTTTGCAGTAGGGTTTATCAGAGCTACGACGTCTCGCGAAGGGCCCGATCTTCGAGCTAAAGTCTCTCGGACCCGCTCGGTTCATGCATGTTTTTAGTATTTCGCATCATCTCACATCATATTTGCGTCCTTGTTCGCTAAACCTAAAATCAGAGAAAACCTCACCTGTTGGCCCCCTCTTTGAGGTTATGGGTCAGTGTTCCATCGTTTATATTCCGTAATTTGGGGTTCCATCCCACGGCGATGAACCTAGGGCAAGGGCTGCGTACACGCATCCTGCATTAACTCCGCAGCGCCTTTATAGTCTCGAAGATCACTTTTAAACATCTTGGCCAGTATTTTCAAGGCTTTTGTATCACTTGGCAATACTTTTTCGACTTGAAATATGCCAAAAACTATTTAAATAACGTAATTAAAGTGTAATTAACAAAATCACCACGATGCCGTTAAGTCGCGAAAAAAGAAAGTGACGTTTAGTTGTGAGTTGCCATAGACTAAAAAACTTTTTTTTTTATTCTCTGAAAAAATTCGCGATGCCACACAGTAGCGAATGGGAATACTACTCTGTTAATCAATTATATTTCAGATCAACATGAAATAAAATAGGCAATTGATAAACATACCTATATTTATTAAATACCTACATAATATTCACAAATTACACCCAGATACAGAAAAAATACTCGTACTCATCACAAAAATATATGTCTTGGCTGGGAATCGAACCCACAACTTACAGTATAGCAGTCATTGCCATTCACCACTAGACCAATATTATAGACCAGTCAACAAAAGTTCAGACACTTGAAACATTTGATTGTGTTAACTGACTTTTGTTGCTGACTGTACAGTAACAGTCGATGTTTGTTTAAATACAATGATCTGTTTGTCTGTGATATTGTTAGTGATGCTTACAAACAATTTGTATTGAATTTCGTTAATGACAGTAAATTTGATTTTACTATAGTGAAATTTACATTAAATTCTGTGTTTTATTATGCATTCCTATTGATGGCATTTTAATTTGTTTGGTTATTGATTTTAATTCACTGAAGCTACCAGAAATTAGTTCAATTAAATTCTCACAAAGAAAAACACACACAGACACATCGAATCCTCCATCCAAAAAATCCCATAATATATATAAAACATCCAGGTATTATGCTGCACAAATACATTTTAAGTTTTCCCACATCATTTTTCATTCACATTCTTCTCAAAGAAGTCCTATAAGATTACGTTTCCACTAAAATATATGAAAATAGGAGTCTTATTCGCTGAACAAAATAAGAACGAGGCTTACATGCATTATATTAAAAGCTGATAAAACCTTCCTCTAAATAACCGTCAATCCACAAAACCGGTAGTATCCTTGGAGTTGTAGCGTAAAATACATTGCAAACGACGTGATAAAGATTACTTTAGTCTAAATTGAAGACACATTAGGCGAAGTACCACAGGCTTTTAGCTTAATGGTTATCACGCTACGCCTTTGGCACGGCGAGTTATTAATACCGGGAATATCGCCCAGATTTCTAATTTTGCAAGCTATTCACACCCTTTTCTTGATTTTATGGTACTTTAAAATCAAATTGAGGATTATTTGCTTCTTTTGTCCTCTGTCGAAGTGCGGAAAGGTCGTCTGTATTTAAGGAGTTTGTTGATTGTTTTCTTAAGATCGTCTGTATTGTACTGTTGAATCTATACCTATAGACATAATATGACATAGATTCAACAGGAATAGGACAGTTAGTTCGGTTGGAAAAAAGCCTAAATTTATCAAAAGTTTATAGGCTATTTCGCGTCGAGTTTATAGAAAAAAATGAGCTTAACCACACTCGCTTTTTTATTGTGACAGTTTTGTAATCTAGTTACAAAGCCGGTAAAAAAAAGTTGACAGGAAATTTGTATCAATCCAAAAAATTACTTGCCAGTCACCAAATCTAAGAAACAATTGAAATTCATTTTAATAATTCTTCTAACGAATGACCTCGCAATTAAAATAAAAATTCTCACAAAGAGGAATTACGAAAAAAGAATATTAAACCGAGGGGAAAAATTCCTAACCCTTTGTATTATTTCACAAAGGGAAGCCGAATTACTTGGAGATACTTTTAAGCGATAATAAATTGAACGCATAACAATACCATTACTTTCTCGTGGCTTGATTAACTGCTGAGTTCACAAAACCATGTCATCTTCTAACCCTTGGCGGTTAAAGGTCCCAGTTAGAATTATCTTGATGCAGATAAACATTTTTTATGTTGGTGAAAATGAGGTAATTATTATTTAAGCCTAAGGTTTAGGTTTTGGTTTATGATACGCTTGAAAAGAAATGGTTGAAATAGTAAAAACCTTTCTTTTTATTTCAAATATAATCTGCCATCTTATTATAAAAAGTTGAAATCATCATGAATTTAAATTCTTGACTAATTTATATATTTCCTTATCGTCCTTTCCTCACACTAGATTTTGATATAAGAATTTTGTGCCGATATCCATCACCATTTAAAAAAATCCAATGCCTTTAAAATTATTAGCAAAAAGTAAACGTGATTAAAAAAACTCAGCATCCAGTTACCAAAAACAACTACCACTTATAAACCGAACACTACAAAATATTTTTCGGAATCCCTCACTAAACAAACTAAAACCTTCATGTTCACAGTATCGGGATGAGGCCGAGTAAGTCAGTGTAATACCTTAAGAGCTGTAGTGCTCCTATCTCGTTAAGTAAAGACTTGCGACGCTGATACATCGAGGACTAAACGACGATCTGCCACTTGATTGAACGCCCCTGTTTATCCCCGGGAAATTACTATAATAATTTACTAGGATTCCTTGGAAAAAGGTTGTCAACGCCTGTACTATAAGACATGAAATAAGTTTGTAATATTTACAGAAGCGACATGTCACTAAAAGAAGCGCGTCTCAGTTTCACAATTGCTATAGGGGGACTTTAAGAGATCATTGTAAAAAGAATTTTGGTTTTCTGGTACACGTTTGGTATCGGGTCCTATTCGGATTCTTAAATAAATGCCGTTAAAGTACTTAGTAAAAGTAATTATCTTAGTTTCGTATTTTTTGTTTAATTTCAAAAAAGTCAGCTAATATTTCCGTCAAAATTATATGCAATTGTTGTCGAAAAAGTCTGGCTCTTCTCGTCAATTCCACTTGGGTCTACTACCTATTGTCAATCGTCTTTCGAGTAAAAAGTTTATATTCCTATAGCAATACAATGTAACCAAAAAAAACTGGCAGTACTGATTCCTCCAATTCAATTTTATTCGATGTTTTTTAAAACACAAGCTTTCAGTCAAAGCCTTCCAACTAATGCATCGATGCCAAATGGAGCGATAAATGGAATAATAACATAACAATGCATTTGAAGTGGCTGGCATATGCATCGAGGACCGTATTAACGGTTACCGTCGATCGAATACTATTGCATGGAATGAGAAGCAAATAATTAGTCCTGAAAGCACGTTGAGAGGCAAATTAGAGATTTTATGCCAGTAAATCATTTCTCATTTTGCCTCGTTGTTTGTAGAGCGTAATTATCTAATTGCAGATTTATTGTAGTAATTGCATGATAGCGGCAAATTGGATGGACCTCTTTGTGACACTATTATTTCTCTATATTGTTGACCCTTCTTTCTACGAATTGTTATGATTCCTAAATAATCTTATATTAAGGTTTGCTCATCCGTTATAACTGTTAAATTTTTAGTACACATTTCCTTGCATCTTGAGAGCGTCGTAAGATGTAACTAAGAAATTATGTCAAAAAGTTAGGCGTTTTGCCAAGTTTGGATCACCATGCTTGGCACTGTATGAAGGAATATTGCAATAATAATTTGGATATACTTTTCCTACATCTGTTCGCTTTTATGCACTATACACAATAGCAAGTCTGGGCATTTTGGTCTTTAAGAAGATCTGATGACGTCACTTACAGCCGTATGGAGGAACGACACTTCGTACGCCACGTTTTAAAATGTTTATCATAGCTGCATGACATGTAAGGAAGACATTTTTAGTACGAACACGAATATTTTTTTTTTTTGGTTTAACTACTCCCGCACTAAAAAAAATATCCTTTTGTGGCGTGGGTTTCACAAACATTCAAGTCACAACACTTCCAGACTCAGAATTTGCGAATAATAATAATAATAATAATAATTTATTGTCGCAAAAATACAGCTCTGAAAAACTTACAACTATTACATGTTACATCTAACATACTAAGTAGGAAGCCTCTGCCGCCGAACTAGGTGAGAAACCTGTATCTCGGCGTGCAGCGTCTTACCCCACAGAAAATTACAAGAAAGAGTTAGCTATTAAATATGCAGAGAAGGTAACCAGTACTTATTGACGTTTAAGTAATCAATCATTATTATTTTGTTTTTACTAATTTACATGCCAAAAAGGGAAAAGAAAAGTAATCAGCGAAAATCATTATACAATAACAAAAGTGCTGCATATTCTAATGTGGACAGTGTTTAGTGAGTATGTATTGTGGTGTTTATGTGTGCGAGTGTGTGTGTGTTGTGTGTGTGTGCATGTGTGCGTGTAGTGGACGGTATAAGATAATCGGTTATTCAGGTATTTTTAAGAGCTCTTCGGTTTGCTCATAGGAAAGACTGAGGAGGTAATGCTGGACTTTCTCTTTACACTGTTTTATGTTTAGCGGATATATGTGCAATATTAAGTTTATTTTGTGGTAGATATAGGGACCAGCGAACCTGAAAAATCGTTGAATGAAAGATGTTTTAGGTGGGTAAGTGATGCATACCGTATGTTTCCTGCGTTTATTTAAGATACTTGGATCATAGGTCAATTCTTTATGTTGTCTTAAAATTATTGCCAAGAGAAACAATTGACGGACAGTAAGTACCTGACACATCTGATAAAGTAGTTTGGTAGGGTACAATATAGGCTTAAACGTAGACACCTTTAAGACAGCGCGTTGAGCTACTTCGAGGTTCATAAGTGCGGATTTAGCTGCTCCGCCCCAGGAAGATATGCAGTACATGATGATACTTTGGCACAGGGACAAGTATACCACTTTTAAAATATTAAATTCAGCAACATGACGCAGATTTTTAAACACATAAATAAGTTTACGTACGCGGGCGCTAAGGAGTTTAATATGTTCTTTAAAAGCCAAATAGGAGTCAACAACTACGCCAAGATACCGTATGTGCTCTACTCGTTCTAGGGGCTCACAGGAACATATTATAGCGCAATCATGTGGGGTGATTGTGAACGTGTCGATATTGGTTGGAAGTTGGCGTAAGCTGAAGGCAATATACTTGGTCTTTTTACTATTTAAGGTAAGTGAATGGTCACGGAGCCAGTCTTTTACTTTATTTAAACCTTTCTGGGCAGCATCAAAGGCCTTCTCCCAGGAATTTGCCGTGAAGACAAGAGCAGTGTCATCAGCGTAGGAGATTATTTCGCCGTAAGGGAGCTGGAGGTTAGTAAGCTCGTTAATGTATATTATGAATAAGGTAGGTCCTAAAATGCTGCCCTGAGGAACTCCGTAGGTAACTGGAAGGTCTTTACTGGTATAGTTGCCTACACGAACGCTTTGAGTTCGTCCGGAGAGGTAGCTGTCAAAAAGCTTCAGTTGAGTGCCTCTTACACCAAGTTTTTCAAGTTTTCCAAGCAGAGTCTTGGAAAAAATCGTGTCGAATGCTTTCGCAAGATCTAAAAATATAGACACACATTTCTTTCCGTTATCTAAGTTAGAAGCAATAATATTGGTTAATCTGTGCACTGCGTCATCCGTACATTTACCGCGTCTAAAGCCGAATTGGTTGCATGACAATAGGTCATTTTGTTCGAGATATTTGACTAGCCTCTTGTTAATAATTTTTTCAAGTATCTTGGAGATGGCAGGCAAAATAGAGATAGGTCGATAGTTAGATACTACATTCTTGTCTCCAGATTTGTGTATAGGTCGCACTTCAGACTTTTTGAGTACGTCCGGGAAAATTCCTGTTTGAAAACACCTATTAAAAATGTGAGTTAGAGGAGAGGTCAGAAATGTTTTATTTAATTTTAGTAATTTATTTGATATGTTATCCCAGCCTGTAGTAGAGTCAATTTTGAGCTCAAAAATGTGGCGATTAACCTCCTCTTCTGTCACATCTTCCAGCACAAAAGATTTAAGATAGCTGAAATTTGAAGGACTATATGTAACGGTTTTCTTAAGATTATTTTTGTTTAGTAAACAACGTTCTGCGAGAGATTTACCGACGTTAACAAAATAGTTGTTTACAACATCTAATGATTTTTCAGGTGTGGTACTTAATTTTATTAAATTTTCAGGATGATTAGTGTCTTTTGCGGTGTTGGTTATTTGTTTGATATTTTTCCAAAGTTCTTTAGGTTTATTTTCTGATGTGTCTATTAGATTTTTGTCATAGTCTCTCTTTACTTTTTTTAGTATTTTAGTACAAAAATTTCTACATCGTGTGTAGGTAGTCTTTAGAATAAGATTATTGGGATCCATTTTAGCTTTCATATGTAGCATATCCCTATTTCTTATACAGCGCAATAAACCTGGGGTAATCCAGGGTTTAATTATTCGGTTTCTTCTGGGGACTATTTTTATTCTTGTGTTATTTTTCAGCGCTATTTGTATTGCAGTAACTAGATAGTTCATTGAAAAATTAGGATCTAGTGATTTATAGATAGGTATAAGATTAATAGTTAAAATATCTTGATATAATTTTTCATATTGTGAATGATACAAATGTGATCACTCAACCTTTTGATTGCTACCCACGGCTATCAAGTTAAGTAATACAGTACTTGAAATAAAAAATAACACAATTAGCCTAGAGGTGAGTGTCATGAACAATTATTACAATTGTTCCACATTATTTCCCTCTATTAAAAAAATCTTTCTTTGTTCCAAACAAAACGAACTACACCAGTGTGAACATCCCTTACCGAATGCAATCTGTTAGAGCAGAACATAAAGCTTGTATCATACAAAAAATACGCGACTTTGATAAATAAGTATCTATTATTCTACTGTAACTTTTACTAGGGCTGTGTTTATTGGCCACAAGGTTATCTTGCTCCAGCCCTTTATACATAATTCAGCGGTGGACGCTCATCACACGCCCATATCTGCGTTGAAGTGAACCCTCCGACTTATATTGCTTATATTTCTCCTCTAAATATTATATAATGTTATACTTTCAGGCTTGCTTTGCTCTATTCTTGCTGCTTTGATGGTATTAGGTCTGTTTTGATGTGCCGAAACTATAAAAGTATCAGTCTTCAATCGCTATAAAATTGAGCTCTTGCGTCCACGTGGTCACCTTTGAAAATATGAGTTTTTAAAACAAAATATGTTTTCCACAAAACATATTATAGTGGGTCAACGTTAAAAACAATCTAAAAAAATGCAACTTCTGTCTAAACAAACAATTCTCTATCATTCAGTATTTGCACAAGTACAAGTATCCAAAGTCGTGTGTGATGAATTTGAAAGGAATATAATAATGGTAGACAAAACTTCCAAACTGTATGATATAAGCTAACGAATTAAATGAATTGATAACTTTACGTTTGCAACTTGGGTTCAATGCACGCGGTTAATTTAATTTCGTTACCGCCTACTTAAAAATGTATCGTGTAAATTATTGGATAATCGAAGTATTGTTTTCACTTTCAGTGGTATGATAATTAAGTTACATAGATTTGTGAAATATGTTGCACATAGACAAAAAAAACAATGTTGATTATATGTAGTCATATTATGTGATTTCTATGTCAGTTCCAAGTTTAGAATTCTAATTCAAAGAAACAAGTCCGGAATTTCTGAACAAATTAATTCTTCCGATAAAAAAAAAACGTCAAAACATTCACCTCGCAAATTAAAGCTACCAATCAACTGCATAGGCCCCGTAAATAACAAAAGGCATTCATGTTCGAACCCAAAAAGTCCAATTGCCTATTCCGAAAATGACTTGCACAACTGCGAACAATCCATTCACACCGATGCTTAGAATGCAGCCAATAAAACTCATAACTATCGACCAATACCGGTCAGTTCGCAGATTCGGAAAATGGATTCGAAAACTCCGTACCGCGAACGCCACCCCGTTGCACTAAACACGTACATTTACAAAGAGCACTTCGTTTTTTCGGCTCCCTGTTTTCTGTGATGAACATTAACCTGCTCAAAAGCTGAAACGGCTCTCCTGCGCTGAACGCTCCACTCCAATAAAACTTTTGTTTTTCGCTCACTAAAAATGCACACGACCCATTTCAACGCACCCACTGCAATTATGTTGCGTCCTATTTAATTTTTTAGAGTTCGATATAAGGTTTCATTATTTTTGCGAAACAATTGTTCTTGATTGTACGGTTGTATTTTCAGCCTTGTTTGTTCGTTTACTTCGTCAGTTGCGAATTTCAATTAACTGTTTTACATGATATTTTTTGTGATGTCTTTAAACTGACATTGATACATTCACATCAAAAGTTAGCTATTAAAAATGTTATTCTCTTGATTTAAACTTTTTCGACATGAACTAGATGACACCAAACCCTAGTATTGGTTGGCGGTTTGAACTCTCATTTCCATACAGACAAGTGTCCAGCATGTAATTTCCATGACAATAACTCACACGAAGTCATGCCGACATGACAATTCACAAAACGCAATCGTCGAACGAACCGCAGTTAAAGCGACGTTGCAAAGGGTTTCTTTACTCTATACGTGGCATCGTTATAGCCAATGGTAGTTGAATTAGAAGTCGTATGCATGCGTTTTAGAACCCTAAATATTTACGCACTAAGTACAAATTTGCGTGAAAAGTTATCGGGAACGTGAGAACAAGGGTTGCCCCGTACTGTGTTTACGCGACCAACACTGCCATCGAGAAAGCAAACAGCGAGTAGTGGTGGTGCGTATCGATAAAGGTTTATCGAATTTATCCATTATCTTGTGTGTTTTGGCGCTAAAATCGTTCAAGTATATTGTAGTCAAACATGAAGAGGTGTTTAAGATTAATCTGTATGGAAATGGCGGTCTGAGTTGGAGCTTTGCTTACTGAGTTATAATGGGGATTGATTGCGCTGTGTATAATCAGTGATTAATTTACAATACCGTTGTTATAGTTAATGTGTAGCTTCAAATTCCGTGTAACGAACTGTACAGCCATTTAACGTAATCCCGTCTATTGTGTTTGGTTCTTGAAGGAAGCGAAAATGTAGATAATAGTGATTTAGACAAACAGACAATGGATTTCAGTGAACGTTCATTTCCTTACCATGAAATTTACAGTTTTGATGAATGTTATAATATAATAAATGTCAGATACGGTATTGTGTTTGCATTTCATCATACAGCTAATATGAAAGTACACACGGAATAGTAAAAAAATAAATAAAACAATGTATAGGTAATCAAATAAAAATTACATGGTTTATCGTAAAAAAAGTCGATAAGATAACGTAATGAAATGTGCTCTCTTATTTAAAAATAAGTTTGAAGTCGTGTATAACATCGGACTTGATATAGCAAATGACCGAAGTGTATCTCGTCTCATAAAAACTAGTGCCGCCATTGTTCGCAGCTGACTTTCCGAGTTACGTAGCTTGTTCATCTGTTACCACAGACCTATGTTTGTGTAGATAGTATATACATAAAACTTGTATAGAACCAGTTGTTAGTAATAATGTACTGTAAAATTGCCTTGTTTTATTGAAAGGGACAATTTTTTAATGGCTATACGTTTTTATTTTAGTTCAGTTTTCAATTTAATTTTAAAGCATTTTAGGTGAAATCGAAGGCCTGTGACGTGTCTTCATTTATTTTAAGAATATAATCTTACAGCCCATGATCCAAGGAATCTTATTTTTCGACTTAAAAATAGGCAGAAGAAAAAATAAAAAGGTATTTTTTTAGAATAGTCACTCTATATCGGCTTAGAGACTTCTATTTTAAGCTTAAATACAGCCAACGAACCGACTATTATTGTAATAGAAAAAGAACCGATTATATAAAAACACTTTGAAAAAATATTATCCTCGCAATAGGTTTTCCTTATCCTTATCACACTATAATAATATTTGTCTACTAAGCTGACAGACAAAGACACTTAAGTAAGTTATTCTTTACTGGAATCAAATGTTTACTGTTATAGCTACATTGTTACAATATTTATGTAGTCCGAAGCTTATGTAGGATTTCAGTTTTCTATTTTCTTATAAAAAACAACTCCCACATTTAGGAATTTAATCCTTGTGTCGCCAGGAGTTTTGGTAACGTTCAAGTCACATGCACAAAGACACCAGACTAAAAGCATGCATTCTTAGATCACACAAATTTTTGCCCTACTTGTGGATCGAACCCGCGGCACGTCGCATCTTGCACATTGGGATTTTGTTGATAACTCTACACTACTCGGCTATCCTTGCAGTAAATACATTGCTTGCATTGATTTAAATTACAACAAGACATAATTTTCAACATTCCATTTTAGCCCTTCGTATTAAAAAGCAAATGAACTCAGCATTATTTTAACTTGAAAAATATTAACAAATAATAATTAATTAAAGATTATTTCCTATGCAAGTTACATAACAATTTAGCTGCAGGTCTAAGCCACTTAGCGCGCTTGCGTGCCTGATCCGATCCAGTGCCATTATATCATTAGTTAATTAACAAAAGCTAAACGACCGCTTATTCATTACGCTGACCAGGAATGAGTAATGACGTAGGTTTTACAGCTGTATTCTAATATAAAAGCTAGTGGGGTGGAAGCTATAGAGGGTGAATGTGGTGTAGAAATAATTTGTGGCGTGAAATTGGTGGTTTTGATTTTTAGTTTGGTTTTCAGTGTGTAGTTGTTATAAAGATAGAAGGCATTATTTATTTTCTTTATTTAAGGACCTAAAGAATTAAAAAGTAACTCAGTTGTTGAATTTCCGGTACCGTATGTTACCAGGCTGTATCGCATGAACTATGATAGCTAAGTCGTTCAAGTTCAGAGCTAATGTATTTCTCCTGACGCTATACCAGCAAATACGTAGAAAAAAAGAAACATTGAATTTATATATTATTTTAAAAAAACGTGCTTTCAATTGGTAAAAACGAGTCACTAAATTGTGAACATTTAACTATTCGCCTTGTAAAAATTGTCCAATTTATAAATTGTATCGAATTCAATCCATATTATGTTCGTATTTTCCACTTTTGTATATTGCCAGCCTTTGTTAGAATTTCAGGCACGTAGAGTGAGCACTAATCTGTCGGCATTCACTATTGATATCGTGTTGACTATACTTGTTTTTAAAGCTACATAATCTATACTAATATATAAAACTGAAGAGTTTGTTTGTTTGAGCACGCTAATCTCAGGAACTACTGGTCCAAATTGAAAAATTATTTTTGAGTTGAATAGACAAATTTATTCATCGAGGAAGACTTTAAGCTAAACCATCACGCTGCGACTAATAGAAGCGAAGAGACAATGGAAAATGTGCAAAAAACAGGGCAGGTATAAATCATAACTTATAATATATCTTCTACCCACGGGGACGAAGTCGCGGGCAACAGCTAGTAAAACATATACAGGGTGTCTGGAGAAGTAGTGACAATCGCTTGCTCAGTAATTGAGGACACTTAGAGGTACCCGAAGCAAACCATGTAGCTACCGTAGTATTTAATCGTTTTCGACTTGTCTTTCTCTTTATTTTTTTAACGAACTCCGATTTATGAAAGTTTATATAAAGATTTTGGCTTCAGGTGGCTCTACATCTAGCAACCAACCACTTCTTTAGTTGCAGATGTGAAAACGAATTGCCGTTTTACGCCGTGTAGGGCCCGGTTTTGCAATAGTTAGTCGTAACCTACTCACTAAACCTCTAACACTCCTCTGAGTTCTACTCTAGTTCATAGTTTCCGGAAATTATTCTGTCTAAAAGGTGAATTCAAATTTTGTTGTTAAACTTATGTTTTTGTTAGCAAGTAGTGTAATTTGTTCATTTGCATTGCCTATTTGCAGTACAAGACTCAAATAAAGAACTCTGTAACTAATCTTATCAAACTTGTGTTTACTATCAGAACAGTAAGCTATTTCATTAGATGTGCTCGACTCAAAGCAACTATTGTAAGCTCTTTACTTAAAGCAAACCGTGGCGAAACAATTGGCTTCCACGTTATACTAAGAGCGGAAACGATACGGAGAATATTTCTAACGTTGGTTCACATAGGGATAATAGTCATTAAATCTTGAACGTAATTGCTTGTTTTCTTTTCGCTTATAAAACATGCAAGCTGCAGTGATCAAAAAGTTACATTCAAGTCGTCTTTCTAAAAGAAACGAAAATTAGTAAGCTGTGTCTCACAATCTCACAATCAATAAATTGTAGTTGAATACTCTTTATTACACGTCATCATGTGAGTACAGGACTGAATAAAAATTTATGTTTTTTCTTACGAAATATGAAAAACAGTATAAAATCGAAAAAAAAACCGTTCCTTTTTAAAGAATGCTTGCAGCGTAGTCTTCAAATGATACCGGGCCCATTTTTACTCTTATTATATCATCGGTGCGTTTATGTACCCTATACAAAAAATCTGACCATAGTCACTATTCCTATCGGGTAGTGTCGTATTCGACATCTAGTGAAAAATTAAAACTTACGAAACATCACGAATTCAGACCTATTTTATAACTGACACAACATTCAGAATTTATTGCGTTTCTCAACTGTTATTTAGCTTTTGTTCGGTTTATTTTTTCTGTAGACCCGTTATTTACGGTAAAACTTACACAGGGAAATTACTCGTTGTAAAATTGAGTTAGAGGATTGCGTTTACCAAGGAGTTCAGGATTCCGTGTCAAATGCACGGTTAACCGGGATTTAAGTATCAAGCAACAAAAACAGAGGAATTACAGGGAAAACCTGTCCTGCACAAACTTTAAGCACTTCGTAGATAAGTTTAATTTTTACGTACGCTTTCGATTTTTTTATGGTGGTTGCATGTTAAAAATGATCTGGGCGATTGTTTTACATAAATATAAATGTTACATATAACACGTAACGGTTGAATGAACTTTAATATAATAAAATGCAGTCCAGTAAGAGTTTGAGTAAACTAATTTTACAGAATTGTTTTACAAAAATGGTAAGATGTGCGATTCACCACTGTAAGCTTATTTCACCGGCGTCCCATACAAGCTTTTTCTGGATTGTGATACGTGATCAAAAATCTAGACTGAAAGTGTACGAAATAGATAGACGTTTCAATTACTATTTTGTCAGCGAGATTCTACGCATAGAACTAAATTTACTAACTTTTTTTATAAATGTAATCTGAGTTAAATAATAATTCTTGAAAACTAAATAATCTGTAGTTTTCCTGTAAATCATACAGCTCAAAAATGTTGAAAAGATGACTCCCACAAGTCCGTCGATGTAAAAACTTAATGAAGCATGTCCAACTCAGAGAAGATCATTAAAAACAAGTGTCCGTTGTCAAGTTCCCCCGCCAAGTTACTGTTCGCACTAACCGCAATGAAATTAATCAGGAGATAAAATGCAGAGCAGGCAAAGAGTTTCCTAACTCCACTGTTTAATGGGTTACAAAGACGGCTAATTGAATTTAACGGAAGGTAATTTAGAGGATACCGTTGTTCTGTAAAATGTGTTAAGTTCAAAATAGAACAATTGGTCTAGCTATGTTTGTTAGCAAACTCAAGTTTTCTCAATAATGTGACAAATGATAAGGGTTGGTCAAAAGTCTTAAACAAACAAAGATGATACATTTTCCATGAATTACGCACATCCAATTCAAGATGAAATAATAAAACATTCTTTGATTTTATTTTAAAAGAGTAACTTATGGATAAATTCTTTCCGTTGGCTTCTTCTTCTCCCGTATTGGAACTCATAGTGCACATAGACTCAATACTGCCACATGTTAAAAGAGCTTGAAATACCTACTTGAAATAAAACCTTTTTAGTTTGATTTAAAGGTACTCACTGGGATTAACCGCATGGCCCTCATCGACGACGTGCATCGAAAGGTGAAGAAACACCAGCAACGTTGCTGATAACTGAAACAAAATACATTATAGCTTTATTACTTTGTATAACGTTAGATTTACTTAATGTTAAGAACCCATTTGATAGACTTAAAACTGATATTAGTTTTTATAAATAATATATTTCGATACAAACATTTTTTATTCATTATGCTTTTGTCAGTATGTATTATTGTACTTGTCAAAAAATGTTTTAACTAATGTTTAGAAGTGAGTTTTGCCCACAATTATAAAAAAGTATTTTTAAATGAACAAATTTGATTACTCTTGAAATAAAACATATCCTAAAAGACGTCATGTGTGAGAATTTAATTTGGTATGATCCTTTCAGCATGTCTAGTATAAAATCTAACCGTAGGGAGCAAGAATAGCATTATATGTATTCAACTCTACTTTCACGAAAAACACAATAAGAACTTTAATTTTGTTTCGCCGTCTACGTCGAGCAAGTCTTGTAAGACGGGAAAACAAGCGCGATTTACGTCGACAAACTGGCAATTAAAAGTTTAAAAAAAATGTTTGATAAAACCTTTTTGTTAAGGCTTTAAAAGAATAGCGACACTTCATCTCATTGTTTAGATAAGGTGATTGATGATGTTGAACTTGTCGTGTTGGTTTGGGGTTTCAGGACTTACTTCAGGTGTACATACGTACAAGGCAGCTTTTTGAAAACCACTTTGTGACCAATTATTAATTACATTCTTTGTAGTTTCTCAATATCCTGATTTTCGACATACTAAAATGTGAAAAATAAAAAAGGATTTTATAATACCTATGTGAGTGATGTCTCCTATTAAAAGTAATAGATTAAATTATTCTATCTAGTATTTTTAAATCCTGTTTCGAGTACGTATTTTTGAAAGAAAGAAAGAAACTTCTACCTTCGAGTTTCATTATACATTTAAAAATAAAGGATTCACATGAGTGAAAAATGTAGACCCTTTCACGTTATTTAGGCCCCTTTAAAAATTCAGGCTTTACTTATATCAGTGACTCGGCTGTAAGTAATTATTTTAGGTCCATTCTGTACGTGACACCTTTCGTAAGGCATGTACTTTAAAAATGCCAACTGCTCTACAATGCGACTACTAAATTGCATTAAAATTCCTCTTTGTTCAACCCCGGAGGAAAATGAAAAATTGTATTTGTACGTAAACCCGGTCTTGGCTCCACCTCTGGATTTTTGTAAATAATGCTGCAAGTATTTTTATGAGCTACCTCCGCAATCTAATATTTAACTTCATAGTGCAACTAAAGATATAATTTTATGTAAATCATATTTCATCTGGTATTATAAGTAGCTGGATAATCTAATAGGGTTGGGTTTTCAGAAATATTATGATATTTTTAACCGTGTGAATATTTCATGCAATGCTGCAATGGTAGGTATTGAATTTTGAAAATGCCTACAGTTTTAAGCCTCAGTTTTTATATGTATTTTTGACGGCAACACAAATACATGATCTGTGAAAATTTCAACTGTGTAACTTTTCCTAGGGAAAAAGAGAGAGCCCTTGAGTACTAAAACTGTTTATTGCAAATTTTTGAGAACAAATTTGATTGGAAGCTAAGGATAGGTATCTAATAGGCTCTGATAAAAGAAAACCGTAGCATCTTTTCTTATTTTCACGAAAGTTGTTATAAAACATGGCCCTAATTTAAAAAAAAAAAAATAGTACAATTTCCATATCCTATAGAAAACCGCATAAAACCTCCGCTGAAAATCAGATTATCATGCTTAGTCATATTTCATCAGTCACTTAACACAACAATGTTTATTGCATTATAAAATGTGTGACGTTGCACTAAAACTACTAAACACAGTTTTATTAATGTCAGGTACTATATCAACGTCGTTTTATGTTGTAAACATTCTCATTTGTGTAATTAAATAAGGACACGGAAAGCTTGTTATACTATCAATGGTGTGTATGTGTGTGTATGGGAGTGAGTTGTTGTGTGTTTTAGTGTGGATTTTATCATGATACTGACAGATTGTCTCTTGTTATGAATAAAATAGAGTTACTAAAAAGAAAACTCGAAAATCTTGTTATTTATAAAATCAGGCTAATAAGTTTTGAAGGTCAAACAACCTTGTTTCCTTCCTTCTTTTTGCCAACCCTTCAGAAATATATCGAAAGTTTGGTCTGGGTTTGACATACTATTTTTTTTTCTCCTAAAGGTGAAAAATTAAAAATTAGAAATAGAGAGTTTTTGGACGAGTACTTAATATATCTAGTTTTGTTTCTTTTTCTGCTACGATTGTCGCTTATTAAATCACAATTGATATTACATCAAAAAAGAAAACTATCATTTATAGAAGACGTTGTATG
Source organism: Trichoplusia ni (assembly GCF_003590095.1). Lineage (NCBI taxonomy): Eukaryota > Metazoa > Arthropoda > Insecta > Lepidoptera > Noctuidae > Trichoplusia > Trichoplusia ni. The sequence goes on from NC_039485.1 coordinate 4,367,651, forward strand.
ATATTATCATTATAAATTCATTTTCGTACTTTCTCTCACACAATTCAACTGAAAAATACCACCAAAATCATATCACTCTCAGCCCTCCCTTTTATCTAAATAGTTTTAAATTTAAGCCATGGCCAACTTTTGCCAAAACAAGAGAATCGTATATCAGAAGAGACCTACTCTGCACAGTGCAGGTCAAACTCGTAAATTATGACTTAGCACGGCACCGTATTGTATTGTTAGAAAAGAATAAAAGGCAATTTTGTCATCGGAACGAAAACTAGGATTTATTAACTCGTTCGCTCTCGGCTTGGTGTCTTTTTTCTTTTACACGTACCTACTGAAGTTATTTGAGTTTTGATTTTGTAGCTATTTTGGTCTTTACAAGATAAGAAAATACTGGAAAGCTTCAGGTTACTAAAGAGGCAATTACAACTTTAAAGTAAATATAATAATGACAATATGTGCTTAAATGGCAAATGAATTTCATGAAAACATCCTGTAAAATATTTTTTAGGGTCACCAAAAAGATAAAAATGGAACGATAATACGAGGTACTGGTGTCCCTCTGACACCAGGTTGTATCTCATAAACTGTGATAGCAAAACAGTAAAATTTTCAGATTATGTATTTCTGTTGCTTCTTTATCAAAAAATACAAAAAAAAAGATATTGAATCAAGGTTAGGCATCGATCGTACCAGTTAACTTTCACCTAGCCAAATTGTTTATCTTTAGCCTATTTGAACAAAACCCTCAGTGACGCGATTCAAACTTGACTAGATTTTTCGAAGACATAATATTAAACAAGCCAAATAAAAGGTACTTGTATTGTTCTATCGAGCGACGTCAAAGTAAAAACAAATACTAACAAAACTCGAAGTTTAATAGCACTTCGGCGAATGTTTTAATCGCAACAGACAGACACAATATTGTAGCCATTTATCAATTTAGTACAAGTCGCAAACAAACGTTAATTGCTGTAATTGGCTACACCAGCCTTTGAGTTGTCTCACGTAGTAATTTGGTCTTAATTGCTATCTGCTATTTCTGTGTTTAGCAGTTATCTATTACTTTCATAATTCTATATTGGTTTGTCCACTTTGTCTTTTATATTAGTTGTTTATCTAATCGTCTTAACCTGAAGACAAATAATTCCCTAAAAAAAGAAGTTTTTTTTAAAAAATCTCTGTTTTTTGTTTCGAAATGATGTGATGCATAAAATTATTCATATTACATTTTTTTTATAATCCATCAATGACGTCGATATAAAAGAGTTTCATTTGTAAACAAAAGAAAACTTTCTAACAAAAAGACCTGTTCTTAAAACTACGAACTTAAATTCGGGTTCGATTGGCTTCCAAACGTTTGCAAGTTGAGGATATAAGATCTCGTGATTTATTAAGACCAACAATTCACATTAATCTTTTTCCCATTTGTATTGGGCCAGGTGTTATTAGGAGCGGAGGGGGGATTATTGATGGACGCTTGTCGTCAGCCTGTCAAACCTTAATGTCTGTTATTATACTTACGAAATAAGATGAAACGTCTTTTGTATTTAGAAATTAATGGTGTCACTTATTTAGCTGTACACAAGAAACTACAAAGATTACCTAGTGCGTTGGCGTTTGGCAGATAAACTTTTTTTTTATTTTTTGACTGTTGCATTCTTTGAGAATTTACCTGAACTGTCTCTAATATATTATTAAATGATGCAGTGGTTTACTCACGCGTTTTTATCGGGGTTGCCCGACTAGATTATTAACTCTATGCGTTAGTAAACCGTTACATATTAATAATAAATCATTCTCACGATACTTACTATAAAAAAAGTCTCTAATATAGTTACCGATAACCACGTTCAGTTGTTTTCAAATAAAAAGAGAAACAATGTCTAAAAAGTTCCTATATGTAAATGCAACTTTTCAAAAAAATAACAACAACCTTACTATACTACTCTCCTCACGTAACACCGAGAAATAACCGATACCTCGAATTGACGGAGCAGCTAATTCAATACATCTGAAATTCTGAACGAAGGAACACGTTTCCACCACAACCTGCACGGTGCGGCCGTCCGAATAAATATTGAAAGAAACAAAACATGCACCAGTAAAACGCATAAACCATTCTCGTCCAACAATACTTTATCTTGTCCGTTTTTAGTGCCCCGAGTTAGTTCTAAACAAACTTCCAGACTGGTTTTGCGCTTAAAATTCAGAACGAACAAATGCCGTCTAAAATTTTAGTTTTATTTTATTTTAAACTTAATTTTAGTAAAGTTTATGCTTTATAGGTAAGGTTTTGTGCAATTTTGGGTTGAATTTGTAAGGTAAAGTGGAAGATGTGTTGCTCCATTTTCCTGACCGTGTTTTGTGAAGTTTGTAACTTTTTAGATTGTTTTCTGTTCCTGTTGAGTAGCAGGGGTCTGCCTGCAATACGAAGTTTAATACCTGAATTAATAAAAGTGTGGGCGATAAGAAATTGCCCCTCTTTCAGTTATCTAGAGGCAATCAACTACTTGAAATTTGAACTTTACTGTGGAAACAAATTAAATAGGCGTGTAATAATGGTTCGTCTTTGTTCTCAACTAAATATTTGTCTCACAAAACATAAAAAACTGAGTCAATTAAGCATTACGTTACAAAAAAAATGACAGATCAGATGATTATGATAGATCAGAAAAATAAATCTTCCTCAAATCCTGTCATTATGGGGTGCAACAAAGATTTCCAAAAAAATATAATAATAAAATAAAACACTGTTGGAATTTATAACTATTATTTATTCCAAACTTAAACTGCCACACTGCAGCGTTGACTATTTAATTTGTTATATTAATTAATTTAAAAATTCAGGTGTCCTCTCTCTGTGCCGCGTGACTCAACAATGAGGTCCCAGACAATAACCTCGTTTCGAAAACGTGTTTATACACAAATTAAATAAGTTGTTTTGAAAGCCCTCAAAACCATCCTCATGTTTATAACGGAGTGGAGAATTAAATTTATTTGAAATTCATTTTCTGTGAGGAAACGACCGAAGCCAAATGACATTTGCAGTACTTTTTCAATCTAACTTATAATTTATCACTTTTACATGTTCATGAAACTTTCAGTCTGAATGAAAAATTCATAAAAAAACTATTTTTGGATATCTGTTGAATGTGCTTCGTTGCTCTTTCAGTGGTCAGTTTTGTCGAAAGTAAAAAGCTTTTAGTTTAATTTTTTCATGTTCGTTATCATGTGGAATTTAACAATTTGTTCGCCTTACTATACCCTTAAAACAGTTATGCACGTAATATATGAGCTGAGCGTCGAAATCCCGATACGAAACTGCCAGAAAAGTAACTGATCTAAACAATTGCCATACGACGAACGCTGCTCCATGACTTAAATGGATTTCAATTTCGGAAATCCGAGAACAAAATACGAAGTTTTCGGGAAACAGTTGTAAACGGACTCTTCTCGAATTAATACGGTAACTTCGGACGAATATTCCTGATATTCCAACGTGCTATTTGCAATTTCGTATTTATTCTTTTGTTAATTCAGTCTCTTTTAGAACGTTATAGGGAATGTCGTTATTTCATAAATTGTAAGTACCTACTCAGAAGTGAGGTATTATATGAGTTAGGATTAAGTATACAAAACTAAGAAACCAACCTTTTTTCAAACGATTCATACCACTAAAATATTCTAAATTTTACTGTCGCTACAGACGTAAATCTTTTCATGTATTAATGTCAATGTACGATATTTACTACCTTTTAAATCCACCAAAGCCAAGCTTTTAACCGCACATTTTATTCATAAAATCTTTCTGTTAAACTTGTACATTGCTATCACTATTTATTCATAAACTGGTACAAGGCAAATACTTAATCCTACAACGTGCCCGGAACACTGGTTCTGTATTTCAGTGGTACATTTCCGACGCCAAATGCCAAATATAAAATATATATTCGAAACGTTAAAGAACTACGAATAAAATATATCATATTTTTGTGAAACTCAGTTTTTAATGCATATCACACGTACATATGATATTTACGTACAGTTATTATTAACTAGCTAGCTGTTGCCCGCGACTTCGTCCCCGTGGGTAGAAGATATAAGTTATTATTTAGGTATACCTGCCCGGTTTTTTTCACATTTTCCATTGTATCTTAGCTCTTATTAGTCGCAGCGTGATGGTTTATAACCTAAAGCCTTCCTCGATGAATGGTCTATTCAACACAAAAAGAATTTTTCAATTTGGACCCGTAGTTCCTGAGATTAGCGCGTTCAAACAAACAAACTCTTCAGCTTTATATATTAAGCATAGAAGATATGCGGTTCCTGGTAATTCAAAAAACAGTTGATTGACATTTTTTTTTTGTTATGTGAAGCAACTTAAGCAACTTATGTGAAGACGATTCATACTTAAATAATACAACCGGTTTACCCTCAAGTCTTTATCGGCATCGCCCGATTAGTTGAACTTAAGAGAGACCTTAATCATGAGCTGCAACGCGGCGGTAGGGCCGCAGTTTAAAAAGTAAATAGTGATTTTTCTTCTTTAATTCTAGTTTATAAATACAGTGTCTAATTATAGCTTAAAATATTAGCTATTTATAGCGATTTATATTTCTTATCTTTATCCTTCAATCGGTAAATGTCACTGACAGCATGTTTCAATACCTATAAAATAAACTTTTAATTATCTTGTCATAACAGCGATATTCTTCTAGGTAACAAAGTTTAAACAAAGACAAATTAACAACTAATTAATTAAAAATCTCGTAAGAGTAACTTTAAATTTTTCCTTTGTAAGTTTCGGAAACTTCTCGTAGGTATTGTTCAAAGTTTAAATTTCTAATGAATCATTAGGAGCGGTAGACGTTATTATGTTTAGGTTCAGTTTAAATTTTGAGCACGTCCTGTATACCTTGCCTTACTTAAGTAGGTAGCTATACAGGTTGTGTTTAAAATCTTGTATTTGTGGAAAGTGGGTTTTGGTAAGTTACGTGTATTGAAGTTGTGAATTATAAGTTTGGTCTTCATCGATTGCAGCGATAGCCCAGTGGTATGGTTGTCGGACTCAAGAGTCCATGTCCGTACGCACAGTGACTTTTAGAATAAATTCGCGTATTTCAAAGTCATTATAACTTGCCAAAAACATCGAAAGAGGGCATTGTGATGTAAACAGGACGCCTGAAAAATTACTCAAGAATGTGTTAGAATACCTATGTTTGAGTTATATACGCGATTTAAACTCTGTCATTAGGTAAAACATCTATTATTGTGAAGAAATGTGCAAGAGGACGGCAATCGCTTCAAGATTAAAGTACGCACTATCGTTTCTCAAAATAAAACAAAACTATTTATTTTATCTAGAAATTAACAAAAACACACAATATGTCGTGCAACAAACATCAGAAAGAAAATCAATATAATGTCAATCATGAAACACATCCTAAACCCTTTTTGTAAAGGGTTGATTCCCAAACCTCCAATTATGTCGATTGAAAGTACAAGATTCTCCACATTTTCCTCTTCAGAACATTTCTCCAAGCAGTTGATTTTTTATCGTTGCCAGCTTAAATATAACTCAAGCGCGCAGTATCTACTAATTATCACAAAACGGAATCAGTAAGCCGGACAATAGAGCACAGTATTTAACGAAGAAGACTAGTATTATTTTAATTAAAGGAGAATACTAAGTCCAATAAAAAATGCTAAGTATTACGGTATTACTATTTCATCGTCCTATTAATCCTTGGATTTATATCGGGATGGAGTTAAATGGGGCCTTTTAATGATAGAGCTTTGTTAAAGTTTCGCTATTCACTAATAACTTGAGGGTACTCTACTCTATGATATTATTTGATAGGAGTTAGGTCTGAATACGGATTCCGGGATGGGATAAGCCTTTTCTTCATGCCGGCTTCATACGTGATGATTAAGGGAATATTGTAAAGGGTGATTTGAAACTGTCATAAAATAGTGAATTTCAATGGAATTGATAGAATTTGCCTTTTAGAATATTATTTGAACGTTGAAATTTTATCATGAAAAGTTAATTGGTGTGTATTTTTTAATACCTCTGTAGCGTATATTCACTATAATTATGTATTTATAGGTGTTCGTACCAAAGGATTAAAACGGTTTCCTATTACCAAATCTCTATGTCTGACTGTCCGTCTGTCATCAGATTAAACGGGGTAGCAAGAAAGTTAAAATTACCACACCTTAAGTGACGGATGAAAAGGTCATACGTCAGATGCGGCGGGATTCAGGGCGTCAGATCATTTAATAATGAATCATTTTCACGATAGTTACTATCAAAACATTAATGTTATTTGCTTCTTTGAAGCAAAAAGGCCCTGGCATTATTATCTTATGAAGTTTTTCTTTATACTATTTTTACGGTACCTTCGATATCGCACCTCGCACTAGACCGTATTTTTTATTAAAATCATGTGTCCATTTTCTATTATTTACAGTTCTGCATTTCATTTCGTTAGTTAAATTTGTTGTCCCGGAAAATTAACAGCATTACTTTTATTTACGCTATGCCTTTAACAAAATGCAATGTTTTTTTTTTCAGTGTCATTTTTACGATATTAAACTATTTGCAGCCACTTCCAAAACTTTTAAAAGACGCAGCTACGTACTGCGTCTGCTTTTTAAATAAGTTTCTAAATATTGTAGCCGAGTGACATTTTAACAATCGTTAACGTCAGCAAATAACGCTCAAATGTATGAAAATTACATTTCGCTCAAAAATGTCACGTGACATTGACATTGAGCGTTTCCTATTAACATTAGCGAGCTGTTATAGCTTCCACTCTTCACCTATTAGCTGATTCAGCCCAGATTCTGCATTTTCTCCTTCAGAGATAACTCCTTACAAGCTACCCCAAGTCAGTCTACAGCCATCATCCTATAAATACGGTTGTGACTCAAAATTCAATGATAGTTCTAATTATGCTAATTATTTTTCCTAGTTCAAAGTTAGTGTCTTGGAAAATTCTGTATTACATTTACAGAATGTTATCAATCCGATCGTAGTAATTTCACTTAGCTAGAGAGACAGACGGTATTAATCCCCAACATACGTAACACTAAAACACAGGGTGTAGCTAATATAAATTCTATGTTTACCACATCTGACCTCACTATAAATAACATTCTGGTATTACCTAATATCACAAAGATGTACGGCATATGTTCAATATTAGCAATCCTAGGAGACGCCTAAATAATTCAGGTCTAATATTTAATTAAGATTATTGTAGGCCGAAACTGCTTAAGCGAATTCCTTTGCCTATTGGCTGTGGTAAAACCAGGCTTAAGAATGTGCCTAACACTACAGTAATTATTTACGAGCTGAGGGCTTAGAAACCCTTTTAGCTATATTATGTTTGCTCAGACTTGTGGTGTATTGGGAGCAACGTTATTTGGGATCGTATTGGGTATGAAGTTGTTTATTTAGGCAATTCATCGTGAACTTGCGATACATCATAGATATAAAGAAAATACCAATGGACTTTTTGTTTAGTTCTTTGTGTTAAAACAATGTAAATAATTGTTACAACGATTTTTTGAGAATAACAAACCATTTGTGCGACAAATGAATTTGAGGATGACCCATAAATATTAGTACAGGCATCTCATAAACAACGTTAAGCAATGTTACGAGTAGTTGCGGTATGCTATAATGATTTTGGCTCAAATATTTGCCGCCTAACTGATTTTTCTTCAGCACAACTGTACGAAACACTCTCATTGTCGCGAGTCCGACTCGCCCTTGAACGGTTATTTTCCAAAGACTCTTACTAGAATAATCACAAACATGCACGTTTGCATTTCGAAACAAGACGTTGCCACAGAACAGCAATACCTAAACATAATAATGCATTTAGTCAGACTAACCCGAAACCAATACATATCAAATATCCTGCCTAATTGAGCGAACTAACAGCGCCCTAATTATAAATATTCAGTTCGATGCAAGGTTAGCAAGATTAATTAATCATGACGATATTAGCATACGTCCCACGAGAGATGATTGTATCTAGCGTGATGAATAATGGTCATAATACTCTAGAGACAAACGCGTCAATCTTTGAGTTAATTGAGATCAAAAGTGATGTGTGTTTGTGATCTAGAATAGTTGATTTGTTGTTATTTGATGGAGTTTCTTGCTGGTTCTGCTCCATGGGAATGACATTTTGCGACATCCTGATCTGAGTCAGTTTGAGGTTTCAAAAATGTTTCATTGAAACCAAGTCTCCTCCCCATATCGTCTCAGTGTACGAAAATCTTAAACTTCATATAAACTAGACACAAACTGGGTTACGTCGCCGTAAATAATTTTCTAAAGCGTGTTTATGTTAAAATTGCATCAAGAGCTTTGTTCTACTCTCACTCGTAGTCACTACAAGCCTGCGAAGTTTTTAACGCGATTTGTCTGCATATATTTTTCAGGTTTTACTTAAAAGGTAAAATTGTACTTGGCTCTTACGTAAAAGGTATAAATTCGTTCAGCGAAGATTAAAAACTATTTTTTAGAGTTAAAAGTGTTTTTTTATAGTAAAAGATGTTTGAAAGATAGTTCTAAGTAGACGCCAAGATTCGATCTAACAAGCTGACTGCAGTGACTTGTATCGTCGTAGACATATTGAAACCTAGCGTATCAAAAATGGCACATCGTCGCAAAAGCTATATAAAAATATTAAAATGTATCACTTCTTGTCAGATATTCGGTCAACTAACCAGTTATTTCATTCTCTAAAATATTTAGGCTAGAAAAAGTAAAATCTAATTTATAAATAGGATAAGAACGATAAGGGTTTCCACAAGTATTTTGTATGATATTTCATTCGTTTTGCAACTTACGGCTTTATAGAGTACATCAGATAGCAAATCTATAGAATATCTGCTCTATGCGTGTTACAAAATAACACGAGAGTCGTAGTATAAAAAATAAAACCAAGTCTCTGCACCAAGTTCGCAGACAGAGCCTTATTTCAACAATTGGCGCGAATGTGGGCCATCTCCCGGGATTTGGTGAAGGACAAGTCGCCTTTTTGAGAGATGTTTTTCCAGGAACTTTATCAACTTTGACGACGTTGATGTATGTATGTTTACATATTAAAAAAGGGTAGTGTTTTGAGCGGTCAATAGAAGGTTACTCTCTAAAATTGTTAGTTTATCTAAACTTTAGTGTGCTTATAAAGTATTTACTAGAAATTAAAGTTGTTTTTTTTTGTTTTTGAGCACGGCTTATATTTGGAACCTTTTGTAAATACAGTTCCATGAATTTACGGTATCAATTGACTGTCATTACATCAATTACCACTCATTAAAAATTAATCCATCTTAAATACTAATAACTATATTAAATAAATCCATCTAAATCCTCAATAAATCTAGAGTTGTGGCATATTTATGGTCTAGTCGAAAACACGCCGTGCACGCTTTGAACTAAACGGGCCACGATATATACAAATTATGGTATTATATGGTGAACTCGCACAAATCATGAGCGCGGCAAAGGAGCTAAGTTAGGCAATAAAAGGGGCACAATATGGCGCACAGCAAATGGCCGAATGATGATAACATATGAACAAATGAGTTTGGTGACCTCCAAACTTTAGCGGGACTTTAACACCAACTATTAGTAGTAATGACCGCTCATTTACTGAATCCCAAAACTCAGATAATTAATTTTTGAAAGAAAGAAAAATAAATTATTAATGATGCCTTATAAGTTTTCAATTACTGATATTGAAATGGAAATTAATAAGAAATAATTAATGATTCTTTTAAATTATATTCAACTCAAAAGGAACAATTAATATTTTAATCGAAATAAGACGTCATAAAATATTACTTGAACGACTAATTATTTCTTGTGATTACTACTTTTAAACATAATTACAAACCTTTGATAGTTCAAAAAGAAATGTTACATTTAAAAAAGAAAAAAGAAGAAAAATAAAAAATGCTGTTTCAGCGGTTATATTACTTCTTTGACATTTAGACCTTGAAACCTATTTGTAAGAGAATTCAGCTCAGTCATTCCTGTACAGTCAACAACAAAAGTCCACAAACACTATTCGATTCGCAATAGATATTAATGAATAGGTACATTCAAACAGAAAAACTTAGTACTAAGATAGGCAGTTTGAAAACGAAGGAACAAACACCAGTCATTAAAAATTTTTGACTGAATACAAACTTTACAAAAAAAAAAATGACAGTTAACATTTGTTATCAGTCTTTTGTTACTGACCGTACAACGATTTATGATTTCGATGTCTACAAAGAAACGCGGTTCGAATGGGAGACAAATCTAATATTGTATATCCCGATGAGAAAAACGCGAACAAAAAGCCATCATATGATGCCTCTGTGGGATAACTTTGATGTTTAAATGCGATCAAGAATTCGTTGTGCTACCGTGACATTGGCGAATATAATAATGGGCTGGGAAAATTATATAGAAGTTCTTCGTAGATCGTGTTTTTTTGCCTTTCTTAGCTTTATTGGTATCAGCCTGTGTCGTAGTAAGTAAATCTTATATCATCTTTAGTATGTATTGAGTGTCATTCTAGTTCCATTGCAGAAGCTTTATTTTTAAAGATTTTAAATTCCCGTATGGTATGTTTTAACCTCGATTCTTAAATCTATACATATAATAAAATTGTAGAAAAGTGAAAACTGTACATTGAATATTTAAAAAAAAGAATAATTGGAGGGTGGTCTACGAACGATTCCGATGCCGAAAATATGATTTTTAGAATTTTTGTCTGTTTGTCTGTTTGTCTGTTTGTCTGTATGTATGTCCGGAAAGATCTCGGAAAGTACTGGATAGATTTGATTCATATTTTCAGAGAACATCAACAAGAGGTCCGGTCAACATACTTTTTACTTATTATCTCGCTTTTCGTTACAGGGGGTGAGCAGGAGCCTTTTATATCTATACACAAATATCAAATTATCTCATAAACTACTGAATATGTTTCGTTCAAATTTCGCATGAAGCTTATCGTACACATGATACAACAAATATACAAAAACCATAACGCTACTATGCAGGCGGCATAAGCAGTAATGTTTTAAATTTTTAGACTCACCCGTAACATCATGTAATACAATTATGAAGTGTATTTTCACCCCATTGAGTAGGAGGCAGCACGATCATCAATTTACTCAAAAAACATCACGCTATTTATCTTAAGACTTTTGGCAGAGCAATAATATATTTTTTCGAATCTATACATATAATAAAATTGTAGAAAAGTGAAAACTGTACATTGAATATTTAAAAAAAAGAATAATTGGAGGGTGGTCTACGAACGATTCCGATGCCGAAAATATGATTTTTAGAATTTTTGTCTGTTTGTCTGTTTGTCTGTTTGTCTGTATGTATGTCCGGAAAGATCTCGGAAAGTACTGGATAGATTTGATTCATATTTTCAGAGAACATCAACAAGAGGTCCGGTCAACATACTTTTTACTTATTATCTCGCTTTTCGTTACAGGGGGTGAGCAGGAGCCTTTTATATCTATACACAAATATCAAATTATCTCATAAACTACTGAATATGTTTCGTTCAAATTTCGCATGAAGCTTATCGTACACATGATACAACAAATATACAAAAACCATAACGCTACTATGCAGGCGGCATAAGCAGTAATGTTTTAAATTTTTAGACTCACCCGTAACATCATGTAATACAATTATGAAGTGTATTTTCACCCCATTGAGTAGGAGGCAGCACGATCATCAATTTACTCAAAAAACATCACGCTATTTATCTTAAGACTTTTGGCAGAGCAATAATATATTTTTTCGAAACTAAATCATTTTCACAAAATCAGTCATTTTATTCTCTTTCAAGTCTAATGTAGACCTAGCGCGACAATAATTAAAATAAAAGAAACATAAACTATTAATACTTTTATTATTATTCTTTTGATGCAAATGTTACTTCGTAATCGGTACATTCTTGAAACAAAGGAACTTAAATTATTTTTATTTTTATTGGTGTACTAAAATTACTCAAGTTCAAATGTAGAATGCCGTAATATGATTTTGTGTTTATTTACGATAGGTGTATATACCTATGTCTTTAGCTCGGTAATGTTGGCGATGCTACTTCAAGATAAAAGAATTCGTAGTGACACTCAACCCAAAGTTGCATTTAGTTCACATTGATCTCATCTATAATTATGCATAACAATAAATTACTGAACGACACAGTTAATTATATTACCTTGGTTCATCTGTAACAACTAGCAACAAAAATATAAACTTTCAAACAAAAAAAAGCCTTTCAAACAATGAAATAAAGTTTTCTTAAATTTGCAACATTACATAAGCCAAAAGTATTTCGGATAGAAAAGCCCAGAAAACTTGCATAAAAACTTCATAATAGGTATGCAATGTGAAAGATCTATAAGACTAAAGCTATCAATGAATAAGAGCGTACGCTAGACGGTTTTTGACATTACGTATCTATTGATAAAACAATGTCTACTGATACCTGGGATTTTTCAATATTTTAACGATTTGATTGGTCTACATCCGCCATTACAGAGAACGCACACGTGGCCTTTCCAAAGATTCCTTTAACAATTTATTGTAATCTCTACTTATTTAAAATTTTCTTCTATCGTAGCCTGATAAACACAGGGGAAGGAACGAGACTGAATGAGTTTTTGAGATCCCAAAGCTAAGCCGACGAGGATTAGAAACATATTTTTGGAAATTTCTCCAATAAGGCTGATAATAGCATGTAGCTATCAGCACTTACATCCGTTATACAATGTCTGGAAGATTCATTTTGGTTGTCAGTATCGACAGCGTAACCTCATAACCAACCTCATGTAGTCTTTATTTAAGTTCCATTTATGCAGTAGGGATGACGGTATTTTACTTCAATGATCGTCAGGTAGGTTAACGAATAAAATACGTATTTTTTCTTTGTAAATTGGTACAGTAAATAGAACTCATGCGCATGAAGTCACTTTTATGTTCATATTTTGCTTTGTCGTAACATCACAAATTAGACATATCGTATACTTTAGATTTTTGTCATTGTCAATTAAAAAAAAAGGGGTGTCTAATATTTTTTTTTCACGCTATTTATTTATTAGCAATTTAAAGGCAAATCATGATCAAAACACCAGGTTTACCAACATTTTTATTTTGGAAATATTCCAAATGTTTGTGAGGAAGATCAGTTTTAATATTAAGAGGACAATCAAACATAACGTGTTTCAGGAAACCGTTTATCTGGGCGCAATTTTGCAAAATCATATATCTTATGACACTATGTAACATCCACAGTTACCGAGCCCGACTCTCACTTCACCAGCTCCGTCCACAAAAATTATTTGACATCTTATTTATATCGTCAGAAAACATCGTGTGTGAAAATAACAACTGTCTGGCTATCACTGTTCCTGAGAAAGGTGACAGACAGACGAACGGACACCGGGGCCTCAGTAATATGGTTCTGGTTTACCTCTTTGGTTACAGTACAATAATAATTTTATGATACCTCATAATCCGTCTAACAATTTCAGGTGTAGGCCGGCCAAAGAACAGACGTGCTCGAAAATCATAACCCACCCAACTAGAAAATGGAAACCCTCGAAAGTAAAACATTTTTAGCAGAAGTGCTAAGACTGAGTTATACCTTACCATACTTGCACCCCCCCCATTTTTAAACGGCTCGATTTGTCAAACATGTCTTAACGAACTCTCGCACATAATTCACGTTTAAATTAAAATTGTACAATTCGTTCGGAAGCTATGATGTCACAGACAGACGGGCAGGCAGGCAGATATGTCAAAGTTATAAGCCCCTCTTTTTGGGATTAAATAAGAAAAAATCATTAAAACAGCTGTGAAATATTTGACACCAGGATAGTATCGTAAACGATGAAATGTGTTTGATTCAAACATTTGATAGTCTTTGGGGCGCTCAAGATTCATTATAATTTAGAAAAAAAAGCAAGCTTAAAATGTAAAAAAAAGTTTTTCATTTTCAATATTGCATTACATTTTTGCGATGATCGTTATTATTAAACTTCATAGTTTTTCACATCTTGAAAATCACGCAGACGAAGTCGCGGGCAACAGCTAGTTTATAAATAACAAGGGTGTGGAAATTGCAAGTTTTAATGGCATACGATGGCACCAATGATTTTATGAGCCAAGTCATTTGAGCAATGTTTTCCTAATTATAAGTTTTTGTATGGATATACAAAGCGGCATTGATACTTAACTCATTAAACGTTAATTGCCTCCATTTAAATATAGTAAGTAAACTTATACCCTAAATCAACAATTCTTATTTTTTTAGAGAGACTCTAAATAAACTCTCAATCCAGGGTTCAATGGCTTTTACAAGAGGATTTCTGGAATCTCGAAGCAGCGAAGCGACGAGTCTCTACCAACTCAACTTTGTTGCTAACTTGAATTAACTTAAGCATGTTTCGCTAACCAGAAAGCCTATGTCATAGTTCAGCTTTATTAGGGTGTGCACTCATGTGTCTCTACAATCCTACTATTATCCCTCATCATATTATAAATGCGAAAGTTTGTATGTATGGATGTTTGTTCCTCTTTCACGCAAAAACCACTGAGTGGATTTACACGGAACTTGGTACAAAAATAGTTTTTAACTAGGATTAACACATAGTACATATGTATACCTACTGATTTTGTGTTCTCGTGGGATCGTTTTCGATTTATGTCGGGCCGGCCCGCGGGCATCAGCTAGTATTATCATACTACATTACTAATACTTCATATGTAATACTCTTCTTTGTGTAGCTCCTAAAGCTGAATGGTTACAGCTGTGAAAAAGAGAAGGAACTACATGCAAGTAGAGCGTTATCTCTTTTCCGCAACATCAAGAGTCCTACTTATACACAGACACAGGTTAATACTTTTTATGCGTAAGTATACTTCAAGAAGTTGGGTTACCCTGATGCTATGTTCCGGAACAATTGAACAAGCCTAGTTCGGTTTTTATACACAAGTCAACACCATACGTAGGTACTTATGACCATTTTGTTCTCAATTTTGTTAGTCTAGTCAACTTTTCACTTCACTGAACTCTATACAACTTTCAAAATGAATATTTTTAGCGACGGTTATCTATAATTCAATTCTATTTAAACTATAGTCCAAGCAACTAAAAGCCTAAGTCTTGTTTTGCCGCAGAGCGTGACGCTTCCAGGACTTACAACCTTCTAAGCAATTTTCTGAATTTGACAAAGACTATAACTAAAATGCGATTTTTTCAGAAAGTATATTATCAAAAAATTTCATTAGAATTACAAATGAATTTAGTTAATAAATGTTCAAAATGTAAAATATGCTTTAAACTTCAGTTCTAAATACTTAATAAAAACACACTGACGTAACAAAACACGATCAAACTCAAACTACAAATCATGTTCGTTATAAGTGAGCTAATCCGTAAACACGTGTGGCTAATATTTCGTTCCATTACCCGTTTATATTATGAAGGCACAAGTAATGGAGCACACGGCAGCAGTAAATCTTCGTTTACTTTGACTGGTGTGCCCACATACTGAATCCAGGAGTGTCTTAGACTAATACCTGTCAACACGGGGGACTTCTAATGGTGATTAAATAAGGGCTCGATTCACTGTACCAGAACAAATGACGTCGTTTATAGAAAGCGCTGTGATCTGCGGCTCCGTGGGTGGATTCCTTTGATATTTTTGCTTCGGTTCTTGAATTTTACTGACGAGCCATTTATTTAGCTTTATCTGATGTAGTCTAGACTATGTAATGTATGGGTACTTTGTTACATTGTCAAAGGGCTTTGAATTTTTGTTTATGTATAGGACGATCTTAAGTGTTACATGTCTGTAAAGAGTCTTCCAGGCTCTTCTCAGATCTGTCATGTGTGTGATATGTTAAACACTAAAGCTAAAAACAAACATCCTAATTCAGTCGAACGTATCAACGTATCATAATTCCATAACATTGCTTTGGAACCATGTCAAAAGCCCTATGGATCAATATTATATTTTAGGATTTCTATTTGTTGTTTACAGGTACATAAGATCAAAAAAAAAGCTTCAGTATATACTTGCTTTTCTTGCAATAATATTTTTGTACCACAAATTTCTTTTAAAACTTTTTTAATGGTTCTAGTTTCAAAACTACTTTTGTTACATTATTCATACAACGTGGCGAGCACATAGCAGGGTCAGGCTAAAAAGAATAAATAACGCTTCGAGAAATCGAAGTAAAACCAAAGAATTACCCACTAGGATTCTTGTAGCGAAACGGCTATAAGCAATGAGCCAGAACGAAAAAACACGAATAAGAAATCGTACATTCGTCCTACATTCGAATCTCGAACTTACATTTTGCGGTTAACAAAAGAGAAATAAATGGAACATACTTTAATGGAATTTAAACCTTCATGCTATTGAATTACGGTCACAAGATTGGAGTCATTTTAAAATGTAATATTTAATTAAAATTTTATAGGTTGAATCAAAAATTCCCTTAAAAAAAATAAGGTTCTTAACTCAATTAGCCTTTATACATTATATGTATCTAAATTTTCGTAAGTGTTTAAAGGTTGAATACTTTTCGTTCCTAACACATAAACATTTGTCTTGAACAACTAACACCAATACTTAATCAATCAATCAATTTACCTATCAAGGCCCACTCCTGGACATAGTCCTCTAACACCAGAACTGCCGTCTTTAAATCACGTCAAAAGCCAATGACCAACACCGATCATAAATGAAGTGGCAGTAATCGGTTTTGGACCAACACAAAATGGGATTTATAGGTCCCGAGAAGAAGTAGAGCCATAACATTTTTTAGAAGGCCAACGTTTTTCTCTGAGATATAAAGTGTGGATTTACGATGGAGTTACGAGCTACTATGTACATTATGGCCGGTGTCGGAGTGTTATGTTTTGTTTATGTCTGCTGTGGTTTGTTGATATCATATGCCAATATAATGATTAAATAAAATGTTTGGACTAACTGTAATGGTAGCTCAAATGGTCAGTATGGGTAAATATCGTGTAAGTAAAAATACATCGGATTTGTTTTTTATACATAACATAACTGATAAATATAGAAGTTTCAGAAACACGAATATTATGTGACACAAAAGTGATCGTTTCGTGTCACAAAATAAACAACAACACTAACATTATATTCACAAAAGTCCTCAAAGAAATAATAAAAGCAACAAAGTATTCAGCTCTATGAACTACATTGACGACACTTGTATAGAAATTGTATCAACTTCACAGCTTATCTTAAGCGAGCGACAAAGGGAACGTAGCGCCAAAACACGAGGCAAAGAGAAACGCGGAGAACAGCGGATAGACGAGGAGAGGTAAGGAGAGGAGAGCAAGGTCTCTCCCCGCTTCGTAGCGATCCGCAGCTTTTTGATAAGCACACCGCTACATCGCCTTCAAAGTGAAGATTTGCGTAGCCGAGCATCGTAGTAACAATGTAGCTAAAGGCTGAGCTCAAGGAAAGATTTACGACTGCATTTGACTTGAACACTGTTGTTCCATTTATTATGTTTTGTATTTTAGTGTTATAATAATAATAAACTTGAAAGTGCACTCGATTGATGTAAACTTAATTTATTGCACTTATTTATTAGATGTATAAAAATCTTCGAAGAGTTGCGCTTTAAGTTTGCTACGTCGCACCGCGCTACGCCGTAGCTTGCTACGCGCTTGTTCTCTTTAATGTTGTATGCAATATATTTAATTACCGTTATTGTTTCTTTATCATTGAAGTCATTTATTTTAAAAAACACGAAACCTATAATAACTTTTCCTCCAAAAAATGAAAAACTTCAGTCAGTATCGCATCGTAGAGCCAAAAGTAAAAAAATGTTGACTAAAAAAGGTATTTTAAGTAGATCTTCATAATATATTCAAGACGGATTGTTAATCCTTGATGCGCCAAATATGTCAGACGCAGTGACCTATTTATGTTGAACAGTAAATACAGTTTGATGCGACACAGATGTATCTCGATACATTATTACGTAGGAATATTTAGTGCCTTCTCTGTATGTCATCTAGTACAGTAATGTTCGGAGATACCATCAAGACTCGTGATAATTCAGTCCCTTCTAATACTTAATCACGTTACACAATATTGGACGCAATATTCTGTCTTGTTATTTTACTTTATAATTGGTAGAAATATAATAAAACATTATAACAGTTGTAAAAGTTCTCTACGTTCGTCAACGTACCAAAAACGAACCAAATCCAACATATAAACCTACTAGCTGTTGCCCGCGACTTCGTTCCGGTAGAAGATATATGTTATGATTTATACCTGCCCTGTTTTATCACATTTCCTATTGTACCTATCTTCGCTAATATTAGTCGCAGCGTGATGGTTTATAGCCTAAAGCCTTCCTCGGTGAATGGTCTATTCAACACAAAAATAATTTTTCAATTTGGACCAGAAGTTCCTGAGATTAGCGCGTTCAAACAAACAAACCAACTCTTTAGCTTTATATATTAGTATAGAAGTATAGATTTACATTCTTCTGCTGGACACAGCTTCTTCCCGAATATAAAAGGTAGGTAGGTTAAACCTAGCTTATTCCATTTCCTCCCTTTACTAGGAATCTCAAGTAATATCACAACCTTTACGTTCAAAAGAGCACTAAAGTCATTACTCATTAACCTTAAGCCATAATCTAGTAAAAATCTACCAAAGAAAGTGGACACAGCTACACAAGATCCTTAAATCTTCATTAAGCGTGGGTCGACAGATGCGATCCCAACTCGCGAAACCACAAGAATATTATATAAGAGTATGTGGACGATACTATATTGAATTAAACTACGTGACACTTTTAATAAAACATTCAACCCGTCTTATATCGTTTTTCAGAGGACTGTGAAGTGTTTATTGAGTTATGTTTTTTGAGGATAGAGTTAATCCCAAAGCGACTTCCTTGCTTCCTTGTAGCGAATTACTATATTTAAAAAATAGAGTGTATAGAAACATATTTGTAATGTGGATCTTAGAGAGTCTTAAATTGGCATTGGGCTCTTAGAGCCCATGGTTGGGTCTTATTTTGATTACACTGTTCCACAGAAGACCAGAGAAAGAAGGGCCGGAATAATTTAGCTGGACGAATTGAGACTACTGGAAGAAATGGAGGGAGATCTGCCCACCTAGTGAAGAGGCAAGATAGAGTGAATAATAATTAACGCAGTAATTACGTCAGAATTTCAATAACAGTGAGAAATTACTATCAAATTTTCAGTGCGATCTTCCTGTCAATGCACTGAACAGAGTAAGTTTTTGTCACTTCCAAGCCATTAGATGGCCGCTGGGTTTCCTTCAAATGCCGGATAAGTCGAAAATCTCTCGAAATGTGTTACAAAGATCTTACTTAACACCTTCCACCATTGAACGAGAACTACCTTTTCACAAAGATTACGTGCAGGTATTTTACTCAGGGTATGAAAGTTATGAAGACTGCTGCATTAGTCACTCTACATTTTTAGGTTGAGTAGAGTAGTTTCGGACTTTTAATTATCAATGTCCACTTAAGTTTCTTCTTTTGCTCTTTATGTATGGAAGACGCGGTAACTCTTTTGGACAATCCCGCTGAAAATGATAACAGCTAAAAGAAGAGAAGAGATCTCTAATCTGTTTTTCATAAATACCTTTCATTAGACTTATTCTCAAGCAAAACTTTGTAAAACAAAATGTGTGAGTGAAAATTCTTTTTAATATCAGAGCTTCACAAGACCATATCAGCCAGTACCCACAGCGTCGCGTCGTATATTCGGACGTCAGTAGTTGAGCTCCCGATGCGTCCACGTCCTAATCTAATCTCTAAGTCGGAAATCTTTTTCGTGAGAAACTTTCAGAGCTAAAAGCTCTTTCGACTAAACAAGTATTTTGCTTTTATTTTCGTCGACGTGTGTTCAGTCCAGTGTGTCCTTAGCTTTTTGTTTCAATCAATGTGTAAGGTAAGTAGTTTCGAGGAAATCAGCTTGTTACAGGTGGATAATTAATTATTTGTTGGATAGGTACTTTTGATGACGATGCTAATATTTCCCTTTACGTACTCAAATATCATTTTCCGTTGCTAGTTTTATTTGTAGTATATTATATCAACTGTACTATTTTATGTACTCTGCGTATAAACCAATAATACCTGGAATTCGAATACCAAAAATAATTCGGAGCGCTTCAAATTGTACGTAAAATAAAGGGATATCGGAATACACTGTTATCAGCACTTCACCCACAGATCTGGTTATTACCCACTACCGCAATAACACGAGAAAATAAAGGACATTGAACTTGAAAGAGTTCAAACAGCAACGTAAGGGTCGACCCTTTAAATAAATATAGGTAAACAATCTTTATTTGATCTTTCTTTTGTGTGTTGTGAAGATCAAATCGAACTCGTAAAGGGTGGAAAGGGGTAAAACGTACAGTCAACGATGTGGGACCCAGATGTCTTGAAAGCAATTTTGTCTATTTGGCTGTTTACTGCTCCGACATGTGTTAAACAAATTTTCTTTCATCCACGTAAAAATAAATGCAGATTATGTGCGCAATTTAAAAGGAAACGTTTTCCAACATTTTTTAACGCAGTAATAACTAATTTTTATAGCAATGGTGTTTTATTTCTCAGCGGTATAATTTGTTTCACGTTCCACCGACGCCATTCTTTTCAAATAACAATAGACTCTATATCATATCTTACAATGAACAAATGTAACTTTTACACTGTAGATGAATATAAATTACGAACTTTTTCCTCGGCCTTAAAAAGGATAATAATTGTGTAAAATGTCATTAACTGTGTCTGGATTTATTACGGCGTTTATGAGAAGCTAGTTATATTTGCAAATTCAACCTTGCGCCCATTCCATATAGATGATTTTAGGATGCATTATTTAATATACAAAACAAATTGTAACTTAAAAGCAAAGCATCTTGACTCAAACAAATTAAAGCTTGCTATGTATGATTACTAAAAAACTGATCAACATACTTATAGACTTCTAAAAACGTATTATAAATCAGTAATGCTCATTTATCATAAAACCATTTTTCCTGGGTGGAATCGAGCCCACGATCTTCAGCATAGCAGTGAGGACATACCACCAATAGACCAATAGTCAGTATAGGTATATATATAGACACTTATAAATTTATACCTTTTAAATAACGAAAGACCTGGTAAAACGAATAGATATTTCTTTTTCGAATAAAAAGTCTCGCTTTTCCACTCCACTGAACTTTGATTACGGCCTGTTATAATACAAAAATCAATTGCGCTATTGACTGTGTAATCCATTTGTTTGCCCCTTTGAATCGTTTCGTTTCCAAATATTAAAAGTATTTCTAAAATTATTACAATACTAGACTGGCATTGAAACTTTCGTGTATGAATAATACATTTAAATACAATACCCATTTATAAAATGAAATTGTTTGTAAAAACTAACAGAATTTTGCTACCATAAAAACTGTTCTAAATGTGATTAAACCTAAAATAATCGAAACGTATTATATAAATGCAAATTCGTTAAAACCAATTTCAATAATGAGGCAAAGTTATACATGCAAAACATAATCGTATCATGCCCCACAACTGGGCAAAACTCGCAAACTGAAGTCTCCGAATTTAAATAGCTAATGAAATCTATTTACGAATATAAATGTATGTGTCGACGTTCCCCGGCTTCACTTTTAGAAAGTTAACGGTGTCTCACGATGTTTAACGAGCTAACTTTCTGAATAATTCGTCTTGCCTCCTCTCGGGCTGAGTTGAAAGGAATAGTGGAACTTGTGTAACTATTTATTGTGACTCACATATTAGCTGAGGTCGTCCAAATTAGTTTTATGTTAATGGCCCTCGCTTAAGTACTGACATTCAAACTGGCATTATAACTGGCGACGAGGGTACTGTTGTGAACGACTCACCGTTGATAAGCTTTGCAGATGGGATTGTTAGTGAAGACGATAGTACTTTATCTCTTGTCTTATCAGTTAGTGTGATTGTCATTGTGATAGTTTCTGACGTCATGGTGGTGATATTGCACAGCAAATTGGGATATTAGCAAAGTTACGTGATTTATGATGGCCTAGAAATACTTACTAAACTTATACTACTACTATACCCACTAAAATAAATAGATAAACGAGGGTTACCTTCAGGGCTCATACTTGGCCCCGTATTCTTTTTTCAAAATTAATCGTGAAATCAATTTCTAATGAAATAATTGCATCGTTCTTTTCATTTAATTCAATACGGCAATTAGCTAGACAAGAATAAGGAAAATATCTTCGTTATCCAGATGAACGCTTTATTCATTCGCGCCGCGGTAAAGCAAATTAGCTAGTCAGCAAGTTGTAACGAGTCTAACTGCAAAGAGTTCCCGACTGATACAGTTATCGTCACTCGGAAACTCGCACCGAGCAAATTACACGAAACAGAAGAAACAAATGAAATTGGAACTGGAATACTTATTTTTAAACAATACGGAACAGAAACGTAAGCAGAGCCAAACAAAAGGATACGTAAAACACTGACATTATAACCAGAATGAAAACAAAGGAACGAATTCAACGCTAGAAATACCCAATTGTAAAATGCGGCAAAGAACTTTTGACACAGAGCCGTCCTAAACTGGGTGAATCCAGAAACTTTCGTGAATGTAGGTGAAAGCCAGTATATCTTTGTTTTCGACCCGGCTGTTTCGTTCGTGTGTTATAGAAAACAAAAAACTGTGGCAGAACACATTTTTCATGGACATGATTTATTAGGTTAAGGTCTTTAGAACTCTGTTTCAGGTGCATTAAATGGATATTGTATACACGCAAATTATATTAAAACTTGGGTAATGGATATTGCAAACTTAGATGTATTGTGAAAGGTAGAGAAACATGGGTTCTATTTCTGATCTTTACTAGTCTAGGCAAATACCTACCCAATATTGCTTCACTTCTATTGCTCATTATAACCATCCTAGAGAAACCAGCACTGGTTACACCAAATCCAATTATAGTAATATCCTAAGCCAGAACTTTCCACAATGTCTTAAATATTCAAATACCATGCAAACCGGACTTCTAATCAAGGAATATCCTGTCTAACACAGTCCGTACCCATCCTGATCAGTTTTCTCACAGTCAAAGATTAGTATTCCACACCCATCGCTTCCTTCCACAAATAAACGTTTTTGGCAAACCAATGTTATCGAAACGTAAAAAATCGTGTTCTCTATGTAAGTGGGGATCCGAACTTGTTTTTGTAGTGATCTGAATAATTTTAAGTAAGCTCTTACTGTAAGCTGATTTTAGTGGAAAACGGTCGGAAAAACGAAGGTTTTTTGATGGAAAACGTCCGAATATAATGTATATTTTTAAATATCACTAGTGTTAAAATCTGGTTTTAAACGTGAGCAATAAAAAGTAAAAGAAATTCATATCTTTTTACTGCTGTACGTGCTCACAAAGAGGGTAGAGCAAAATTCAGAAACAATGTTATCATACTTTCTCAGTCACATTTCACCCCTACTTTACAAGTCACGGGAGTCACCATAAAAACGAGTTTCAACTTGAAAAGCAAGCAAAAGACCTGCCCTAAATACTTTCATTCCTAGAAATAACGAGACGATGCATTAAGTCGTTAAGGTCGTTCAATGTCAGCTCCGGTCGCGTGCGACAGCCCTGGTACAAGGAGCGACACCTCTATTGTCGCCTACCCACCCAAGGAAGGCACTTTGTCATACCACCTTTTGTTACTGAACTAATGCTTCTTAATGCCCCCCGTGTACCTAAGAGCTCGAAAATGGGTGGCATCGTTTGTGATTTCTTGTTTTTTTTTGCCCCGCTTTAAAGGTACAAATATTGTAGAGCGGAATTTTATTTTGGGAACGTTTATTTGGTTGATGTTTTGTTCTTAATGAAGTTACTCTTTGTCGTGACTTTTGATAAGTCTCGTTGATAAAGTAGCTTTTTCGACTGTTAAAGATTTTTTTTTCATTTTTATGTATGAGCAGTAATTTTACTAAAGCACTCCGTTTTGTACATTATAAGATCCAAAACACATTTTACAATCAAAATGATCGAACTTGGTAAAAAGCATAATATTAAATTAATTCTGATGTAAATTGGCTTGTTTCCCTGTGTTAACATTTTTCGAGTATCGTTTCCAATATGTATAATATCGATTTAGCTGAAAATAATTTTAATAGGGTGATTAATTACATATTTTTTCAACATCCGAATAATGAATTCAGCATTAGAATAGGTACTGAGACTAGTTTATCATAACTTCTATTATGATTTCTCGATAGTAATAAAAAGCTTAAAAAATACTGAAACTGATTTCGAATGCAATAAAAAGGTAATAACTGTCCTGAAAGCACAACACATATACCAGTAAACAGTATTCCACTAAAATAATTACTTATAATTATTACAGAATATTATATCTAAATTAACTATTCCAATGAATAACAATTAACATTCAAAATGAAACAATAATAAACACTTCAATGTGTAATCACTAATTAAATTACATCAAACGTCATTGACCCCAAATGAAACTGCAAACGCAGTACAAAATAATAAACTCAATGTTTAACAAAACAAGAAATGTTCTGCTCACTGTTCTTAGTGAAGTTAATTGTGTTTCGAGTAACTAAATCCAAGTTAATGAGACAACTTGCAGTAAGTAAACTAGCCCAAAGAGAAGCAAATACTTTGGGGGTATTAAACGCTCTTAATAGTCGCGTATTGGACACGGGATCTGGATTAAGCTAGCATTCAACTACACAATTCCCTTGTACCGGATTCGTTCGAATTAGACTTGTACTTGTAGAGTCATAAATGTGATTTATTTAGTGGATCACTTTTCATGCACTCGATTCAACTGTCCGAAATCACTTCTCGAGGTTCGGAAATAACCACGGGAGATTGCTATTTTTTTTTAAAGTTTGATTTCGTCTAGTTATCCGGATGTTATTATCCATGTATTTAATTACTCAATTAACTTTGCACAAATTAATTAATGTTTCAAACTGTCAAATCATTACATTACTGAGGCATAATAATTATATTTTGTTTATTAGCATATTTAAAGTTCATTTACCTATTTAACATTAAATTTATAATACTTGTAGTACCTATGTTACTATGATAAAGTGTGGAAGCGAAATAGAGCACGTCTCTGCGTAAAGCGTCGTCTCTTTTGCAACAAGATATAATTAAAACCCTTACAGTAAAAAACACACCTGCCATCTTTTAAATAGCTGGACCGATTTTTAACATTACTGTCTAAAATTAATGCACATAATTAACTTTTAATAAAACAAACTAATTGTTATCGCTAAATCCGTTGGAGATGGACACGTCAAGCTTATACCCCTTTGTGCGTTGAGGTTTAAAAATGAAATAACACATCAATATATACGTGTTGGTTGGCCCTTTGTACCTTTTCGCGATTTTAATACAAGTCCGATTCCATATTTTTCATATAAAGTAAAAAATAACGAAATCATTCGTACATTACAAAAAAAATCTAATCCAAAAAAGTGCGATTATGTTCGTTATAAAAAGAGCTGAAACAGAATAAATTACGATCGTACAGAAGTAATTCAAAGGACAGACTTTATAACACTTGCCTGGAATAAAATACACGTAACAAATTTTATAACACAGAACCTGAAGTGATTTAAAACTCCGAGGAAAGGATTTCACACTGGTATTAATATTCCCGGATTGATTTAAATTTAACCTGCAACATGTAATGTTAAGTGTTTCGTTTGCATTTTGTAATTTTTCTGAGCCGCTTTAATATATTGACATTTATTTTGATAAATAAAAGTAAAGGTATTTCTTCATCCCAATACTTCTTCAAAGTAAGCTTATAAATGACTAGCTGTTGCCCGTGACTTCGTCCACGTGGTTAGAAGATATAAGGTATGATTTATATCTACCCTGTTTTTTCCACATTTTCCATTGTATCTTCGCTCCTATTAGTCGCAGCGCGACGGTTTATAGCCTAAAACCTTCCTCGATGTATGATTATAGAATTTTTCAATTTGAACCAGTAGTTCCTGGGATTAGCGCGTTCAAACAAACAAACAAACAAACAAACTCTTCAGCTTTATATATTAATATTGAAGTATAGATAAGAGAAAATAATACCTAAGTAGCTTGATAATTAAAACTTGATGATGTTTTTAGCCACCTTTCTGTTCCTATCATCAGATCAGCTCTATCTACGTCACAGTATTGCATTATAAAATTGCATTTTATTATGCTGTAGAAATTCAGCTCAATCGGAAGATAGACGACGCACGTTGTGAATCTAATTCAACTGGCAAGATTTGGTTTCAGACTGACAAACAACAACGGGTCTAGTGAAACTAAATAAAATCACCCTGTTTATTTATCTTTTTGAACAATCCAAGTTTTAATAAACGTATGAAGAAGCAAAATAATTGAACGATATTTTTTTATTCTTTTTTGTCCCTATCTACCAAAATAAAAATCTTTTTTTTAATAAATAATTCAGCAATGAACAAGCAACAAGCTGAGCTAGTTAGTAGCAAACTCTGTTTAACTTGATATAAATCCTTTGCTTCATTATGTGGAATGATTTCATCCTTTGTTTACGATAAAAAAAGAGCATTTTATTGTTCCGACCTCCTTTTTTCGTTCCTGTACAATTTTATATTTAGAAACCCGTTTATTTCTCTTATTTGAAATTGAGAACCGATGGCTTGTTACATTCGGCTATGCCGCAAACTACGAGTGTATTGTGATTATGGCTTAAATATATAAAATTACTGAGGTTCCGGTGTTTGTCCGTTTGTCTTCCACCAGGCTTTACTCATGAACTGTGTTAGCTAGGCAATTGAAACTTTCACAGAATAGATAATAAATTAGACCATAAATTTGGGTGACAAATAAATTGGTGGGGTATCCATCCTATAACATAGCAGTCCAAACGATTTGCTTTTCTGTAACCTATTTTTTCGAATAATTAATGTTTTTTTTTGTTTGACATATCCTAAATAGCAAAAATACTAAATACGTCGATTTGAAACTTGTTCCCAGTTACCGAATTTGAATTAAAACCGCAAACGTTACCAGCAGAGCAGCAAAATTGATTGAAATAAAATCCGAAAGTTTTTGTGTTGCAATCGACATTCCATTTAACATTTTAATAACTTTAGTTAGTTGTGCTGTGACGTGTTCGTGAATTGAACGGGCCAACAAACAAATGAACATTCAAACAATATTGGGTACATACAGTGCAGTTACTTAGATATCTTTGCGTTGAACTAGAGTAAGGCAATTTTAATTATTCCCTACCCAAAGGGTAAGAGATTAAGACGGAACTGTCTGTTCCGACGATGTGCGACTTAAACTACATTACGGTATTTGAAATTAAAATCACACACAAGAAAAGTCGATCTAGATCGCTAATATACCGGGTTTTTTTGGATCAGAACAAAAAATCATAACCCATTTTCTTACAAAAATCTCTTGTCGGCTGAGACAACCAGTCAAACCAGGTTGGTTCAATCACAAGCAAAAATGAAGTTATATATGCAAGCACATTTACATACCCAGTACGAATACATTCGTTCGATGCAAAGAGAATCCCGAAATTAAATCTTCATTGACTAGTACAGTACACTAGGTTCATAAATACGTGTGATGGCGACTGGCGTCATTTCCATTCTCAGAGATATGGTTGTTAATGGTCATAATATATGGATCATTTCGGTATGAGAACGTAAAGTGTGATCCGGGGTATTATCAGTGTTGTACTGCCGACCATATTGTTACGAGCTCCGTTTGTTTGCTAATCGAGAGATGTCTGGGTAGAGGTTTTAATGTTGTCTTGTATGTGTGAATATTTTAAAGTGGATGTCTGTATGTGTAATGACTATGTGTTTCTTAATTTTTGACTATATGTATATTCGAGTGGTTAAGGTCAGCATGCCAAACTTGCTTACTGTAGAGTAAGCATTTGAACACGAATGCTTATTCTGATTCTGAGTGTCTTTGAGGGTGTGAATTGAATATTATTGACGACTACGACTGGGAGTTTAAAAAAAACCACACAAAATGGGTGTTTTAGGCCTAGCAAATAAAACAACATAATTAGTGGACGGTGAGTTAACAATAAAATCTTCCATTCTATTCAAATTAACGACTGCTTTTATTTGAATAACATAAAAAAAATCATACCTATTTCAAACCATCTAAGCGAGGCCTTTATAAGTCTCAAAAAAACAAATGACGAAATAAACAAAATAATTAATTCGACAGCATTGAAATGAAGCCACATTTTTCACTCAAAACCCGGCAGACGTGATTTAATAGAATACTAAAGCGAAGGGGTTAAGTTAAGACAGCGGCACATCATTAGGCATGAGTTAATGAGTCCACACTTACCCCAGTTACAGCCCTCATAGGGCCTACAACCGACGCTTCAAGTAAAATTGTTGCAATCGTGAGAGAGAGATGCCACTCTACGTCGCCTATGTTCCATCTCGCTTCAACAGCTGCGACAGTCACTCTTCAAAGATGTCGTGGTATGCCCCTGAGGTACTTTTCATGTAACATACATTCTGCGCCTCACTTAATAATGACTCGCGATTTATATGTAGCGCTCCAGATTATGTTATACGATACGTTTGTCAAGTGTCGCTTTTTGGAAAATGTTACGTGTTTCGAAAGGTTGAGGTTGGAATATGACGACGTCTTTTGACTTAAATGTACTTACCTACAACATAAAAAAAGTATTTTTATAGAATGTGATAGTTTTTACTAAAATTACATTTGGAATTAAACTCCTGACAGGGCATCAAAAATGAAGTCTGATAGAGTACTTCATCAACTTCAAGAAACCACCTCTTTTCCTATTATTTCTTCTAGACATTAAAATATGTACTAAAAAATAAATAAAATATCAAAACATCTTTTCCTAAATATAAGAAAATCGGTCATTTTCCCCTTTTCACACATAATGACGCATCTGCCATAAGAAAAAAAACCCAATCTATAAATGTTACGTTTATTGTTATATCACGTCATAGAATATGTTATGAGCAACTGTAATTGAGCATGCCATAGTTCCTTTATACTAATGTGACAGATATCACCAATATTCCTATATTTACCGAGAAAGGGACGGCGAATATTCGTCTATAAAAATGAAATGTTGCATATAAACCTTTTGCCCAAAATGTACTTTAATAAATCTTTTTTTTTACCTATCATTATTATTTTTCGGTTATATTTGTAAAAACTATTTTTGTGAAACTGACACAGCGAAAAAGAATCAAAATTCGTTAAACTGAGATAAAAAAAAAAACAATTCAATTCCTTGCCATTTGTACTGGCTTTCTTAATCATCAAAATTATTGTATCGAATGATTTAATGAAGACCGAAAATTAATTTGTTGCTAACCGTCACAAATAATTTAAATGAATCAACCTTCACTCTAAAATTGAAAACCTGTTTATAGCAGTGACTCCGGTACCTAACTTCAATGAAATACATCGAAAAGCTGACAGAATAATTAAAGTAACTGGCAACATTGCTTTGTTACTGAAACTGGCAACTCAATTTCACAGCTCAAATATTGCGGCTCAGATGATTTCATAGTCAAGGGGCGCTAAATATCGAAACGGACGGATGAGTCCTTTGTTCAAGTAAATCGTAATAGGTAATTACTGACCACCGTGAAACCACATGCAAGGCAGCACTGCGGCTTAAAACTGGGTTCCGTACTGACATTACCATGCAAACGCATAGCCAACAACTGCGAGCTTGAGTTACGCAGCTTACTGTACTTCAAACATTTTAAGTTGTTAAGGGTTGGTACACGAAGGGTTAAGACGGAATGCTATTTCTCAGGCACCGCTGTCGGTCGGTCTGTCACCAGGCTCTATCTCACAAACTGTCAAAATTACAGCTCTCTGAAAGTTTAATCTATCTAGACTGAATTTACTGTTGGTGTATTTATTTTGCTACTATAGTAACAAATAGTAAACATAAAGATCGAGGTTTGGTTAACGTTAACAGTAATAGTTGGGATCAATGTGTAAATTCATTCGATTCAAATTACTGTAAGATTGGCAATATGAAACATAACGCCGGATGTTGTATTCAGGTTACTTATCTGACGTCAAACCTTATATTTATACTAACTGGTGAAGGTTAGGTAACAAGATACTTTCAATAAACTAGAAAATATCCTTAATATTCTTCAGGTCTGTTCAAGACTGGACATAAAATTATAAATATATATACTGTTAGTCGTAAAATGACACGTATTAACCATTATCTGAACAATAAAAAATTATAAAGATAAACTGCTTTAAATCTCTGGAGTTGTGACGTAACGGCTTAGCACTTAAATGTGACGCCATGCGAAAGTTTCGCTTTACTTAGATAATTTCATATTTGAGGAACGGAAAAAGAACGCATTGATGACGACAATTTTCTTTAACAACTATCTGCATTTACGGTACCCATATGAATATAATTTAATTTTAGTTTAAACGCCGATATTGAGAACAAAATGTATATGAAATGAAATTCATATCCCTAATCCATGAAACATTTTTACGAGGGAAGCAATGACATATAGAATTGTTTACACAATAAAAAAAAATATGAATTATTGTCGAAATTCAATTATTTAAGTACTATACAATTTGACGGGCCTGTTGGTATAGTGGTTAGTGACCCTGACTGCTATACCGGAGGTCGTGGGTTCGATTCCCACCCAGGACAAATGATTGTGTGATGAGCACGATCATTTGTTCTGTGGCTAGGTGTAATTTACTCCTAGCTATTTTATGTATGTATTTAGAAATATATAAATATGTTTATCAGTTATTTTGTACGTAATACAAGCTCTGCTTAGTTTGAGACTAGATGGCGTTGTGTGAAAGTTGTGGTATATTATATAGAACATCGAGATATACTGTTCTATCACTATTATATTATTTCGTTGTTTACCTATTCAGCTTTTGTAGTCAGAGGTATTAAACATGGGTTTATCTAAATCTATGTGTCTTATACGTATGTAAAATGTTTTTTTTTAAGAACGCTTGCTGCTTGGTCTGCATAAAACATCGAAACCATATTTTTACAAATTTTCTCTGTGTGCTATTTAATAACTGTGCAACGCCCTATCCGATTAAATCTGATCTGATGTGTTGAGAAAACTTTACTGAATATGAAGTTTTTGTTTCCTTTTAATCGGTTTTATAATAAAAAGTTATGCCAATTCAGACAATTACGTAACAGCTAAGTTCAAAAGATGAATCCAAAAAAAAATCTCAAAGTCACTTTTCTCGTAAACAAAGTCACATATGACAATTGAACAACAAACCAATAGTAACTGTTTTAAAACAGAGGTTTTAACACAAGACATAGCTTAAGTAAGAAATCAGTTAAATCACAAAGCTACATTGTCCCAAGATCTTATAGGATAAACAAAAGAAAATCGATGCCGCTACACTGAATCTGAGCTAAGTTCATTAAATGGCCTTTGTTTTATGCAGATAATCTGACTAGTCTTTATTCTACTCTTTGTTACCATACAGAATTAAGAAGCACTTACGTTTCCTTAGCCCGCTTTAGCGGAGTGACGTATTAAAATTGGTTGGATTTTACTCGACTAGATTGCCGTAGTCGGGAGGTTTTTAAAATAATCTTTTTCAGTTACTTTGTCCGTGATAGCGCAAATTTTTGGCTGTCTCCTCGCTTCCCGTTAGAAAATTAGCTTTTAGCTGAAGTGGTGTGTAAGAAATGTTGCAACTTGATATTTTTGTTCCCTTTGAGAGGAAACGTGTTCCTGGTAAGCATATTAAAATACTAAGATAACGCTATTGTTTCCTTTTCCCTTGGCTGCTACTGGTATTTTAGGGGAGAATATTTACGTGCGGAAGATACAAGTCAGAATGTATTAGAATTGACAGTTATTAATAAACTCATAACGACGCGGCGACGGTAAGGTAAAGGGGCCTGTTATTTATCATGTAGCTAACGTTGTTTATCAAAATTAGTTTTTGTGGTATCACTGTTACTCCACTACTCCTTATGCTTTTTCGCGTTATTATTATGTTTTTATTCACTTGTTTATCATGTTATACAGTCGTATACCATGTTTTTTACCTATTGTGTTATAGAAGGCTTGACATGAGCCTTATGGCCGCCTGTTATTCCACTGTTTTTGTATCACATTTGAATTCACTGGTTTTTTTTTCTGGTAAGGAACAATAAAAATCCTTAACGACAAACTAGTCTAGACAATATTCAGTATCCTATGCGTAATAAATCACTTTGTCCGGAAACCTGTTTTTGTTAACAGACATCTAGCCTCCTTTTTACTCAGGAATTTAAAAACAAAGACAGAAATTCCAGAGATCGTTTCGCAAAATGAACAATTTAATTAAATAGAAAATTTTTAGCAAAAAATCTTTTTATGGCTTTAATAAATAATACTGATTACGGGATACAAAGATCAGGAAAGACGTTCAAAATATGTAAATGTCAAATTGAAAAAGCGGGTCGTCTTAATGTCATTTGTCTTTTACCAAAATTGAGATCGGTATTTGTGAAGATATTGTAAGTACTTATACAATAAGAGAAATGTACAGTCAGAAACGAAAATTTAAAGGCACATACAGATGGCAAAACTCAATTAGGTAAATGTATGTCACAACTTTTTATTGTGTTTTATTATTTCCGATAGGTAACGAAAAAATCTAAAAGTAAGTAAGTAGTATATTTAAAAGAAGAATTATTGAATATTCTTGTATTAATTTAAAAAACCCGGCCAAGTGCGAGTCGGACTCGCGCACCGAGGGTTCCGTACAAACCTGCAAGGTTTACAAAGTTCGTTCATTACGACAATCGAGTCATATAAATATATATTTTGAAATGTAACTAAAAATTTATGGTTTTCGTAATTTTTCCTTTATCTATGCTATAAGACGTTGCTTCGTACCAAATTTCAAGATTCTGAGTTCACGGGAAGCACCCTGTAGGTTTTGATTCCCTTGCAAGTGTCGAAAATTTGCGGCATAAACGGCTGTATCTTTTGACTGCGTTGGCTTAGAAGTTTGATTTTTTCACAGCTTCAAGGGACAGTAGACCTGAGTAATTGATATAAATTTCAGCTTCATACCTCCACGCGTTCCCGAAAAAAAGGGTCTTGACAGACGGACGGACGGACGGACAGACGGACGGACGGACAGACGGACGGACAGACGGACGGACGGACAGACGGACAACAAAGTGATCCTATAAGGGTTCCGTTTTTTACTTTTGAGGTACGGAACCCTAAAAACGATTAAACTCACGTTCGAAAAATAAAAAAAGCAATACAAGACAAAAGTATGTAGGGGAGAGCGGGGCTGAAAGTGCCGGGGGTAAATTGTGCCGACGCGAATATCTCAAAAACAGAAAGAGTTAGATATACGATCGTATTGTGTCGCGTAAGGCCTAAGAGTCGCGCACACGCGGCTGCCATTTTAGTCGCGTCAGCGACGCTGACCGAGTCGCACTGCATGTGAGGGTCCTCCAGCGCCACGTAAGTAAATATTTTCGTTTCAATACTTTTTGGTCTCAAGATAGCATTTTTCGTGCTTTTAATATGTGAGTTTTTGTAAAATGTTTGTTATTTATCCTAGTTTGTTATGCAGTGTAATTTTAATGCTTTGTGTGCAGTGATTTTTATATGTGAGACAAAATATCACACTATCATAAACGGGGTAAAATGTGCCGTTCATGTGGGGCTGCTTGTGCCGCGGCACAACCAACCTATATTGTTTCAGTATTGTTGTCCTGGGCCAAGCGACTGCAGCGCTGAGTGTACAAGAGCACCATCAGGTAATCAAGAGCAAGAGACACGTCAGTGCTCTCCGGAACCTATCCCTTGCTGCAGTTTCCAGCCTCCTCAATCAGTTGATAATAACACAGGAGATAAAAATGCAGCAGTTTTCTCACCAGGGCTGATAAGACCACTGCCTAAAGCACCTCCCCGACTAATTGGACATGCTTTTCTTGCGGGCACTCCAGAGAATTTTTTTTATTAATTTAGCAGAAGAACAGGCTAGTAAAAAGAAGAAAAAAGAAAGCGAAACTAAAAAGAAGGTTAAGGGAAAAGGGACGGGAAGATGCAAGGAAAAGGCTAAACAAACAAAAAAGGAGACTAAAAACCCCGCTAAGAGAAGAGTATTGCAAGATGACGACAGTTCTGGTGACGAACAAAAATGGTTCTCATCTCATTGATCTCATTTGCATAAATATAAGTACAAACTACTGATTAAAAATACGTTTTTATGTTTGAATAATTAGGTACATAAGAAGGTTTCTTTTTTTTTGTTATAATACTTAGTATTATACAATTAAACTTTAAAAACTGTTGATTTATATTAAAAAATATAACGAATAAATATATTATTATAAAACTGATGTGTTTTAATTTCCTAATTAATTTTCATTCATATAAAACTCCCAGCATTATCAACGGCACAACCGACCTCAGCTACGGCACAACTTGCCCCAGATTGGGGTTGGTAGTGCCTTGCCGCCTGTGTATAAATAAATCGCATTTTCATAAAAACTATTAAAAATATGCAAAATCTGAAGTTAAATTTGTAAAATAGATTAAATTTGGCTTAGGATGAACCACTACTTTCAGACATAGTACTTGTTTTATCCGAATCTTAGAAGGATTTGTCAAAATCGGCACTTTCAGCCCCGCTCTCCCCTACAAAAGTCTTTAATTACAATACTTCAAACAAATTTATAAATTAATACATTCTATAAACTCTTGGAACTGTCTGTACATACACTGCTGGGGTATGTAAAGTTGGCTAAAGTTGGGAAGTAACTCCACATGCATGTTTAAGACAGTTTAAATCGTATATTAACATAACCTACATACAATAACTTCAAAATGTTTGGCCGTTGTACATGTTTAAAGCCCGATTTAGAATCGTGTGGTTCAAGTTAGAATCTGACCTGTATTTCAATTTGTGTTAACTGAACTACCAATAGGTGATATGTTTTTTTATTGGCAATGTGTCTTTTTTCTTTTATATTCTCCATGTTTCCTTATACTGATAAAACATATGACACATGTTTTACATTTTTGTTGCAGTTTATATTTAAACTTAACTACCTCAATTCTATGTAACACAAAAATATTTTTTTCAATTCGGGCCAGCTGGTTCTGATATGAGTGCGTGCAAATAAACGAACAAACTCTTCAGCTTTAAACGATTTCATACTTATTTTGTGTCTATTATTCACTTCATGTAAGTATATTAATAAGTTCTAACTGAAAACAAAATTATGATAGAAATAAGCAACAGCTTAACCATGACCTACCCTAAATAGGGTATCGATAAAATAAATCCTCCTAATTTATTCTCGGCTTACAACCGAAGCTTAGTACTAAATTATGTACAGTCGTTTCCAAAACGCAATATGTAGGCCTGAAATTGCGCGCCTAGCCGAGTAGGTAAACAAACGACACGTAAGATGGATGAAATTTATTACCGAATATATGAATTTTAACCCCTAGTAAACAATAATACCCTTTACCTTGTAATCTAAAATGTTTTACAAATGTAGAATGTTGTTATTAATGTTTTCTATTACTATTATTACTTATTTCTATTTTTTGTTTTCAATGTACACATTTTCATTTGTCCTTTTTTTTCTCCATTGTTTTCTAGTAAATTATGTCATGATGTGTAATATTAAACCTGTGTGATTTATTAACACAGTCACCATAAATAGTCAAAGTATAAATTTTTTAGAGGTGTCAGAATTATCAACAAGAGATTAATTATTTTCTTTGATATAAAATGGTTTAGCTTATTTATCCGCTATCAAGGGTGCCATGGGGATGATGAATATTACAGGGATAAATAGACAAATAGGTTTATCACCAGCTCACGACCCCCACAAGTAGTATTAACTGCTTAGTGGTAAACGTCTGATGCCAAACAGCTGACACCCGGTAGCCATGACATTAATGTTACACTACTATGTGAAGTATACATAGTAGTATAGATATATATGAGACACACTCTCTTTTTAATTTGAATTATATTTTCTGGCATAGAAGTGAAACTCTTAAAAAGTTTCTAAAATAAAGTTGATATCCAAATCAACTGAATAGTTTGTTTGGGCAAAACAATATTCATTTTTGGATTAGGCTAACGGTATCTTACTTTGTTTATAACTTTCATATACATACAATCACGTTGGTAAAATACATGAGGTTTTCTAAAAGACCTTTTGTAAATAAGTAGAGAAATAATAAGCAAAATTACATTAAACCTACTTTCAGTTATTTTCGCAACCCATTTCAAATTTATAACCAACATCTGTTACAGAAAATTAAGAACACATTTTCTAATCCCATTGTAGTTTCATAAAACCCGAACATTTACACAAAAATAAAAAATAAAAGGTGTAATATGTAAGATTAATAGAACATTTTGTTTGGAGTTTCAATCATTCAGGCTCTTACACAAAATAATCCGGCGTGATGGATTAGGTTGCAAAAGTCTGAGTTTTATGAATTTTTCATCCACACTCTTCGCTGACGTGGAGTTATAATACTTATGATAAAGGATTAGAGCTGATATTACAATACTTTAATTTATCCAAATTAAATGTTCACTTCGATGCTTTTTTTTTCGTTTATTTCATCTGTCACGTTAGTTTTTAATTTGACTATTTAATTTTAAATTTAATATCTACATCTAATAGCGATAGTATCATAGAAATCTAAATAATTATAAATCTATTTCTATGGATAATTATGTATTATTGTATTAAAATTGTTTTATTTTTGTACTTAATTCAAGTGGACTAATTAATAGGTTTTTGGATTCGGAGTAGTACAATTACAGGCCACAGATAACAGCAAAGTTGGTTCGTAACATGAAACAAATCCGGCTAAGAGTGAGTCAGTATCTCGGCTCATGAGATATAGTCTGGTAACAGATGGCGAGTCAGACATAAAAACCTAAATAATCAAATTCCTTTTTTACCCTTTGGGTACCTCACCCTAAAAATAGGAACTAACAATATTAATCTCGCTTGTAACAATATCCGTCAAAAAAAAGGTTTGGTAATATTGGCCTCTTAGTATACACATTGTTTTAGATAAACAATATAGGCATATTTGTATCTTTCATTAAACACAACTATCCCAATATTAAAGGGGTATTCAATAAGCGACGGTTATTGAAAAAAAAACTATGAATATAATTTGTTATGAGCATACCACAACAATATATTAAAAAGATAAAAGATATTTTTGGGTATTTTCCAACAAAACGAATACGACTACTGAATTATTTTATTCCGATAACCGTTGTTAGTTGAATAATTAGTTTGAGGTATCGTTAAAATGTCTTAAATCTGAGTGACATGGTGTATATGAATCTCATTTCATTTACGCAACGTTAGTCGTCTAATTGCGTACCTATATAGGCCAAATTGCTTTAATTATGAGGTAGAATACAATATTTATTTGTCACAATTTAGATTACATGAAAACTTTTGATCAAGTCACGTGTCCTGACGCGAGTTTAACATTTTTTTAC
Source organism: Trichoplusia ni (assembly GCF_003590095.1). Classification (NCBI taxonomy): domain Eukaryota; kingdom Metazoa; phylum Arthropoda; class Insecta; order Lepidoptera; family Noctuidae; genus Trichoplusia; species Trichoplusia ni. The sequence goes on from NC_039485.1 coordinate 4,405,352, forward strand.
CCATTACAAAGAAAGTGTTCAACGCCGCTAAAGAAGTTTACAAAAAAGAATAAAATCTGTTGTAGAGAATAGTCATTTTTTTACTATTCTCTCATGTCAAAATAAATCCATCAATGATAATCTGCTTCACAAATCAGCTTAAAACAGATTAAATACTTTTCCAATCATTCATTATTGAATACTCTTAAAATAACTTACTTTACAATATTGTCACGACTTTATTTAATAATGCAGATTAAAATTTAATGCCAAATTTGAATATTTTTGAAGCCATTGGCTTCGCAGTTTTATTAAAACAGGCTTAACTTGGCAGATCGTATTAAAATAATAAAACTGAGAATTAGCTTCAATGTGAAATTTAATATTCTTTAAGGTTTATTCGTCTCTATTTTTTTAATATAGAACTATTATAGAACATTTATTTACGGTAACATGATAATTAGAATCGCTAAAAGTTACGCTTTCTATATTTGCTGGTCTCATTTGAATTAGGTAAGTATTTGACTTCAAAAATCTAATACCCAGAAAAAAACAAAGGAATCTGAATTAACCCTTATCACATTTACGTTACACGTTACTTACTAGATACGTTTAATTTACGTGTCTGTCTTTCTTTGCCATGATTACTCCCGAACGGATCTCTCGAACAGACTAATTAGATTTTTCTCTTTTTCTAAATGAGAAGTTTTGTTCAAAATAATAAAAGCAGAACAATAAGGGCGTAAAAAGAAAAATATTAATAAAAAGAAGCCGGATAGCGAATTCCAAAATTTTACTATAACAACAATGCAATAACAACATTAACATGCACTATCAGTTATTACACCAAAGGGAGTGCAAAAAAATAACACAACGATATTTTAACACCACCACGCTCCAAAAAACATATAAAGGCAGAAAAAAAACAGTTTTGTCACCATTTTCTTTTAGTAAAAATATAAGCGAGTGGTATCAGCACTTAGAGTGTTAAGACTACTTAGCCTTGTGTTGCAAGAACGCGTTAAAGTAAAATTTCAAAAGGAAAAGGGAAATATTCTGTAAGGAGAAATAATCTACGAGTAGAATATTATACAACTTTTACACAACGCCATCTAGTGTTCAGCTACGCAGAACTTGTATTATGAGTACTAGACAACTGATAAGCAAACGTATATGTGTATTTATAAATACACGATATACACAACTTACACCCAGACACAGAATAATAGAGAACAAATAATAAGTCACAACCTCTGGTGTCAATAATTTTATTGGCCTTCACTACAAAATAATATGGAAAAGTATACTTTAGAATATGAAATCTAAATATTCTGTAAGCATTTAGGGACTACGTAAGCGTAAAAATAATAGTCTTTTTAAATTTGCGACTGTATTAAAGTTGCTTAACGTCAACATTTTTTTTTTGTTGGAACATCTGTAACACTAATTCATTATCTGTGAAAATTTCAACTGTTCAGGTTATCACGGTACATGAGCAGCCGACAGCCTTGTGACAAACGGACGAACAGTGGAGGGACAGTATTTGCCCCTTTTGTTCAAAACCTTAAAAGTATAAGCCTTAAGATAAGAAGATTATCCTCAGATCATAGCACATATACCTACTTCAAAAAACTCCAATCATAAAATCCTTGTTACAACAAATACTAAAACTAGTTTCGTGTTAGAATCCCTAATGGTTACAACGCTAGGAGTGTGTAACCGCCATTAAACATTGGTTTACAGCATGATAAAGTCTGACAGCTAATGTTAACCATCATGTAATCTTTAAACTAATGTAAACGCGACAAGACTAAAACTAGAAGACTTTTGAAAACATAAATTACTTGACATTTTATAATTATCTTAAAGTCGGTTTCCAGTCTAACCAGATGTAGCTAAGTACCAGTTTCCACTAATCATCCGAAGTAATAGATTTTCATGAAAATATATGTATATTGATATACGTCATCATCATCATCATCATCCACAGCCTTTATCTTCCCACTGCTGGGCATAGGCCTCCCCTTCTCGTGCCAATTTCTACGGTCCTGTGCTAGCCTCATCCAGACTCGACCCGACACCTTTATTATGCCATCGACCCATCTTGCTTGCTATTGATTTACATATTTGATTGAATTTCTTCAAAGCAGTTTTCAACACAAACGTGTTGATTTTTTGAATCTGAACTTTTGAAACAAAATCAAAAAATATTAGACTTATTTTAATTTTATTAATGTGAAATAGTACACACACAAAAAACTATCCATCCATTAAATATTTACAAATAGAAAAACAATGCTCATTTTCGATTCAAACGTTTGTGACCTGCCCACAACAATATTAATATTCATAGTAACAAAACCAACAGGTAAATAATAAATGATTTCATGCGAGTGCTCAGTGCTGCCATCACGGTATGACGGGCTTGAGAGAAAACTATGGAAGCGTCAAATGTACAATGGATATTAAAAACGAAAGCAGTAATGTCGAACTATTATCGGTCTGACGACAGCGTTTTTTGGACAGCTTATACTTGTTTTAAATATTTCAATTAAAAGTCAAATTAAATAAGACAATAAATCATTTTGGTAAAGTATTGTCTCTTTACCAAAATGATTTATTGTCAAAACTTTAAACTTTAATCAGCTCTAAGTAGCAATTGAGCACTCTGTCAACGAAACATCAAAGTGCAAAGAAATTACTGAAAATTATTAAGAAACATCTTTAAAGCTATTGTGAGTTACTAACAATTTTTCGGCAGTTTCTTATAAACCGTTTACTCACACGTTTTTACCGGGATTGCTCGATTAGTTCTGAACCAGGCACTCTTCACTAGTGAGACAGTTCAAGTCACCTCTGAATTAGCTAATGATTCAAGACTCCCGTTAGTGTTGGGTCGAAAACTAGTCAATTATTAATAAATATTTACATATCCGCCTCATGAGAGTCATTACAATGATTTTCCAGTATACAAAGGTAACATTGAATTATTCAAATATTATTTAACATGTTATGTTACGCTATTTCAGCCCAATGTACATCATGTTTGAAACGGCTACACGTGACAATATCGCACCTTACATGGACATAACCGTATACAGATATATCGCCCTATTCCAAGTGTTTACAGCTATTGAAGCCGCTGAAATTATACAAGACACAATAAACGAGACTGAAGGATAAAGGCAACAAAATGTAAGAGACGCAGTAAAATGAAACGGTGTTCGTGTTTTACTATTAGTGGTAATGTTTGACATTAGTTTCGTTCGGGTGCCCAAATCGTCGAATAAAAACGAACGAAGTATTATGGGAAACTTTGATTGTTCGAGTGTTGTTTACTTTTTCTTTTTTTGTATATCGCACAGAACAACACTAAGAGTTTCTGCCACGAGAAATCCCAACCTCTTTCCACCCACGTGAAGAAAACAAGGTTATTTATTTGAAATTATAAGTAGACTTTTACCACTTTTTACCTTGGATCAATCACTTTAAACTTAAAAGGATAACGGACGATACGTAGTAATCTTAAAATTGCAGTATTGGAGTCATTAGTAATTCTGAAATCTGCAGGCTTACTCCCGAAAATGGTACTTTCTAGACAAACCATGATTGTATTGTTATCCAATCGTTATTAACGTCGTTCCCTTTTGAACAGCGTAATCCTAACTAGCGGTACAGCACTACTGTATTTTCCGCGAAGACCAAAAGTACAAATTCGAAGGAACAGAACTCGAATTCGAACTCCAGAAATTACCACCCAGAATTTTCCACTTGAAAACTAGGACGTATCTTAACCACATAACCAGTAACTGGCGCTTAACATGCCCCTCAACGTAAGAGGGGATTAGATGTCTCATCGTATGGGAGGCCTAGCCATCCACAGTTGGTAATGCTAAGCTAGAGCTCAGTTGTTAATGGGACTATCTGCGGCCAGATGGCCACATGTAACTGCCGAACCTTGGATTCAGTAACAACTTATGACGGGAATAAAAGGCGAGATAGAATCTCGGTCACTATACGTCTAAGTTACTTACATGATTTTGGGTAAGTATGGCTATCTCTTCAATAACGTTTTTAAAAGTTTGATCACTCAGAGGCTGAAGAAGAGATTTTGAGATTTTGATCATGATAAACTTCTTGATTATGAACATTCTAGAACGAAAATACCGTTATGCAAACAAAACATTATGAAAATCCATCTGAAGTTGCACAAAAACTCTCATCAAAGTAATAAACAGATTCCCTTAAACTTCAGCAGAAATATGAACTAAGTTTAAATCGTGGCGCAAGCAATACTGCATTCAACAAATTAATTGCCGATCCATTTGCCAAGCTTGGACGAATCTAGAGAGTTGATCTTAGGGGTGAGTGGACGATCGATAGCGATATTTACTGTCCCAATGCTATGAGTTATCGGCGAAAATATGAAAATGGAGAAACACAGTTGCAAGGTTCGTTTGGAAAATTGCTTACTTGAAAACATTGTCTTGGAAGTGGCTACTTCAATTCAAGGATTGGTATAATTCAAGAGGTTAGATAAAGATTATGAATCAAAACTATATTTTGAATATTCGGTGGCAGTGGCGGTGGGTTAGTAGATGGATTTTCACTCACAAACTACATATTTAGAATATTAACAGCACCATGTACGCCAGATTAGACACCTTTACTATACAGTGAAATATAATATCCTAAATTAATCTAAAACGAATAAATTAAATCGATTAGATTAGTACGACTTAGACGAACGAAATAAAATGGAATAGTTTTCGGATTAACATGGAAGCAAGAATATACATTACACAACCGATAAATTTCCGTCCTCATTTAACTTTTTCCATCTCATAACGAAGCCTTCAGATTAGTACGAGTAGGTTGATGTAATACGCGAAGTTTTATTATGGATTTGCATGATTTTTTGGAACCTCGAATTTTATACCGATTTTATTTTCCTACCAAGCCTTTTCCAAAAAAAATGTTGTTAGATCTGCTTATCAAGATTCTAAACCTATAGAAGTGATTTGTATCAGTACCATCATCAGGTCCATATTTCTATACTCGTACAAGTCCATTTCCTACGGGATGAATATATCTCTTTAAGGGATTTATAATCTTGTATACCTACTTACTTACTGGTGGATCTAGATTCTAATGTGAGTCAACTGATTTAAAACGCATTTAATTATATCAATGGTACAAAACGAGCAAAGTAAAAGATTGTTGATGTATCCACGGATGATACCACTGTGACCGTCATTTGATAAGTAACTTGTTAGTCATTTTTCCTGTTTCCATTATCCTATGTGTACGAAATACTTTAGAGTCTTTACTTAATATGTACAAAAAATAGGTAGCAAAAATCAAAGCTATATTTCATATCGCTTCGTCTGATCATTAAAACACAGTAAGCTCTTTGTATTTAAGCCACTTTACAGCTGGCCGACGAATCTGATTATTTTCATTTGATAAGATCTATTTCTGAGGTTAGTAAACTCTGTCCGTGACATTTATTTTATAGAACGACCTGAACGAATGTACTTAATTATATTTGATTGCTCGATCTACAAATAATTAGGGACAGGCATTTGATTGATGCATGTGTGATTGAATTAGTAATAAGTAGAATAGATTAGGCCAATTTAAAAATTAGGACAATTTATAAATGGATGGCGATATAAATATAATCCAAATAAAAGTATTTTTTTGGTTGAAAACCTTTTTTTTTTACCAATTGAGATTCCGTGCGCCTCTACCTTATCCAGCTAATTGATTGCAAAATAAACTCTATTATTTATTACGTGATTTATATTATTAGTTTAGAATTGTCCAAGTAAATAAGCTTCACAATCGTGAAATATTGCACACAGAAAGTTATTTACGGGAAAACTGAGTATTTTAACAGCTTCAGGCGTCTTCAAGTTTGCGTCAACGACGGTATACGCAACGAAAACTTGTGTTTTGTTTTCAAAATGCAGACGTCTGGGTAGAGGAGATTGCAAGTGTCTGTTTCTATTTGTGACACGTTATACTATTGGCGGTGAAGAGAGATATACTATACATTTATTTGTATGATATATTGGACAAGCGTTTTGAGGAAAATATAAACAGGAACTACTTATGTAGGTATTACCTTAAGTATGATAACTTCGTTTTAAATTCAATCTTCTTATGTTTTTAAATGTAAAGGAACGTCGTCTGTTTGTTAGATTTAAAAGTAATTTTTTATCAAACAACACACATTTTTATCGAACATGTCGCTCATAATTCGCCATTAATACAAAAGATAAAATTAATTGAAATCGCTGAATCTGTTCGGGAGCTTTAATGCCACAGACAGTCACGTCAAACTTATCAGCCTTGGGTTAAATACAGCTACTATGTTCTAAATCTCCGAATCCCTGTTACCTGCATGTATTACGTATTCTCAAGCACACCACAACACTATCTCTCCTCAAACTACGCAATTTGTTGAACAACTAAATTGAATGTATCTGCAATCTACATGGTGTTAGCATCCTTTGTTAATACCGATAGTCAATTTTGTTCCCTTAACGTTTGGTGGGTTTGTGTTACCATCCTGTTACTTGGGGTTCGCAGGAAGTTGGTCAGCTATTGTGTACGTGAAGTTTCATTTCGGTCTTTGTTCGTGAATGTAGATAGGCTACCTACTTCGTTATATAATGTGTTTTACGGTTTTATGTGATGTTTTGGAATACAATTCACTTTTAGACGCACGGTTTGTTTTCATATACCTAGCTTATTTTGCTCTAAAAAAGTAGCTTTAATTTTATTTATAAGGTGGCTTTGATAAATGATATTGGATGCTTATTTTTTACACAGTCAGTAGAAGAAAATATGCAAGACGTCACTTCTACAAAGAACTTTTGCTTAGTTATTATGTTACCACTTCCTTTCCTAAAAATAAAAACCGTTTAACTTTGTTAATGTCTGATTAACGATTGACGCCTTGTACCTAATCATAAAAAGGAAGCTTAGTTAAACTCATTAATACTTGCTTTATAAAGCATAGATGTTAGCATAACTTATTGTATCAACAAAAAACATAATATCTCGTACTTATTTAAGAAAATAAATGAAATTGATAAAGAAAATAAATCGAAGTCGTCCACTTTTTCCCTAACAATCTAGGAGCAATGTCTTTATTTCTTCCCCGATTGGTTTCAACAAAATTGAAGCAAACAATAAATGAAAAACGAGTATTTAATCACTTAAAAGTGAGCAGGAAAAAGGGAAAGTTAATTATAGGATGTACCAATTATTCTCTTTTGCGACAGCCGATCACTCTTCAAATTAGACCAATCGTGTTGAGTTACGATGATACTTAAATAAATTGTTTCAAGATCCCAACTGTTCCGAAATTAAGTATTTAAAATATTAGGGAAAGTTTAAGATGTATACTCGACCTAATAATGTGTTTTTGCTGTTCCGTTTGAACATTTATAAACTTCCCATTTAAATACTTTATTTATTGTAACTTTTAATTTTAAATTGTTTGTAAGTCGGTTTTAATGAGCTCCTGTTGGTGTAGGAAGCTAAATCCGATATAAACGAGAGACAATGCCTCTCTGAATTGAATGGCCTCGGAACTAATACACAACATTTATTTGCTTTATTCGTTTGTTTATCATTTTACTTCGGTCAGCTTCCTATATAACAATGATTTGATTCTTATGTTAATAGTTTGGCCATAAACACGTAACTCCTTTTCCAAAATTATGATGTTGGACTTGGCACCATTCACTATAGCAGGCCTTGTTGACGCCCAATGACTGACTTTTTAGGACAATTCTTTTTTACAATGGCAATAAACGTGCTGGCATACATTCTGGCCTACGTCTGCTATATCCTAAAACCAAATGAGTCCTACCGACGTCATTTTCACAAGGACAAGATGTCATTCTTGATACCAATATCACCACAGCCTTCATAATTTATCTAACACCACACCCGGTCATTAGATGACGTCACATGAGCGACAGTGACGATAACCTTGTACGCAGAACTTCACGAAATGAATGACTCATTATACTGAGAAGCCTCTGTTATTACTATATCAGTCTTTTACACTACAGAAGTCCATCAAACAATGAAACAGACAAACTCGCATCGACGTGAACGAAGTGAGTTTACAAAATGCATTTTAACTTGAACTAAAATTGTCGTCACACAAATGTACTAATGGTGGCACTAACTCACATTTTTGTTCGTATAAAACTCATATTTTATAGGAACACTGAGTCAGTCGGTTGTGAATCAGTCGTCATGAATATTCATCGGAATAAATTCAGGTAGTGTATGTCGGATAGTAAATTACATAGAATATATTTCTGGGAGAAAAGTTTGGGTGTTACAGCTGCTTTCTGCCCATTTAAGATGGTGGTGCTGACAAACATATTATTGTTAAGAAATTACAACGAATGTATCCTATCTTATGTTTTATGAAAGAAAAAAATAGGCACAACTTTAGATGTTAAGAATAACTTTTGCATTTCAATGATATTTTCAACCGACTTTAAAGAAGATTAATTTCTTAATTCGTTTGTATTTTATTTTATGGCTGGTACCTCGGAACCGCTTTTTTCTTTTTGGTTGATGTTTTTTAAACTAGCATTTGTGTTGCATAAAAATTTTGCTATAAATACAAGTTTAGCTCATTATTATTTTTTTGCAGTCGATTGTACGACTACGTTTCTGTTGTTAAAATAATATTAATCATTATATTTTATGACGCAATAACTTTGAAACACTAAACGTAATAATGCCTAAGCTACACAACCATGACGCAATCACAACACCAACAAAAGAAGCTCATACCACATGATACTCTTATTATCATAATATCATCAGTACGTTAAACAGAATGGAAATTAGCCAAGTAACTTGTGTCAAGTTTTAAATGTTCTCACTCATAAGATCTGTACTTAAGTACATACCGAAGTTAAGTTAACTTATGAGTGTCGTAATGCTCTTGAATTCCAAATTGGGACGAAATGAGACGAATTTCGACGACGAATTGGGACGAGTTGCGACTGGCAACACTCAATGGTCTAACTTTTTCCTTTGTTGTAACAATTGTCATTGAAGTTGCGGTTTTGGAAAACCTACTTTAGCTAATTTTGCCGCGGATTTGAGTAATTTAGTACAAATAAAGTGTTATTTAAGTAGTTTAGTATTAAGTAGGTTATATATATAGCTTTTATACGTATATATACCACCTGTTTGTATAAATAGTTAACAAACTGTCTGAGGCTTCAATCTTTGAAGAAGACTTTGAAACAGTTTTATCAACGCTATTTTTTTATTGTCTTTTTTATGGTTTTCTTGATAAAACTAAACTAATTAATTACCTATGTCTTATGTATACTGAGTTCTCGCTTCCATTCTATCCTAGTGCGCAGTTTAGTAAATATAGGTATTATTCTTTTTTTATTGTTAAACTCTTAAAAACATTATTAATTTTACTCATTAACTTTAAATAAACTCATGAAAAATATTTAAATTACATGTATTGACATGTCAAATAAACCTATTCAAAATTAACCCCTAAATAAATGTAAAACATTGTATTATTCTGTGTCTCAATTTTAAATAGAAGGCATTCCCGACTTTTAACTCAACAACAATTGAACACAGTAATAAAACCAATTCGAGTGTAGGTAAGTAACAAGAACAATAAATTAAGTATTATAATTAGATATTTTTAAAAAGCAAAGTCTAGAACGTTTCCTTTCACAGGGGCTGTATAATTAAATTACTCTAAATTAATTATATCTGTTTCTGTTCTGCCCAGTAAAGGGCTTACAACCTGTCACTTCCAAGGGCCTGAAACAACCCTTCAGTGTAATAATAATAATACCCTTTGTTACTCAAAATAGTAATCAGGCCAAAGGCAACGAAAAAAAATTAATAAATGTTATATCAAGTTTTGTGATCAAGATTAACTTCTTTTGATTAATCGTCGGTATTTTTATACTTTCAAAGTTGACTCCCGCACTTAAGACATTATTAAATTTATCTCGGCGTATTTACAAATATTCAATAACGTGCAATTGCCATAAGTTTCATTCAGTATCTAATAATTTTAGTCGCCAATCTTGCTTACTTATACGTCAAAAAAAACTGCAATAGTAGTCGCTATGAAAATAAATTCTCCAAGTATGAGAAAGTGACAGGAGAATCCAAATATAAAGGGCCATCGAATCGAGAATCACAAAAAAAAACTAATAAAATAACATGAATATAAAGCGGATGAACTTTAATCTGTCAAAAACAAACATTTATCCACATTGTAAAGGACATATTTATTCACAACAAACGCTATTTAAAATACAGTACAAAATAAACTGGTCTCTTTTTTATTAACTGTGTTAAATCCTAACGCGTTATTCGCTGATTGAACAAAACACAGGGAAATCAATTAAACAACACGGGATTCGCTTTGACCAATCGTCGGATAAAACAAAGGATGCCGAAATAAACTGCTGCAAATATTTTAGGGTTACCTTTTATTTTATTACTCAATTAGATGTTTGAGAGATGTTTAAAAGGTTTTGAAGGTTTTAAACTTTTTTTGCGTTCCGTACGCAAAGTCTAAAATTGGAACCGAGATTATTAAGGAACCCGCAGTCTGTCGGAAAGTCCGTGCGTCTATCACCGTTATAGATAGTTTTTCCACAATATGAATTTCTGTTGCCGTTTTTATAATCAAAACAAGGACATTTCTTTCAATCAGGATCATTATCTTAAAAATTTGCTCAGATATATTATTGCTTATAGCAAACACACACACATCAAACTCAAGGCATAAACTATTTTACAACTTACTTCAAAATATGTTTAAAAAATTTCAAATCCGTCTCTTAATTATCAGACGAACAGTATTTGATAAGCTACTTAAAAGAGATTCAAAAGTCTAGACAAGATAATAAAGAAAAGAAAATACATGTCGAGAGCAAATTGAAAAGTCTTGTAAAAGAAAAACGGTTCTTAAACTATTTTCACATCGAATAGACGACGAAAAATATTAAAAAAATTGTTAAGTGTTTTTACAACAATTTCATCTGGGCCAGTGTTTTTTAACGACAAACAAAACGAGACGAGTCCAAGTTTGGAACTTGGAGTATCGTTTGTCGAACGTTGAACTGCGCTGGTGCTTTTAGAGGGTGGTGTAAATAAAAGAATTCAGCGGGTTATTAGGAAATAGGAGTAATGGTGATTGTGAAGATATTTTACTATATTTCTGAGATAAAAATTGAGAACATATTTTTACGAAATTAAAATGCAATGCACACGCTTTTGTCTAGACATGCAATAGAGATTGGAGAGCATTAGTTAAATTCTTTTTCGTATATTTTAAAATAAGTCTTATTTTTTTTATAATTTAACTGTCTAAACTGAAATAACCATCCAAATAACATGCATTTGTAATAAATCGCCTTCATTTCCTCTAAAGATTGGCCTCGAACTGCAATGATCCCTAAACAGATTTTATTTGCTGTAGTCTTAACATCCTTCTTTATTTATTAACACTATGATCAACCTAGACGTCGAAACATATTACTGTAATACGTCCTACTTAAAAACAAATTCAGATCACAACTTTTAAAAATCCATTGCTTGTACCATAAACAGTTCTATATCTATTTCTCCAGTCTCGCTACAGTTTCATAACTGAAGCCCGGGGATCTCCCGCTGACAAGCGCTTCTCCGCCATTATTTTATAGCATTTTTTTTAAACTTTTGAATACCGAAGCGTGGCGTCCTCTTTACAACGTCCGATGCTTTGTTTTTTACTAAATAATGGATAATTTTGTTGCGAACTCTGCCGTGTTATTGTTTATTAGCTGTTTGTAGTAAGCTTGGACTATTTTATATTTCTAAATATTGATGCGTTCACTCTCACACACTCTCGCTTGTTTAATTCGAAATATGAACTTTCATAAATGATTATGTGTTGCACTGTTACTTCTAGTCTTTAACCTCAAAAGATAATTTCTTGATAAAAAAGCAGATTATAGTTTTGTTACTTTGATCACGATTATGAAGTTCTGAAGCCGACTGTACAAGAACATATGAAACCGAATCCGTTTCTCAATTAATCCAACAATTAAGCTTTACGTGAAATTGAGATTTTAGGTTAACTGGTGTTTGTACGGTTTAGAAATGTTCAGTGCTTGTGGGCTGGAAAATGAAACGAATTGGTGAAATACCACGTCTATATGAAACCTCCAAAAGTACAATTGTTGTAGGTAAATATCTATTCAGACCGGCAGATTTTTTATTTTTCGAAACCGTCTTCAAAAAGGAGGAAGTTTTCAATTCTATATAATAATAAAATCTGTTAAATGCGAGTCGGACTGGCGACACTGAAGATTCCGTACTAATAGGGTACAGAAAACAAATTACAAAAAATCACCCATCAAATTTCCTCCCTTATCAACTGTTGTTCGATGCCGAATTCTATATTCATTATTTTACGTTTTAGCGGCAATGGAAACAAATCATTAAAAATTGTATGAATTGCTCGCGGACGGACTGCCAGAAGGCGTTAGTAGGTAATAAAGTTTTTGCCGTTTGGTTATGGGACCCTAACACCAGGTCTGCGGTTACTACGAAAAGCTATTTAAGTTATGACTCTAATTCCGTACTTCCCTTAAACCTAAGTCTAACCAATCATACAAGATCAATCAAAGTTTAATAAATTCCAATATACTTAAGTACATTCTCATTAAAAGTACGGAAATCGTGATCATTAAAGTTTATATTAAAAAACTTTTTCGTCCAATCGCAAGTTTTGAGGAGTAATTTCATACTTGGAATGTTCTTCACCTAAAAATATTTCTAAAACAATATTTTGATCTCTTGATAGCTATGTATTGCATAATCAACCTTCATGTATCTCTGTAAAATAAAGTTGTTGTCTGCATATTAAAATTAATAGATTAACAAAATCTAAATACACACGTTGTTAAATGTCACTCCATTCATATTTTATCAAAATTTGTCTAGACGTTTCTATAGTTGTAAATTGCATTGTCATCGGGTTTGAAGCTACCCTGAAAATTTCAGCCTGCTAAAACAAACAAACAAGAAAAGTGAGTGGGAAAAAGGAAAATAAGTTTATAAGAACGTGAGAAAATATATCATGCAGTGCACTGTCATCCTTCCACTACCGCAAGTACATATTAGTCCTCACTTCGTTCGACGAGCCATTTAATTTTGATTCCGTTTGATATTCAACGCTTTGCATGGGAACTCAGAGCCAAGTCCAAAACCGGGGTACCCATCATGACTGCATTTAAACTGGGCATAAGTAACTGGCGTTATTCCAACAAACATGCACTAGGAATGCGTTTCGTTATGTGTTATTTTTTCATTTCAATGCGCGGAGACATTTTAATAATGATACATTATGTTACAACATATTTCTTTGGGGAAGCCGTTTAGGGTTGAAGTTTCGCATTCATTTTGTTTCTTTGCTCCTAAAACTGTTGTAAATTAAGCTTACCTTCTTCAAGTCTGATCCAACGTATCCTTATATCTGATCCAGCCGTAATTCTTCAATATTTTTAAAATACATAAACCCCGAAAATATTTATCTCCTTTTTGGCCAGACGTGAACAGAACATTATATTAAAAAAATAACAGTTTCATCTCAAAGAGAAGTAAAACGGACAGTTAAAAAACTAATTTGCCTTAAAGCAGTAGAAGACTACCTTTAAGCATCTTGTTTTTCTAGACATGAAACTGAGCATTGGAAGATCGATGAACCTAGACGTGTCAGACTGCAAACGACCTTGTTTTGCGACCTAACTCGTCTAAACCTATAAACCTACTGTATTTTGTGCCCAATCTGTCAACAGCGATAGGCCGTGTTCAAATTTACTTATCAACATCTACAGCTTTAATTAAAATAGAAGACAGATCAAGAGAAATTCGCCTTGAAAATTGAATGAACGATTCCACCAACAATTAAATAGGTACGAAATTTTGATTACCATATTTATACAATAGACATTATATTGCTTGGTAAACAAAGAATCTAAACATATATTCGACCATTGTAAATTCAGACCCATTCCCTTTGTTGCAATCGGTGTTTACTCCATAAAAGTAGAATGTTATTGTCCTATCTATGAAAATCGTATAGCGGACAACATTATGCATTTAATGGGCTCGTAACGGCTACTTTTATGTCAGCCGTATTCGTCGGGAAATTATAGTGATTTAGTGAAAGAAGAGAAAATGATTGGAGAGGGAGGGATAAACTGGAGACCGGACTATTACTAGCGAGCTATGATGGTGTATTGATTTGTTTTAGTGGTTATTGTGTAGAATTTATGAGTGTTGTTGTAACTTTAGTTTGCCAAAAGAAACAAAAAGCAATTATTATTGTTTAACAATTATACCTAGATGTGACTTAAATGTTTCTAAAAAGATTACTAACTGCGGGAGTTATAAAAGATATGTTTTTAGTATATCGATTAGATACGTCGGAGAGACTGCCAACGCAACATACTCAGTATTGCCATTGTGAAAGAGTGAAAACGCTCTACATCGTACCGTGTGACATCTCCCTTCTATACGCCAAGCGGTTACTGTTACTTTAGGGAAGTGACAGTAGGGAAGCCTCGGGTTTCTAATGATAACACAAATTCCGTGAACAGCCGATTGGTATAGGTCACCATGCCACCACGTTCACCCACCGTGCTCAACGTGTGTTTATTCCCGCGTAAGAGCGTTTGTGTGATCCACCTATGCTTGTACTGCGCCTCCTAAAAATGGAAGCTTATTTGAGTCGATAAAAAGGAAATACGTTTTCATACTTGAACATTAGCAAATAAAACAACACACTCCACAATTACACAATATTTATGTTTGGGAACATTGTAAATGAGCTAATTAATTGAATATCAACAGATTACATTCGGGTAAATGAGCAGAGATCATATTATACTGTTTCACACAAGTATCAAAGTGTGATTGGTGTGAAAATTCCAAATGAAACGCAATTCCGCGTGCATGCGATGCGGTTAATGGTGGTGAGATTTCTAACGAACTTGGCTAACACTGCAGTGCAATTTGTTTTACGATTTTTCAGCATTCATTTGTTTTTTGTTGTAATAGCTAAACGGACTGAAATTAGTTGTAATCTAAGCTATGCTTTACTATTTGAAATTGTGTGTCAGCGTCGTTTCATTTTTTTTCGTTGTGAAAATAAATTTTACGAAGTTGTTAATTATTTTATAACTTGCATCTATTTTAGTGCCGTATTAATTACCACAATCCTTATCTATACTAATATATAAAGCTGAAGAGTTTGTTTGTTTGAACGCGCTAATCTCAGGAACTACTGGTCCAAATTGAAAAAATATTTTTGTGTTGAATAGACTATTCATCGAGGAAGGCTTTAGGCTATAAACCATCACGCTGCGACTAATAGGAACGAAGATACAATGGAAAATGTGAAAAAAAAACAGAGCGGGTATAAATCATAACTTATATTCTCTACCCACGGGGATGAAGTCGCGGGCAACAGCTAGTACCTTATAATACTTATTCATAAAATTGCACTTGCAAATGAATAACAATAATTATGTAAAACAACATTATCTACAATTTCAAAACTGAAAATAATGATCACGTCTATTAAAAACAATACTCATTTTCATTTCACATAACATTCACGATAAAATCATGAAAGTTCAATAACATAAAAGTACATTCAAAAGAGACAAGTACCATACAGCATTACATAAACTAACCGAAAATATAGGATGATAGATATTACAACTTTGTTGAAGTTAGCTGTAGCGATCGAAGTCCTTACAGCTAATTAGAGAGTAAATGTTTAATGAATATCATGGACGCAGTCGTGTGACAAAGTTTCAGCCGCAACCGATTAGGAAGCGAAGGCTCTAATATTTGATATGAACTCACTATACTGATGCTTACTTGGTATTGAAATATCGATCTATTTGAGTTTTAACTGGCCTGTTGTTCTAGTAGTCCATAGTGGAGGTCTTGGACTTGATGAGGAGAAGGAACAAGATCATTTGTTCTGCGTCTGGGCGTTATTTATCGGTAATATGTATTTATATGGATATAGAGGTGTTTATCAGTGGTGTAGTACTCATAATTCAACCTCTGATAAGTTTGACACTAAGTGACGTTGTGTTAAAGTTGAGGCAAATATGTATATTTGATTTATAATTCGTAAAACATATTTTTGCAGCAAATTTATAAGTGCTATAATCGCAAATAATAGTTTGAAAATATATCTATTTAATAAACTAAAATACCTACAAGCAAACCCTGCATGAATATTTAAGTGTTAGTCACTACATTCAATTAAGATGATTTAATTCCATTAATCTCAATTAAGTTTGCATAGCATAATTATTTAAGCAGTAGGTAGTGTAACTTCTTGATTTGATATTAATATTCATAAACTATATTATATTCTTAGGTTTAGAATGATTTCTTCGTTTCTTACCTACGTGCATAAGACTTAAATTTTTGTTGAATCCCTGGCGACACACAGATTACAAAGACTAAGAGCCCTGTTCTTAAAAAGAAAAAAAGTATACACATACCTCAAGAGGTAGCTCGGGACTTTGCGTCTACTATATACATATACCTAGTTGTCTAAATCCATTAATAGTGTGCGTGGAAGTACTTTTGACCTCCTAAGAAAAGTGCCTGGTGGGAAGGGTAATGGCGCGATTAACAAAACATACGTTCTTCAAAGATTGTCATTTGTCTATATCTCCGGTCCCGCCATTCACATACCTCAAGAGGCCAGTTCTCAAAATTTTTAATATTCCCGATATTAAATACTTTCGACCCTTCACGTTTCATTTAACTTATTTAAAACCATTCACACATAATTCGCCTTTAAAACAAAATAGAAATCACTCAATCCATTCGGGAGTTATGATGCCAGAGTCAGACAGAAAGACGCGTCACACCTAACAACACCTATTTATGAGTTCGGGGTTTAAAAAATAATTTGTACTCACCTCCATCGCACTACAAGCCCGTCCCATGGCGACCCGACATCGCCTCAAACAGTCCAATTCTGGGAACAAACAAAGCACTAATTAACTCCAAACGGATCGAAGAGAAAAGTTTTACAAACTCCAGCCATTACAAGTAGTGAAAGGCATTTAGCTTTTATTTAGAAAGAGCTGTATTATAAAACTAAAAGAATATTATAGTTTAATTTGAAATGAAAGACTGCTGTTATTCCGAAAATGTAAAACTAAATACATAAAGAGATGAGATTAATTTTATACACCATTTTGGTCAGAACTTCTTAGAAAAGTCATGCGTTAAAATTGCCTATTCCTTTATTGAACAAAAAAGAAATACCTAGGTATAGTTTTTGATCATTTCTTATTTGTTTGTCAATTTTATCTTTGAGAATCAATTCAATCTTTAAGAAGTTTACCTAAATTGTTCCTGAATTATTTAATTGGGATATTAATGCACATCAATCATGTTTCGACTAGGTTACACTGCACTCACTGCACTGGCTAGAGTCGCAAGCAAATTGGTAACAGTGACAATGAAGACGATTTGATGATTTGACAACTACCCTGAAAATTACAACCACCGTATACGCTACTATGTCTCTATTACATTAACAATCTCCGTATCTTGGGGGCCTATGGCAATGTCTAAGAATTATACTGTTGCTATTATTGTGAAAAAATGATGCTGCTCTACGCCGTGTATGTCGCTGTCTACCTTCACAACCATAACATTTTTACTATACGATGTGGAGGTAGACCCTCTGATCGATGCTTACTTGTGCACGTAAGCAAAGTTGTATTAATCAAATCACTGGACTCTTCGTTACAATTTTCACAGATTATGTAATAAATAATGTAGTAACGGTGGAACGGTGGTAAATGTGTAAGGACGTAAATAAATTTGTACTTATTAGCACGATGCTTGTAAAGCATATTTGTTTTTTACGTTTCCAGCTTAAGCTTACGCAAAGCTACAAAATATTATAAGCCAGTAAAACCAGCGGGCGTCACTACTCTCAGATTCGTTAGAAAAGTATCATTATGACACCCTAAAGTTCCAAAGATTATGAAAGTTAAACTTGATCATTGTGTAGTTAAATTGTTTTGAATGAAATTTGGTGCGACTGTAGACACAATTCGTAAACAAATTATAACTATTCATCTTGTATAATCTAAGAAATTTGCCTGTTGGGTAGTTTGGAGATTTTGATATGATTAAGGTATATGTCGAGGTACCTGTCCGATATTTTGTCACTTATTGTGGTTGCCAAGGTAAATAATTATTCTAAAGCTTTCTAAAAAGATCAAAGAGGCATCTGGAGATATTATTTTCCTTTTGAAATGTTTGCGTCGACTCTTTTCCTTTGTTCTATACAAAAAATATAAACATAATTACCAACTATAAATTTTCAATAACCAAAAACGAAGATGGTATTCCGCAATATCAATTCATCGCCGACAAATACATCCACCACATAAAATACGACAAAACAAATGAGTTTTCATCAGGAATTGAATTTACCGCTGAGGTTTACACCGGAGCTTACTGAATTTATCAATACCATAAAACGTTCACAAATTACCTATAATAAATGTTCAGAGTTTATAACCGTAGAGCGTTTATTTTAATGGAAAAATGACAAACGATCGACATTATTTGCGATCTGGCAAACAGATACGCGCAATCACTTGGAATTGTTTGCCGTATGTTACGGAGCATCGGTTGTTTCTATGTAATAACGACATATGCGTGGGGCTCCTGGTCTATTTCATCTTTAACTTGTAAAATATAGAAAATGGCTTGAATACGTCTCAGCTAGAAGTATATACATTGTGTTTTAAACAGCTCCAGGTCAAATATTAATCCTGGTTTCTGTGCATGCATTCAATCATTGACATAGTAAGCAAAGAAAAATGTAAATAGTTGTCAAAATTTACATTTTAAAAACTGAACACAAATCAACTGGACTCAAAAAATGAACATCCTATACCCTAGTAACAGACGTCTGATAAATGAGTAAGAATAAAATTAGAAATTCTCGATTCCAACGAAAGTAGCAAAGATAAAGAAATTGACCCAGTAATAATGTGCAGTTAACCTATAAACTATCTTCCTGACTTTTCATTACGAACATATATTTTAAGTATTTATTGTTTCCTTGCCAAGAACCATGTAACATTCATTTTCTTTTATTTTTCAATCCCGTACTCTTATTAAGAGTTCTTACAGCTCAGCTGTTATAATTGTGGAAAAGAGATGCTACCACGCTGCTATGTAAAATGTATTTCGCTCTCCCACTTCCACAGCGACACAAGGTTTTCTTCAAGATATCGTGGTACAGGCATAAATCTTGTTTCGTGTCGTATTTATTTTACAAGTCAAGTGGTAGTACTTTACTATTTCTTATCGTAGTCGCATTTATTTCTAGTATATTTTTATATCTGTGCTGCTAGACTACAACTCGCTGATTGCGCATATTTGCTCACCAAGCTTCATTTTAAAATTCGCAAGTTGCTTTTCAATATTTCTATAAATTTATTATTAAAAATATATTTTGGAAACTAAAATGCAAAAGCTTCAAATTCATATCAATTGTTCCGCAAAAGACATCCCAAAAAACTATAAGCTGTCCCACCCACTTAATTCTCTGATAGCCTTAAACAGCACTTGATGGACACAAAATAAAAAGTTTCTAATATAATATGTAATAAGGCCAAGTCCTTTGGAGTAAATGCTACAATTTTAATATTTGATACACTTGGACCCTTCTCAAAGAGTGATAGACTTGCCCTTGAAAACTTTTTCTTAACCTGTAATATTAACTAAAAGAGGAACTATTGCCGTTGTAGATGCGAGTCGGCAAATGTACTGCCGGCGACTGTCTCGCTTTTACAACAAGAACTGTCCTAACATAAATGTTCTTAGTAATTAACATTAATAATCCTAATTTGCTATGTAATTTGCTTCATTTAGTGATAATTTTCTAAAGCTTATTAGAAAAATGCTCAAATGTTTTTCATTTCGAACAATATTCCCTAACTGCATAGAATCCAATTAAGAAGTTAGTGCTTGAAATTCAAATCCAATATTACATGTGAAGGTTTAATTTCGTTCTCCAATACAAATATTGTACAGCTGAGAGCGTATTATAAATAGATTTCGTCGTCTATTTTAGACTGGATTTAAATAAGACGGTAAGCAGAGGTCACCACGCCACAGTTCTTGAGCGCAACGTGTCGCTTGTCTGATCCCCAGTTATGACAAACTTTTGTGTGGTCCATTAATGCTTGCCCTGAGTTTAGATATCTTTCTACGTGTGATGTAAATGTTCATGAAAACCCCCGCACCAGAAGGATTAAATTCCTTAATTCATGAGTCGTTTTTTTTAAAGAATACTTGTCATTTTCGAATCAATTTCTTTGTTACAAAGCTATATTATTATGTGAAAGAACGGGCACTTGATCTATTAAATAACAATTTTTTCGTTCAAAACGAAACCCACCTTTAAAAGCAGTTGTGGAAAAGAGACGCCACTCTACATCATGTAGTGTGCTCTCACCTCTACACAATGTATGCAAAAATATTACTTAAAGTGCTGATGCTAGGCCCTCTGATTGAACAACAAAAAGATGCTTAAAAAATAATAAAACTTAGTTAGGTATCGCGTGCCGACTCCAACAAACCACAAATTGCGATCGACATGAAAGCCTTAACGATTGAGGAAATTTGGTAAATCACTTCATATATAACGAACAATGTTGAGTTTTCACAATGAAAACGTTTAATCAGAAACGTATTTGGGAAATTGACATTTATTATTGCTTCTTTCCAGACTGTTCGATTGTTTTTAGAAACAAAAGAGTAATCAAACCAGGATTTCAGTTATTCTCATAATTATTGCTATTCCTGCCAAAGAAAGTCTTTCTTTTTTTTGCATGAATTGCATTTTTTCCTTGTTGCAATATGAAGAGCTCTAAGCTACACATGATACGGTAGGCCCGGGGATGGGTGACCATCTATGTCATAGCGAGTTCTCTGTGTTTCGGAAGGCATTTTAAATTGCATATCCCCTCTCCTATATATACATATTTGAAGGTCGTTAGAAGCTCACACAAGGTTGTACACCAACTAAATAAAATAATAACAAAAGCTCTTGATTCAAACCTTATAAAACCTCCGCCGTTTTACCTAAACACAGCAAAACTTCTATCCCTTATTGGCTTAGAAATGTATCTATGAAAAATCTATTTGAAATAGATATCTGAGTTGTTCATTGTTTATTTAGACGGGTTTACGTGAACTGGATACCGACACAGCTCCACAAACATGAAATAGCGAATGTTTGAAAAACACGAACTATTTCGTAGTATCAACTTGTATCCAGACACAATTTGATAATATTTTGTAAATACTTTTGAAATAATTTTGAAAGATAAATATTTGTAAATACTTAAGCGAGTGATGGTTGTATACTTAGTTGCTTGTTTTTTTGTGTTAAATACAAAAGAATTTACAAAATAAGATAATTTTAAGCAAATACATTTTTGTATTTTTCTTTGAAGACGGTAGATCGAACGAAGACTAAGATCACGAACGTTTAGTGATTTTAGATAAATGTTGGTGCTTGAAAATTATGTCTTTGATTTCTATGAACAGATGATACCTACTTTCAGCTATTCAATGTAGCAAATCTGGCTGAGAACTCTTTCAAGCAAACAATCTCAAAGCTGTAGCTCATTTTGTTCGAGATAAAATATGTATTTAGGTAATATGACCTCTGATTGCTATTTATGAATAAAAAAAATCCAAGGAACGCAATTCCGATGTATTTTGGGAAAACTATAAACTTTTTAATGTTGTTCCCATTTATGTAGCGGTTGCTAGTTCATTTCCCATAGGTTCGTCGTAAAAGGAACTTCTTTGTCAAGTTTTACGAGCAGGGTTCAATGCCTTGATGATGATTACATCAATCCTTTCTTTCTTGTTCCTTGTTATAGACAATTTAACTGTTTTTTATTTTATATAAAGCCTACCATTAACGAACATCTTTTATTCAGTTTTCAATACGAATTTAAGTTTTTATTAATCATACAATTATTTTCCATTTCCCAAAAGCTCTCTGATAAATAGATTAAATGTTTATAACGTCTTCATAAATCTTCTTTTTAAGATCAGGTGTACCTTGAAACTTACAAATTCAAAGTTGAAGATACAAATATTTTTATGTTTATTCTTTTACCACCACAACCTTTGTTCGCCCCAAACGAACTCTTCAATAAGCCTCAAACTATACGTCAGGCTACGACACCTCATGTCTTAGATAATACGTCAAATCTCCTTAATACTATCCTTTGGAGACGGTTCTCTATAACCAGTTTCCAAGAAAAATTGTATCAGCAATACGTCGTGGTAGTGTGAGTGTAAATCTGACAAATTGCTTGCGTGAACGATGCTGACAGCTCGACGTGCACACAGCAATTCTATCAGGTATCGATATCCAAGCAAATAAGGAACAAATTGCAATCTATCGGATTTTTCTTTATGGCAACACGGATAAATGCGAGGATATTGATGAAGAACTGAGTTCATTGTCTGTGTAATGCAAGATGAAGGGTAGTTTTAAAGATGTATGACAAATGAGAAGGGGGTTGCAGAGATGCAGTGTTCTATAAAATAGGTTTTGCTTGTAATCTTATATGTATGTATATGTAAAATGAAAGCAAGCGCGTTTCTTCTGGAAAAAAGAGTAGTTCTTAAAAACAGGAAACTACCAAAATTTCCAAGTTTAATTTTAAAAACTCTTTAAGTTACTTGATTTTATAATGGTACTCATTTTGATTTTCCCTAAAATACTAAAACTTCGTCAAAAATCCGGACAAACATGGTTAACAAAAATCTCTTGTTCGCGTAGCGCTAGTGTGAAAAGAAAATGTGCAAATGTCAAACCTTTTAACCCTTGAAAACGTGCACAATTTCCATAAACCCGACTCCATGAAATACTTACACGGTTTTTAAATACAGAACACAATGAATAGAAATAAAAATGTAGACAATTTGAAAAGCTTTCTTTTACGGTTCATTGGTAAAGCAATAAAAGAGGTACAATAAAAAAGAGAGAGAGAGGGAGAGAAAAACAGTTATAAAGAAGAAATAAAAGTAATAATGGTAAAACGTTTTGTATGTAAATTGTAATCAATCGGTTCACGTGAACGACACGACGTCGACAGTGAGTGAAAACTTTAATGGGTTGTTGAGTGTAAACGACACGGTTTTTGCTTGTAACGTCGCGTGGTACTCCATAGTACTGAATAATAATGACTGGCAATACTGAAAAATCAGCCACTTATATTGAAAAGGTTTTTCGCGTTTTTGTCTTAATTGCATTTCACAACGCCCCGAATTGTGTTTTGACAACATGATGACAGACTGTTGTTGCAGAGTTCTTGAATGATGAAATAGCATAAAAACTTTTTATACCTACATTGTTTTCCTTCATAGCTTAGGTTGGCTTTGAAAATTAAAGGAGAGTATTATAATAAATTGAAAAAGAAAATGAATTTAAGCAAGAAATTTAAAAAAGCACGAGTAAACGTAATAAATATGGCTGTTAAATAAAAATAATTTTCGATCCAAACGAAAATCAAATAAAACAACAAAGGCGCTCAGCAACTACCGTTTACAGTCACGTGCCCAATAAAAACACAATAAATCAAAGCAATAACAATTATTCGCGCAATTTTTCATGAATTATGATTTCATTTAAGCGGAGTCACTTAATTAGAAGTTCAGGACCCAACGTTACTTATTGAATGAATTGTTTTCACAAAAAAAATGTTACATCTAATAATTCTGTTCACAGCTGCGCCCGGCACACTTAATTGACATAATTGAAAAGTTAAAACCTCACGTTTTCCGCTCACCTTTTTAAATATTTACTTTAGCACCCAATTAGTGTGTCGCTAGTAGATTTTCCTTTACAACTAAGGTGTGTTGTACACTTAATCAGCTGATTCCCAGGTTACATGCCTAGAAACTATTTTCTTTAGAAAAGGAATGGGACCTGGGTACGTCGGCGTCATCTGTGTTAAAGCATATCAATGCTTGAATGAAGCCAATCCACCCTACTCCTACATCACACATTTCCATGTAAATACAGAGCGCCAGACACACGCCACAGAGTAAAATGGGCATGCAAATGTTGAAGTAACGTCGATAATAGCGTCAAAAAGCAAAAATATTTTCGTATGACACGGCGGATGTAATTTACATGCTTTTCTCGTATTCCGCTGGTTTAAACCTATGCAAAGCGAGGCTGGCGTGTCGGGTACTATTCCAAAACCTCCGACGACATGACGTCACGAGTATGAGCCTTGTGTACCAACCCTAACGTACCCCGTCCTTTTGCCCCCACTTTTAGCAGGTCGACTTTCCACCAAGTTAACGGTAAAGCTAATTTCGTTTATTTTTCACTTTACCTGCAAATTAAGGCTTAAATATTCTAATTTATTATTTCGTTTAAACGTGACCATTTGAGTACGCTGTTTGTTGTTAAGAACTGACTGCTTAGAAAATGCGAGAGAAATAAATTGAATTACTTGGGAAGCAGCAAAATAAATATTTGTCTTGGTAATGAAAGTTTGAAAACAGTGTTCTACAAATGAAAGCCAGTTGCTCAACAAAATAAAAAGTACAATATTCAATAAAAAATATCGAAACTCGAGTAAGATTAAAAATCTATGACATGAACATCCATTTCATTCTTAGTTCTTTGAAATAGAGTCCAAAATAGATGAAATCGCACAATGCTCTCACAAAGCATGTTTTCTTATGACTAGTTCTACTAATGTCGATAAATCGTTGCGTGAGGAGTTTCATTATAACAGTATAGGTGGAAATTCACTTGGTCCGCACCCATTTTCGTATAATAAACACGCACTTCGGGCAAAGTGTTGGGCGGTGATCGCGTGTGCCGCTCTACATTAAACGAAACTATGTTATTATATAAAGCTTTTATTATTTTATGTCTTGAAACTAATTAACTAGGTCTTGTTCATTAAGAAAAGATTTTGATTATTAAAATATGTGCGGTTCGTGTTAAGCATTGTAAAAGGAGTTTTTACCTACGTTTGACATTTACTTATGCAATTGAATAAATTAGCTATGTAGTATATTGTTTAAGCCCGCAGTTATTCAACTGTCACATGTCAATGACTATATTTATCTAAATATTAGAATTACTCACTGCTGTATCCAGAAGTACGACATTTATTGGCAAGTATTTTAAGATATATTATTATAAATTAAAGTTGAATATAAGTTTAAGTTCTATACAAGAATAAGTTTAGATACCAAAGTACAGACCGATAGGAAACTCGTAATATGTACATCTTCTCAACAAAAAAACACTTCGAAACGGAAAAAACCTTTCACAAATATAGACACAACTCAAAGAAAATAACACTTTACACGTGTTCCTAAAACTTTTCTAGCAAAATTCGTATCAAGAGCAACAAGTCAAACAAAACAAACTGCCCAACTAATTTACATAAGACGATATCTAAGAATTGCTTCCTTATTCGCTTTTTCAAAGCAAACACCAACCTGCGAGCCTACCATAATATCTTAAAGTAAGATAGATGCTCTTGAGGAAGGGAGACAGCACGCTACACTACGTAGAATAATGTAGAGCGCTGTCTCTCTTTCGCAACGACAACAGTCCTACTTGAAGGTGGCGTAGTACGCGGGCTGCTTGATATATTCATAGTAACGAATATATTTATCTCTTGAAGAATTTCGAAACGGGCTTTACAACCTTTTTTATGGCTTTTCTTCCGTCTTAAAGTGATTTCAATTAGCATATAAAATGTTCAGCTGGCACTCAAATAATTTAAGGTTTGTGGTGCGTTAAGTGGGCCCTTATTTGTATTAAGGCATGCTAATGAATCATCATTTATTTTATCATCACAGATTGAAAAATAGCTAGTTTTAGTTACGCAAAATACCTTTTACTAAGTTTTTATTTCAGTTTGTATCGAGTCGTATGAAATTTTAACGAAAATAAGTGCGTATCCATGTAGAAAACAAAGTGGCAATTGTATAAAAGCTCCGTGGATCCACACCTGCCATAAATCGAAAATGTCTACCTTTATAATGTGAAACTATTACGGTCAGCCGACGGTTAACTTTTAAAAGTATCTTGTAATAGACACGCCATTCAAAATTGCTTCCTAAGCCGAAGATCTAAAGCATAAAATCCAAGTTCTAGTTTTTCATGTGCATGGTTATTTCGGTCGGTGTATACCGAGGGTGCGAAAGTTCATTCAGGCATAACAATACCCCCTACTATAAGATCCATTTAAACTTTTCGACACGAATTTGTTCGCGTGAAAAGAAAACGAGAATTAGATAAAGAACATTCTGTTTCTATATTCGAATTGTTTTCTTTGTCGTGAAACTCTGCGGAGGTTTGTTTAAACTTCGATGAAATAACAGATGTATCTCGAATTTTAAAACATTGGGAAAAGTCAACACGATACTTTGAGTTTCGTTTTTCGAACTCGGAATTCTACGAATATTTCGCGTTTGCTGCCAATATGATTGAGCCGTCAATATGAGTTTGCAAATAAAATCATGTTACAAAGCAGTTATAAAAAACCATTGGATATTTTTCCATCATCACGCTTTCTTTCTCAAACAAAGAAGAACATCACTGAATTATCCCAATTTTGAGTAAAGTCGTCTTCCCATAGAAACATTAAGAACTGATACATGATAACTGTATTCTTTCCTTTAATTTCCATGACTAGTACCTACACTATCTCTCTAATTAATCAACCTGACAAGTTTCATAGTAGCGGGCGGAGTGTTAGCCAACGAGTGGGTATAATTGGGACCTTCCGATTGCGGGCAGGCCATTTCACCACGGTTCAGACGTACACTTATTTATAGTTCAGTAACACCTTTAATGTACCTACGTAATGTCATTCAACAACACACAGTGTTAATCCTGAAATAGATTTCGGAACGTAACTATTTTCTGTTCGTGAATATTGAATTTGGTTAATTTTTAACGGGTTTGAAACTCGAAAATTCGTATTAATTGTTTTATTAAGGTATTCGTTGTTCTCATTTTGAACAAATGAGGTTTTATACATACGAAATTGTCACAGACAACAAAAAATTTGTGAGGAACTTTTTTGGAAAAATTATTGCGCTTTTGAACAGAATAGTTTATTCTACATTTACAGAAGCAGTATTTTTCCTAATCTGGTTTAATAACGTCATATTGACGGATATTTTAGTATAACCTATACCGTGCAGGAGTAAATACAAAAACGATAGATAAAATGCAATGAAAACTGCACTTTTCAATTGCCTTGTAGGTATAGCCGCTTGATCGCCACCTAACAAACACTGTAAAACCAATATTTGTAGAACATACAATACAATTGTTTGCGTTCAGGAACCTTCGACAGTGGCTTGTTGGATCTAGCTCGCGACTGCATGCACTGCATGCGATTCACTTCAATATTTATGTAAGACAGTAGTTTTATAGTTCTAAATCAGACTAAAATTAAATATTTTGAATTGAAAAAAATCCCTGTATATAAATTCTTGTTGTCCTAGCAAACGTTGTTTTTCCATACAAATGACTTCTAGGGAATAAAAAAATGACGGTAAATAGATGCATATTATATATGTGGGAAATAAATCGTCTTGATCATCTTGAAAATGCGTTTATTGCAGTAAATGGTAGAGTGGTGAGAGCGGTAAGTAAATTTGACTATATGTTATTGTCAACAAGTAGAAACAAATCACTGTAAGTGAGCTCATAAATTTAATAATTTCGTGACCCAGACATCATTAAAAAAGGTAAGAGTATATATAAGAATTAATACTATCGTACACGAAATTCATGAAAAAAAATACGAAGTCCTCTCATCATCACAAAAAATGATTGAAATTAAAGAAAATGTCTTTGGAAACTCGTAGTAACGCCTTGGAGCGTTATAGTCAACGAGTGTACATAATTGCGACCTTCCGATTGCGGCTGGCCGTTTCACCGCCGTGCCTCAGAAATGGACGCAGATAGTAGATATACATAGTACTTTTATATTTAGACTTCGGTCTAGGTATACTTAGATACTGAAGTGGTTATGTTCAGTTAACAGTGAATTA
Source organism: Trichoplusia ni (assembly GCF_003590095.1). Taxonomy (NCBI): domain Eukaryota; kingdom Metazoa; phylum Arthropoda; class Insecta; order Lepidoptera; family Noctuidae; genus Trichoplusia; species Trichoplusia ni. Next base: position 4,433,567 of record NC_039485.1, read on the forward strand.
ACACGTACCTACAGATGGTTGAACTCATCTGTACAGTGTACAGTGATAGACAAATTACTCTCAAAAAGAGGGCTACCCACACGTAACGTCCTGCGCAAAAGTGAGTCGAATTGAATGTACGCACGTATGGTATTTATTAATTAGATTATTACTGCACACCCTTGCCAATTGAATATTCGACGAAAAAAAATTAAGAAGTCTGTCAGATTTCCAGAACATATTTTTCTTTTAACACCTTACTTTCACATGCTTCACTAACTTTGATGTGTTTTATTGTAAATGAAAAATACATACCGATTTATTTTTTAAATACCTGACTCACTAATTAGATTTGGTTAGTTAAATACCCAATTGTGAAGGGCGTTAATCTGTGCAACTTAGACTACATATATTCAACTCTCGTATGTCGTGCCTTCCGCTTGGTTTGAAGTCAATGATAGAATTTAGAATTAAAGCTACATCCAACTACAATTCAATTTGACATTTAATAATTAAGAATTAACATAATAGTTTATCGGCCTTATTTATAATCTAGCTTAAGATTGTTGTGGCACTACAAATGAATTATAGTCAACCTGTCTTTCACCGAGTTTACTAAGGGCGGGTCTGCTTGCGTTAGTGAATAAACGCCTAGCTATTAATATAAAATGACCTATATTCTGAGACACACCTTTATGTTAGCAAGCTCAGTTAATTTTCAAGACAAATGTTAGGACATTCATAGTTTATTACAAGTGAAAATTGTTATTTAATGTTCATAAATATTATATTCTTGTGCAAGATTGGTAGATACATATACTCGTTTCAATTATGGGATTAGTTTAGATGTTATAGTAAATGTACTAGATAAACAAGCTAACGTTTTTTGTTTCTAGGGAATTTCTGGCGTAGAAAAAATACCATACCAATAAATAAAAATGGGGGAGGATTACCCTTAACGTATAGGTGGGTGAAAATATACACACAATATATGTGTAATCTGAATATGTATGATTCAGATTTATATTAGACCTTTTTTCCACTCCTGATTTTTTTTCTAATTCATTCCACAAATTAAAAAAAAATCAACCACTGTCATTATTGTGTGTCTTAGTAATTATTTTGAAACAATATTATTATCAGCTTTAATAATAGCTTACAGTAACTCCACGACCTTTAACCCTAAATGATCAAACTTCGAAAGATTTTGATTAAGTTTCAAAGTTCAGAAATGTATAACTTTCTTTTCTGATAACAAAATACATGGTCTTGTAATTTGACGGATAATTTAGACGTAATTGAAAATGAAGCAGAAATAATTATGTTCGATAAAGTGCTGATATTAAATTATGGAACTGATGATAGATAATATTAAGCAATACACGATTTAAGTGAGTTTAAGTGGTTACGATAACCAATTAGCACGAGTAGATCATTCGAAACAATGTCTTAATAAGCTACAGAATATGCTATAATAATAGTTGAATAAAACTTAGCTGAATCATTTTCAATTTTTAATATCTAACCTAACCAAATATATCAGCAATACCTTTCTTAAACGTATACGGTAATATTGGGCAAAATGATAAACCAAGACCAGAAGAGAATGTTAAAATGGTCGTTCGGTCTATCACACGTCGATCCTTGACAGCTGTTGAAGGTTAAGGCTAATTGATTCAATAGTAACAGGAACGCACTAATCGTATGCAAAGCTATTTATGACACGTGTCAAAGCAAGATTCAATATGTCATATTGAGCTGTATCTACCTGTATAGTTCATTTTTAACTTTTAATTCTATACAATTTTGATAGTTTTAAATACTATGGGGTAGCACTTTACACCGACACCTCGATAAACATGAAACAAAGTATACTTACAACTAAATCTGGGACAGTAAATTGAACGCATAGTTTGCAAGGTAGAAAAAAGATAGGACAAAATCTACTTTCAAACAAAATAGTAGAACAGCAACGCTTGCCATGCAGCGACACCAAAAAAGGGATTTAACATACCAGGTTTAGGTTTAGTCGTATGAAGGATAATTCAACGCATTGCGATACAGCGATACATAAACGCAAATGACGTAGCACGGGGGTTCAGGTTTAGTTAGCAAGAGTCTGACACTACCCATTTCCTCCCCCGAGTGAGTACATGAGGATTTCCCCGCCTTATCATAAAAAAAACTTCTTTGGATTTGGTCATAAGAGTTTGTAAGTACCTATTTCCCGATGAATGAGTGACCATGAGGATTCATGAGGATTACCCCGCCAAAGCAAAATAAAATCGTATCAAATAAAGTAGGTAAGAATAATATCCCGTTGAAATGAATGTAACAAACAAACGAATTGAGCTTAATCTGATTATGATTATTGAGAACGGTACCGGAGTAAATTTCGATGTGTAAATTACCTATTATTTCAGTCGAAATGGGAAAACTCGGCTTTTGTAAATTCAAGTACCTACCTACTCCAATATCTAGGAATTTCGCTCCATTCACCTGTAATCTAGATTGGTTCGGGTAAGAATAATATTTTCGCCAAGTTCGTAAGGTGGAAAGTAAAAGAATGTCTGTTATTAGTTTGAATAATTTTCAAGGTAGATTTGCTTTACGATATGATCGTCTGAGAAGTAATTTGTTCGTAGTTAGCTTAGCAGGTCTACGTTTAATCTATTTTTAATCTAAGCGCACCCTGAGCTCCCCTGGCACGGCCTTGCTAACTCACCGATTTTCTTTACCACCGCATTAGCCTCGACGTATTTTTAACACAGTAAAATATAGCATTCATATAACTAGACATTATAAATTTAAATTTATGTTCTGCTTGTTTAATTCTAAATAATAGATAGTACTTAGAACAAAAACGTACAACCAACTTAAAAAAAAAACTGCTGAGCCAAATTTGATAAGGGTTTTTATGGGAAAGTTTAGAGTTCATTAAAAAAAAGCGACGAAATCAGAATCTCCTCTTTTTTTGAAATCTTTCGATCGGTAAAACAGACACAAAGAATGTTTTGTAGTCAATTTTTTAACTAACTATATTTTAAATTATATAGTAAGTCACGAGTCGGATTCATGTGCTGAGGCACCTGTACCACCATAAAATACTGAATACCAGATTTACACGAAAACAGCTGTTCATTTTATGCACAGAAGCGATATTGCAAACAAAACTAGAGACTAATTAATATTCCTTCTTTTATAGTATCCTATAAAAGATAACAATATAGGTATTATTGCTTACTGCGAATAGTTAATTTGGAATTGTTTGTGGCTGTACGGCTTAGCTATGCCAAAATTGTACGATATACAAACGTGCTAGATCGACCAAGTCCGTCTAATCATTCGGCTCGGTTTTGAACATCAATAAATAAACACATTACTAAATGAGTATTACATTTGAGAGAGGCAATATTGGTTTATTTAATTTGATTATAGAGGATGAAGCTTCTTGTTTCATAAGTGTCATCCCCTTTATTATGACCGTAATGATACTTAATCTCGATCACTATCGTTGATATTTTTGTTGCCGCTATGGCAACAAAAATATCATCTGTGAAATTTTTAACTGTCTAGCGATCTTGATTCTTGAGATATAGCCGGGTGACAGTGGTGGTTCAGTAATAAGGTTCCTCGGTAGTAAGGTAACATCTTTTCACCATGGAACCCTAGAAATAGGCTCCAAACATGAATGAATGAATGAATTTAGTGATTTTGAATTATTAATGACGCTTATAGCTTTCTAGATTTCAAAGTAATACTTTCAATTATTTTGTCGAGCTAAAGCAAACAAGCAGAACATAAGGAACAGTTATATTAATGTTATATTTTACTGTTTTATACACCGTCAATGGTTTTGTTTTTCTCCGTACCATTTTCCCAAGCTACGATGCACTTACTGTAAAAACAAAACAACACTAACCTTTTCGGGATATAGAGAATATTGCAATATTAATCTACATATTTCAACATAAATATATTAATGAACACATTACTAAGAATACAGATATTTTATTACACAAATACATTGGCGATTCAATTAATACAGTTGCTAATAAATATACTTGGAAATGATAGATTAAACAGTGCCAATTATACGAAAATGATATGAATTTAATCTATTTTGTACATGTAATAAATACAGTACTCATAAACGCAGCAATTAGTCCGTTTTATGGTAGAATAACGGAACATCCACGTCCATATTCCGAATAGAATTTTCATATGTACGACATAACCGTAAATACGGTTTTACGAAGCGAAATCAATAATAACGATTTTCATCCGATAGAAAATTGAAAACAAAACGTGTAGGGACATTTTTATTTGCGATTTTAACACGGCAATATAGTAAATTGGGGACAATGGCGGGCTCGGACGACGGCGCTTGAACGTCAATATATCATTCGCCTGACATTTCACTTAGTTAGCATTTTCATTACTCTGCGTTGTGTCATCGGAGTTAATTGACTAGAAAGTACACGCTGTCGATTTGTTATTGTGTGTCTTTGGTTAGATTTATGTTTTATTGGCCTGTACATATATTTTAATTATCCTAAACGTTGAAGCAGAATTATGCAAATTATGAATGATTGATATATATTAACTGACATTCCACATCTGCAACATTCTTAATTATTTATTTGCTAAAGGTTTATTATTTACGCGTATTGGAAACCCCGACTGGTTTCGGACTCAACCGGAGTCCTTAATCATGAGCAACCGCGGCGGCCAGGCGCTAATCTAAAACTTGACAACGATTTTTTCGATATTTTTTTTCTTCGAGGCGATCGAAGACGATAAATGTCTTCAATTTCATAAATTTAGGTAGTTCAATTATAGCTAACTCCAAACTCGACAAAAGAGAAATATTCGTGAAAAAAACCATAACCATCTTAATATCACAAGGACAAACTTTTACTTACTCCTTAATAGATAGTCTGAGAAATCCATATGAACAAACTTCTTTCCCCGAAAGGCTCTACATTCACAAACTCTTATAAGTTGTAGTTCTTACAAATCCCAAACGAGATACTATTTGAGAAAACGAACCTTGTCTGAAAATATACTGCAAGTTCGGTGACTGTCATTTTATTGCAATTTCATATATAATCAGCTGTTTGAAAAGAGATTATTTAAAGGTTACGTATGTAGTTCAAATGTATTGCGCGTTGCAAATTGCAAACCACGTAGTTTTTTTAAGATATAAAAGCGACTTCAACCAAATCTTTGATTGCACACGGCGTTTGATTCTGGGATTTAAACTTCTTACTGACAGCGCGTGATCGAAAGCTCTACGCAGCGGAACTTATGATAAACCTAATCTCTCAATCTGTTCAGAAATTAATACACTTAATCATAAGTGCCAATAGTTTCGCGTAAGTTTAGACGTTTTTAACATGCAGAAACATTACATTACAAAAACTCTTTAAACTTCTGACGTTTAAATTGCAACGGCGAGAGATATATATATGGAAGGTTTAGAAGACGTAGAGGGTTCAAAACAGTAACGCACGTGTAATTTAAAAATGAAAAATAATTAAATTCTTAACATGAACGTATGATACCTATAACTTTATTACGAATATTTAAAAATGACGATATGCCGAAAACAAACTTAGACAATATTGCACAAAATAAACGTATAAAATAATTAGAGTGTGAAACTTTACGACGTTTAGCATATTGCCAAATGTTTTTTTTATGATAAAATATTTTTGGACCTTCCATATTCCTTATGAATAGTCTGTCAAAGAGAAATTATAACGTAAAATAATTCAACTTTTATAACAACAAGTCACTAAATTATTCAGTCTTAAATTACGTCTTGCTATTAAATGTTCTCAATTCATAAGAACCTTATTTATGTAAACATATGCAAAGCATAATGAGGTTAAATATATTAAAGCCTACAATTGCAATAATTTCGACTCAATATAAGTCCAATACTTATATTTCTCTCAGAAACCATTTGTGGCGGATTTCACCAGTAGGGGAAACGTTTATAGCCTGAATTAAGTTATATGAGAAAGCGTTCTAAACACACCGAACAACTTCAACAAAAGGAAAAAAAAATGATTTTTCGAAACCTTTTTTTATTTAAAAATGAAACTCAGAGAGAAAAAAAAACAAAACGTAAAACAAACTTAACGAAGAACTTTTTATAATTACATTCCGAGTCATTCTTCTATACGAAATCGATTAATCAAACTCAAAAAAGTTAGTTAAACAAAGTTAGACTTGTTGGTTAACGTCAACATAAATTGGATTATAATATTTTTCATGAAAGAACAATTAACGAGATTGATTCTATTTAATTCAATTTATTTCGATATTCAAAACTAATTACTCATGTTATTATCCCATAAGCTCATTAAAACTTGCATACAAATACAATATTAAAATTTTGGTTGTTTTTGTATTATTGAAACAACGCTTTATTTATTGGGTTCAATTTTTTGATCTCGGATTAAATCTTGCAAATAATGTTTTATTACGCCCATCACATTATAGGCGTAATAAAACATTATTTGCAGGATGATTTCAACCCAAAACACTTATGGAATACAATTATATATCGAATTTTCATTGAGCTGAAACACAACAACGCTGATTCTCAGTTCTACCGTAAGAACATAAAAATCTAAAAAAAAAAACATTTCGAGGTCGTCTTCTTTGGTAGGAATCTAAGTTCTTGTCAATGCGAATCAAATCCACCTACACTCGCTTCAGCAATACGAGTATATTGTCATTTCATCGCAATTGGAAATCACAAGCTTGTCAAATTTAACTTGCAAAATTTTATTACAGACAGAGGAACATGTCTATAACCTGTAAAAGAGTTGAGTACCTTCTATGTCCACTTCAACTACAATCTCATTTATCTTCGACCGCTTATGACTTGGACCACCCCTTAAGTCGGAGGGACGCCATCAAGTGCTAAGTTCGCGTGAGCTAAACTTTTACCGCGACTCCTTTTAACACTTCTGTAGCTATTTACATTTTATTACTCCATCCACAGCGAGCTTACCAAAGTTGCCAAACCACTTTATTTGTTTCCTTTATTTATTTTGTGTCGTTTGTGTTTCAAATTAAACAAACAACTTTGATATTTTTGTAGCGAGATGTTTTATTAAGAAGGTTTTTCATATATTTCTTCCGATCAAAATGAAGTGAAAGAACTGTGTTTTGATTTGTATACCTTTAAATTGCCAAATGTGTTACGTAAGTGACATAAGATTATACAAATCCTAGACAAAGACTTTAACATTTCCCTATTGATGTATTAGATTGTGGCACTTTCTTATTTATTTCAATTAAATCTGCTGGTAGCTCTTTTTCCTTCGTATAAGCGTTGTGTCCTGAAAAATCCAATCAACACAAAGAAAACTAAATAAAAAAATATATCTCATGTTTTTGACTTCACTATTAATAACACATTCTTCATGCATACATTCTTCACTACGCTCTTACAATCTTCCCTACAATACCCGTCAAAACAATTTCCGATCGGCTAAAGAAACATAAAAAACTCATTTCATTAAGGCGGACAACGTATCACACAAGTTGAACGCTCGTAGTTTCCTTGCATGCTCGCCTCCCCGCACTTCTTGCTACATTCGCCTGCGTTCTTAATCTCCAGCCATTCCTATTGTTGACACACTGCCTGCGACCTAAAAACGAACTTGCTGGCTGTATTTTGTATTTGTATGGCCAAGTTTTTTATCTAAGAATTGTAGAGAATCCGAAGTATGTATTAAAAAGCCGTAAAGTCGAAATTAAAGATGTGGAGAATGAAAATGGAATTCCTTTTGCCACCGCTTCCATTTACAGGGAAACTTAAGCTGTGAGATTGTTTGAGGTTTTATTTATTACTGTTGCTAGGTAATACTTTAGTCACAAGTCGTTGTTCTTCCTTTCAGGTTTAAAGTTTTCTGTGAATCTTCAGAAAAATATGAATTCTTGAGATTTTGATCATAGCTTTTTATTTATTTAAAGTTATAGAATTTAGCTTTGACCTTTTCTTTGTTATGTTAAGTGTTCTTGTTATACTGACTCGAAACTTGTGCGTTTATTCGTTCCAATATTACTTATTATTTTATTTTCCTAGTAATTATTTCATTAATACTTTAAAAACCATCAACCAGATGCCTTTTATACTACTTATGCCTCCTTTTTAGAAAGGCAGAAAAGCATTGTCATTTTGCAGAAGCAAGACAATTTTAATTTAGTTTGCTAGGTATATTTTTTTGCTTTACATAAGCTTCACCGTATGTCATGACATCCTTATTATGTTATTCATCGCATCATATTCATTTCATATCAGCCCGTCAAGTTGGTGAATTTTGATAACAGCATCTCCGAAAATAAAGATGAAAACGTATAAGGTACCAGGACAAAAAAACTAGGTACACTGATAAAAATTACAATTAAGAGCTTGAAAATTAGCGCCAGCTTTCCAAACGATAATCGTCATAATTTAAATGCAAAACAAACAAAAAACTTAAAATATTACGTAATAAAACTTAAGAACGAGGAATTAGCTGAACAGCAATAAAAACGAAAAAATTAAAACCATTTGGCAGCGAACGGAGAATGCGAATGGAAAGTGGCTCGAACGTTAAAACAATGGACTCGAGGACGCTAATTAAGAAGAAAATGCTCTTGCTATACAGTAGTACATGCTAAAGAAAGTTTCGATGCAGTCTGTCCAAGTACATTCTCTTGTTCACTGGGCAGAACAGTACATGGTCACGCAGTAGTCTTGGTTTGAGTAACTTAGTTGTTGTCATATACGGGGTCGCATGTATGAGATTTAACGGACTAAATTGCCTCCAAGTCGTATAAACATCTGTCATAGAAACTGCTCATGTTTTGACTTGGATATTGTAGTCGAAGATCTTTAGTTTGTCCTCCACTTTGCCGCGAATCTATGAGATTATTTATATGGCTGTCTCGGAGTTGAATCTTATACTAAAAGGAACATTTAGTGCCCAAATTATTGCGAATCTCACTACCTTGTTTTGTGTATCACTTGAAGAAGTTGTTTGCCAAAATACAATATTATCTAGTCGACACAACAAAACACACGAAGTACTATGAATGTAAATAACAAAGTGTAGTCAATAAAACAAATCCGGTGCCGGTTCCATTCTAAACAAAACCAGCTCTCATGAATAGTCAAACCGCAGTTATTGTTTCCTGTCGAAATTTAGTCGCGATATTTCACCTTAAAACCACTGTTTCAATTGAAAATTTAATTCCCTATTTTTAGCGGCGAATTATCGAAATGTTCAGCGGTTTCCTGCAGTGCAAATTCGTAGTAACGTAAGGTTTACGTTACTAGGTCGTGTGTCCTTTTTTCACATGACTGATGTTTTTAGATTTGGTTAAGATTGCTATAACGCATCTACCCTATGTTCATATTTCCATTTAACAATAAACTGATATCTCTAGTGGATCCTATGTGAATTTCTTATTAATTTCAAATATTTTATTAATTTTACCTCCCTCAGAGGATTAGCATTGCCAGTCTTTTGGGCACACTCCCAGCCGGCAGCGATGCCGATGAATTTTTTGATGCTTTGATTTAATTATTTTTTGTTTTTTTAACTTGTAAATATTTAACTCTGTAAAATTGTAAATAATCTGAGGGAAAATAAATACTTGTATATTTGAAGATTTCAAACTATAAATCATTAATATAATAAAAAAATAACATGACGTTCCTCACTGTACCCAAGACAATTAATTTAAACACAGAGAAGAATAAATATCATGGATCCTTTTATAATCCCAATGTCACTCTATAAATAGCCCTCAATAGTTGTCTTAATACGATCAAGAAAACAACATAGAAAAAAAGCATATCCTAAGTTAAATTCCCCTAACCTTATAAAACCATGCACAATTCTGTGCCAGTTCCCACTAAATCATCCTCCGACTGTCGCTCACCTACACGAAAGTTGCCATAGATAGATACCATTGTTATTTTCGCTAAAGCTACATCACTTGCAACAACAGGACAAACTCAACAATATGCTCCATACATCACTCATTTATCAGAATCGCATATATTTCCCTGTCACAGACATAACTCTGTGTTTATAGTTCACAGGAACGCATCAATTTACCATCTTATGTTTGAAGTGAATTGATGTGTTAGCGATGAAATGTATTCCATAAATGTTATAAATAATAAAGTTTGGTTATACGTTTGGATGGTGGAGCTTTTTTGCTTTGTATACCGTCATATTTTTTGAGAATATTTGATATATTTTTCACTTTTTGGGTGATAAGCAAAATTAATAACAGAAAAAATACGTCACCGGCTTAATTCTCCAAAAGTACAATTTTCATTTTTTTTATTATATTCAAGGTTCGGCAGAGGCGTCTCTAAAATCCTTTCAACATTCTCTATTCTAGGCCTCATCGAACCATCCCAGTCAATTTACTATACAAAAAAAATAGTCACACACATTTCAAGCCTGACACATCAAACATATTTAAAACAAAAGTGAGCTATCAAAAATCCGGATCGTCACGAAGACCTCCGTGCCAACTAACGTAACAAAGGATTTACACTTACAGAACATGCCTCAGCTCTTCTACTAATGTAAGCTTTGTAAGCACTGTCACTCTCCAACAACCTTATGTCCCTCGTAATAAAATTTAATTTCGCGTAACAACAATTTACGTCAAATGTCAAGTTGAATTTGAATACATAAACATCAACGCGGGAGTCTATTCTGAGCACCGCAAAAATAAGAAAATCTTTATTTTGCGTTATTTCAAATCCAATTTTGTCTTTATACCAATCGTTACGGAAAATGCCATCGGAATACAGCAATGGATTATAAATGAACGCGAATTGTGTGTGTACGGAGTTTTTGCGGACCTTCTTCAGTAGTGGAATGTCGAATGAGAAAAATTTAGAAAGAATTCTTGACGATAAATCGTGTCCGACTCTTATAAAGGATTAGGGTTTTGGCAACGAAAGTATCGCGAGGTTTTTCCTTCGATGGAGAACATTTAAAGTATCATCCTGTGTATAGTTACTGGATACGTTACATGAAGATTTTCTTTGTTCTTCACTTCGGTATTTGTACCAGAAGTGTGTATTATAATGGAACTATACACAGATATAGAATGTTTCTTTCATGGAATGTTGCATCGCTTTAGAATAGGAGTGGTTGAATATAACGGAGACAAGAATTTAATTCTCCTGGATTGTTCTTGTTATCATTGTCTTACCGAGATAGGCAACTGTATAATGCTTTGTTTTGTTGCCAGAATAAGGGGATTCTATTTAATACAGTGAGTATTTGTAGTTGTTCTATTCTTATTTAATTTCCATGTTATTTTTAAGCAATGGAAAGCAAAATCGTAAGTAGACAAGTATTAGTAACAAAAATATTATAATAAGGTTGTGCTGTGGAATTAATAAAAAGATTTATTTATTTACTCACACTTATTTTACGAGGAAAAAGTTGGTTGCTATATCATATATAATTATAATTAAACAATATATATAATAATATAATATATAATTAAAGATTGATGAATAATTGCATAATTTATAAATTGAATTAAATTATTATTAATTAATGATAACTTAATTATCATTATTTTGTATACAACAAGGAAATTCATTGGATTTTTTTTCGTATTATATTAGTTTAGTTTAAAACAGTCCACATTAACAATATCCTTTTTATAATTTTCTTGTTCAATCTTATCTCCGTCCATTTGAATCCATATTTCTAACTGCAAATCGTTGCAGTCAGAATAGAGTACATCGTTAAAATACGCGTCCCAATTGTTCAGTGACACTGAACTATCACGTATTGTACATGAACCGGAATCTATGAAAATTCATTAAGAAGATTAACTACAGCACTAACAGTTGACTATCGGCCTCCCGGTTGACGCGAATTGCTATACGAATAGTCAAATATACTTCGTATAACTCACGTGACTGGGTGGCTGTACTACTAATTGAGGAACTACAGAATTTTCTATTGAATGGGTTGGATTCAGGATCAATTGAATTTAGTTGGATTAACACGGTGAGCTCATTGATTTTAACTTCACTACACAATTTTGTGGATTACTGGAATTTAGGAGGTAGTGTGTAATAGTAGATTTTGTGCATTAAACTCGACGATTACGTTGACGATGTTATATATATCGTATGTATCGACGTATTTATTAATTAATTTTCTTGAACTTATTTTTTAACGTAGGACGGGGCGATTGCGTTACACAAATGATTATTTTCAATCACTATTTTGACAACAGTAGATTTTCACACATTTGAGGCCTTTGATAACGTTTGTAGAAATGCACCTTTTATAGACAGTCTGTTAGTTCATAGATCCACGCTTGCTTAGGTTTGGTTTTAGTTTATGGCAAACAAAAAATAACACTTTAAAATAGGATTTTATACAATTTTATACGGTTTGAAACATCGGCCATATTTTTGCTAAATTTGTTTTTATTAGCCTTTTCGAACAGAACCCTCAGTTTAGCGAGACCAACTCGCACTTGACCGGGGTTTTTATACATAAAACAACAAAATACCACAGTATCGCCTAACCGTTAACCAATAGTAATTAATATCGTAACACTCCATCACGTTTGGTCAGTATCGAAATATATTAGCCCATTTTTAGTGGACGCATTTTATCTATGGCTTGAATTAATGTGATAAAATATGGTCGGTCACAAAACAATTTTGTTGGTATAACAAACTGTTCTGTGAATGCAGTTAGTGGTTGCAGTAGAACCATTTCAGGTCATAAATACTTAAATTTTAAAACGACTTTTATTTTGGAACGAATTTTAATTGACTTTTCGGAGTCCGCAGTAAAAACGACCATAACATTTTCATTTTTTCATTATTGCATAGTTACACTGTCTATAAGTATTACTGATACTGTCCATCTGATAAATTCCAGTGTTCATAGCCCTGCTTTTACAAGAGATTACAGAGCATTAACACGAACCCCAAATTTTATTCAAACGCAATCCCAAGAATTTATTGCTACATATTAAGTTAAGTAGGAAAAGTAGGTTGTATTTATGTGTCACACTTCCGTGAACATTCAATGACAAGTAAACAATGAAAGGCCAACACTGGCATACGAAAAAAAAGAAAATATTAAAACGAACGAATATCGACAAGGCTGGAAAGTTTAAACCACTTGAAAATAGAATAGAATTTTATTTTAAAATAAAACTGTACGTTGTGTATTTTTAGAAAAGTTTTTAGTTCTGTGCAATCAGCCAGTGTTATTCCATAAATGGTATTATGTATAGTAAAAGCATGAAAGAGGTTTTAACCTTAAACTTCTTGTTTTTATTTCGTATCGTATGAAGGAGTAATATAAAGAATAAGTGTTATTCAAAACGAAAGGTTACGGATGCCATTATTGAGAAAACCTTTAAAAGAAGGAAGATAAAAAATTAACTTATCGATCATGAAACTTGTGTGAAACTAATACCAGTATTATGGGTAATTTTAATCACGCTTTGATTGAAGTTATATAGCTTTCTGCAATCCTAAATAGACCGCATTTTTTTTCTAGTCCATTAAATATTGTGTTTGTTTCTATATTAACCGAGATTCTGATGCTTGAGATAGCCTACTACACGGAAATAGTTATTTCGATTTTGTTATTCTGGTTTTTGCGACATACATAAGTAAATAATACCAATCCAGACTCGAGGCATCAGGCAAAAAATTACAAGATTATCCTTCTTACGAGAGGCTTCGGAATACTGATTGACATATACCTTTCTGATACGATAATACCTCGCTAATACAATAAATAAAATTCTGTACGAATACACGGAAATAGTAGATTATGTAGTAAATAATGATGTCGCTGGGACCAGAGTCTTTGGTACATAGATTCATGTTGACGTATTGTGACTTACATTAAGTTTGGGATTTTGTGAGTTGGAAATTAGATAAATGTCGATAAGTTATGTACATACCAAGTTTTTATTTTCGTATTTCGATTCTTTAAAAAGTATTGAAGAACCTTCCTCTAAACAAGCAAATTTTCGCGGCATTTGTTCGGTGCAAATGGGCTCAGGAATTATACATTTTCGATAAAAAAAACACCCGTCAATTTATTGGCCACACCGACCATTGCTAAAATGCAAAGTTTCGATGTTTCGATCCCCGCGTAGGACAAGCATTTGTGTGATCCACGAATACTTGCTCTGCGTCTGGGTATCTTTGTGCATGTGAATTGTATGTTTGTTAACCACCCGCGACATAAGGATTAAATTCCTTTGTGCGGGAGTCGTTATAAAAAAAAAACAATGTTGTTGTAGCCGCAAGAAAACTTTATGAGATACAGCCTGATGTACAGGCAAATAGGCGCGCAACAAAATCTTAGTTAAAGAATTTCATTTTAACCTTAGGATATTAAATCCTAAAAACCTACACCGATTCCATTCTTGTTTTCGAAAAGAAAACTGCCCTGCATAGAAGTATCATTTAAATAAGATCAGACTGTATTTAAACACGCTGTATAAAACTGTTCTGCTGTGAATAATATACACGACTCTACCATAATTCTCTAAAGAGCGACAGAGTAATGTAAGACTAATTTAACTTTTCAAAGCAAACCACTACTGCAGCTTAGCATGTATTAAGTGAGGCCGTTTGGCGATAACTGTAAGAGTCAAATGTTGGTATAAAACACAGAACCTCTTCGTTTCCTGAAAACTTTTAAAGCCTGATATTTTTTAAGTATTTGAGTATATTTTGGTTTACCATAACTTGTTACTCTGTGCGAGTCTTTGATGTAGGTACCCCGTGACTGTACGGATAAAGGTTAACACACGAAACCCACTGTGTTTGTCTTGTCGTTTGTTCAATCTCTACGTAGGATAAGAATTAATGCGTGATTGTGATTTTAATGTTCGTGATAGCCATTTTCTCAAATTGGGACCAGAAGAAATACTTTGACGAGGCCATTCCTGTCTGTCTATCTGCCTGTCTGTAGTATCTTGCCTCCTGAACAGATGGATCGATTTTGATGTTGTAGTTTTAATAAAAAAGAGTTTTGACGTTTCAAAACGAGATAAAAAACGAATATTTTTGTAGGAGGTTTGTGCGAATGTTATTGTTTTTTTTATTATAGTTCCTAGTGTCCTTTACTTGTGTCATTTACGTATTGCGTTTATTATTTATGTTGTGTGAAAAAAACTGTATTGTACAATAATATTAAGGCATTGCATGACATAAAGTCGATACCAGATATTCGCCTATCTATATCCAATTACGTTACACGCGTTAAATCGTTTGAAGTTCATAGGTTGTAATTATTGGAAATAAACATTATGCCAATGTTTATTTGATCCCAATTAGCTAAACGTTGAAATTCGAAATAGAAAACAGCCTACACGATCTCTATTCAAATATGTTCTGGAAATATGTATTTAACAAGTTTTTACTTATATAAAGTTTTTTCGTCAAATTATTATATTTAAATAATTGTACATTGTTGGCATTTTATTTTACCTTTCACAAGTCTGCTCGATGATATTTTTGAAAGGAATAAACAAAAGTTTTGTACCTTTTTTTATTTTGTGGTAATTTCAATTGTTTGTAAACGGTTACATAAATAAATAAAGATGAACATCCTTAATAAATTTACAAAATATATTTGCTCATCAAACTTTAAAACAAATAGATCACAAGTTGACTCCAACTTAAAATCAACCTTATCACTTTCACCTTAAGATATAAAATCAATAACTAATCCATCCTAGAGTTAGTTATGACGTGACCTATCACACCCACATTGTTGCCATTTTCTTCAGCACTCAAAGAACCACTAATGGGTTTTCAAAAGAACTTGAAAACAAAAGAACGTTGTAACAAAAGAAAACAGTATTTAGACAAACAGTATTGTTTACTGTGGATCCTTTTTTTTTCTTTAAGGTGAGAAAGTAGGACTCTCTGTTTCGTATCATGTTTCACTGCTTAAAGGATTACTTGCTTCTGTGCCCAGGTTTGCTTGCGTAAAGGTTTGTTATTGTTGTAAAATGTAGGCTCCCTTATTTCAGAGTTCAAACTCAATCCACTAAATTAAAGAGTTTCTTTCCGGTTCTTCTCCATGGAAATGACATTTTAGAATCATGTGCCTAGAGTCATTTTTATAATTTTTAAAACTATCTTATAAACGACCTACTTGAAATAAAACCTTTGGTTTTGTTTTATACAACAAAGTTATGATTGTGAAACTCACGCGCAAACTGACATGTCACAAATACCACTTATCTTATTTTTACACACATAATAATAATAACATGTCTTTACCCTTGCCCTACGTCTCTATCAGAGTACTCCAAAAATGCAGAGTTGGGTATAGAGTGACCTACAAAGATTAAAACAAGTGAAAAACTGGGGATGAGCGAGGGCACCCGATTGGAAGCCATAAATTTATCCCTTCCCAACCTTGTTACTTTCACGAATTATTTTTATTATATTTTAAATATTCCCTTCCCCTGAATCTTGTCTTGAAAAGTATTAAAATCGCTCATTTGAACTTTCCCGTTGGGACTTTTTCCTTTAAAAGGGCCTACCCCGTAAACCTTTGCCTCGAGGGTGGACCACAAGGGATAATTTTTTCTTGTTATCGTCCATTCAAAACTTGGACCGAAGTGTCTTAGATTATATCTGATTTTATTCTGAAATGTGTCATTTTGGAGGTTAAATTACAAGTTTATAATTTGTTTGATTGTTTTATACTGTGACTAGGAAACTTACAGAGGGGTTATCACCGCGTCTTAAAGAAATATAATTATAGTTGTATAAGCTTAACAGCGCTACATACGCTTAAGATTTCTCTTCAGCACACTACTAAATTTAAAGTGGAAATGAAAATAATCAAATAATTTTCTGTATACGGAATTTTATTAAAAACAAACCAATATACTGCTTGATTTCATAAAGCTATAAAACGTTGAAATATTAAATCTGTTCTGAAATTGAGCGAATGAAAAATTAATTTGTTAACAAATGAAAATTTATTTAAACAATACATTAATTTTGACAGTTTCAGCCCAATTGGATTGTTTAATATTGTAGGTGTCATTTATTATACTAATTATGGTATTGTACACCTAATAGCTATTTGTTTTATTGAATTTTCCAATTCATGTTACAGTTGTGTTTTTGACACTATGGTCGCAGGTGATCTAAACTAATTCACAATTGTGTTAACGAACATTACTTGCTAAAATAAAATAAAGTTTTCAATAAACAAGCTTTTGGTTTTTTTTTCTTTGGAATCAAAGTACTTGAAAACAGAAATTAAAAGAATAAGAACTGGATGGTATAAAAACGGAGCTCTCATCCAGCATCAGATCGTCTCTGTCTTGTAAGTATTAGGTATAGATAAATTTAGAGTATAGGTCAGAAAAACTATCATTTGGTAACTGGTGTTTTGTTTACTTTTCAAACAGTAATTGATAGAAAAGATACTAATCCATTTAGACTGCATCTTAAACCTTCTGTACCTGCGCTTTATTTCCACAGTATTGGCAGAAACTATTATACAGCATGGCGAAAAATCACCATCGAGCCAAAAATGATAATTTATAAAAAGTTGACCCTTATAAGTACTTTCTTTTTATTTTTGCGAGCTTAAACCATCACAAATATCATGTTTTCCTGTGATTTCGTTCCGTTGATTTCAGGACATCCTGTACATTGAGTATTCACGTCACGTGTGACCCTATCGAGTTCGACCGCGACTCGAACTTGTTCGGTGGGACAGAAATCTATATGTCATATGGGAGTGGGGACCTAACACGAGCATGTTTGTTTAGGATTGTTGTCGGCCTAACACGTCCCGCGCGAAGTCTACTTAATCGTTTGTTTCTGTATGACTTGAATATTGAATTTTGTAGGAAGTGTATCCTTGTGGTGTAGAGACAGATTGTCTGAAAGTTGAAAACGCTTTTGTCACTTGTTTTTTTTTGTGCGAAAATCACAACTAATTCGCACAAAAAAAACAACCCATCAACTTTGCATGAGATAAATCAATATATTTATATAATAATTAATATCGTTAAGTAAAAAACAAACAAAGTGTTTGTCTTTTTCATATTCTTCTACTCAGGTGGCTTATAAGGCCCACCTAATTGGAAGCTGTTACCGTGGCTTTGGACGTGTGTTATGAGAATGTGCATGGGAATCAAAATAACGCTACCTACTTTGAAAAACATTCCAATACCTTTAATGAAGAACCCGATGTTTTAGTCTCTATTAGACGACAACTGTGTATAATAAAGCAAAGTGGACAAGTTACCTTTGTAATAATATTGATTATTATCTTAAAATATTGCAGAAAAACGTTGAAATATGAAACTAGTAGAGTACTGACAAGTAGTCGTATGAAATATCGAAGTAATAAAGAAATTACAAGTATTATGGATATTCGATTACGCGTATATAAGTAAAAAATATCTTAATATGAGATAGATGGTTCAAATCACAAGATCGATACAATGTCGACAGGACGACCTTTTTGGATAGCTCCCAAATCCCATTGAAAGGGCTCCAATCAAAAATAAAATGTAAATAATAACAGGCGTGAACATTGTTGAATTCAGGGGGCTACCAACGGTTCCAAAGGACTGCGACCGTGGTATCCGTAACACGTCTTTATCCCATGTAGTGTGTCGTTCTATTTGCTCTACAGCAACTGCTATATTTTACTAAACGGCGCTATTCAAAAATCTGAATACGAATATTTTAATTCCGAGTATGTTATTTGTAACTTTGTTTATTACTTTCAAATGTTATTGCTGTCTTAAAAACTAAGGTGTAAAATAAGTATTATTAAAGCCTCATTTTTCTGCGTTCGATTGGTATTATTATTGTAATACTAGTGTGAAATTACGTCGAAACGTGTATCAAGAACCCTGTCAAAAAAAAACCTACTTTTAGTTTCTTAATTTATTTTTGCAGTTTGTTTTGAGAGTCTATGGTAGGCCTCCAGCCGTCGATTGACGCCCGCCCCTCGCGACTCACAATTAGATTTACTGACGGCCCAAGGCACGTCCCCTACTCTAATCTCGTTTGCTAGAGCCTCTCACAACAATATTACATATCAATTTCTATGAGAATACCATTCGATGCGAACGTGAACGAGTTTTTTTTATTATAGGGTTTATTAAATTAAGGCTATTGTAGTTGATGTTTTCGGAGTTTTCAGTTGTTTTTGCATGGAACATTTATACAATCGTTAACGGCAAACCACGCGAATGTATGGTGAATAGTGATGATAGGTCATAGTCAAGTGACTTATTGAAACGGAATGTCACTGTCATGTCATTATTTTGAGCGTTTTTACGTAAGCGGTCGTAGGAATGTCGCTTGGCTAAAGAAGTAGTAGAGGTCACCACACCAATTAGCAATACAAGTCTTTTGCTGCGGATCTGTACAAGTAGTGAGTACATGTCTGTACAAGTATTTATGTAATGACTAAATGCTTATTATTATTCTTGTTTGTAAGCATCTTAAATACCCACTTAAGCTTCATGCGGAATATATTTTTGTTACTAGTTGCTAACTAAATTAAATTAACGATAACTAATAAAATTGTGTTTTAGTGTAGTAATATTGACTCTTTATGGCGAGTATTATCAATATGATTATGATAAGAAAAAACCTTATTTAAATGCTGAAAACATATATAATAAATACAAATATTTATGGAGAGTCAAACAGACATAGAATCATGCTCAGAAGACTGGCAGCATTACAACTTTGAATGTCAAAAAAAGACTAGCTCTTGATACAGTGTTACTTCAAGAATTTAAATAATAAAATAAATGAACACAATTTTCATATTTACTACCATTTACGATGAATACAAAAAGCAAAAACATCCAACATGCCATTAATATTAAAACGAAACACCGAGACACGTTCAATACATTTTTATTTAATTAAAGTACTGGCAACATTCCGCATACGACCGTTGATGTCAAGTGCCGCTTTGGAAATTTATTTGCGTCGGCTTGAGAGGCAAAATGCACTGTACATGGTCTTCGAATAAGTATCAAAGGGGAAACGTTCATTGCGTTTGGCAAACGACGACTTTCATGATATTATGGATATATTTAGCGTAGAAATGTAAATCTTACGACAGTCTCTTTAGTCCAATGAAAATGGATCCTGTTCTGAATTGGAAAGAATTAATGTTTCTTACGGCGTTTTGAAATTTGTGAGTAAGATTGATGTTTAGTAGGAAGGGTTTCTATTAGCTTTCTTCTTCCGTACTGAAATTTTGTGCTGGATTCTAAAAAAATACTTTGTCCCATTTGTCGATTTTAAATTCTTACCACGTCGGCTGGTGACATGTGGCGCAAGATAGATGCTCCTGGATGGATTCACGTCAGACTGAAACCCGCGATATGCTGCGCACAGTGGGTTCGGCTTGGTGTCAAAACCAATCGGATAACCGAACAGAAAAGTGGGACACAGTGAACTAGATATAAACAAAATAATCCTTAACCCAGATCACTAGTGTGATGTGATCTTCCGGAAATATTTCAACAACTAGAATACGATGGTATAACAATTACAAGCTAAGCAATTAATAGATCGATTACCCCACAACGTATTGAAAAATAACACACACAAAGCCATTTTCAATATTCCAAACTAAAACTTCACCACGCTATTTTGAATTCGTTTCCTCTTTCTACTATTTTTTCATTATCGGGTATTGCCGAGCGGCTACATTCAAAGACGAAAATGACTGTTGATTCGTTTTATGCAGATGGGTAACTCCACCAGCCACCAGGTTTGCGCAAAAAGATAGGCCCAGTGAAGCCGACTGCAGAGCCAGAAATCAAATGATTAATTTTTTATCTAAAAACCGTGGGATTTCAAAATCATTATTTGTTTCTTCTTTATTTTAAACATGGATAAGAATTTTAAATAACGCATGCAGTGGTAAGATTTACATCTAATATATAAAATTCCCGTGTCACGATGTTAGTTACCGTACTCCTCCGAAACGGTTCGACGGATTCTTATGAAATTTTGTATACATATTAGGTAGGTCTGAGAATAAAACAACATCTATTTTTCATACCCCTAAGAGTTAAGGGTTGCTCACACTAAAAAAAGATTTAATTTCTTGGACGAAATTTTTTACAAACACATACAGCTAGAAATAATTTATTAGGCAAAACAACGTTTGCTGGGTCAGCTAGTATTTAAATAAATTTGAAATACTTTATATTTTTTTATAGCATCATTTAGTAAAAGCGCGTATAAATTACTACTAGTATTTCCATATCACCAGTAAAAGTTACTCACATTCACATGGATAGCTATCACACAATCCCTATTAATATTATAAATGCGAAAGTAACTCTGTCTGTCTGTTACGCTTTTACGTCTTATTGAAATTTGGTAAAGAGATAGAGTTGACCTTGAGAAAAAACATAGGATAGTTTTTATCCTGGACTTTTGAAGAGTTCTCTTGAAAACGTGATATAACCGACCTCGACGAGGGCGAAGCCGCGGGCGAAAAACTACTATTCATATAAACACGTTATTCTACTCACAAATTCATAAATGGCAAAGCGACAGAGCACAGCGATAGTCCTATCAACGGGAGCATTCTATTCGCGAGAACTGTCAAAAATCTTCAGTACGGCGCCGTTGTTCGTAATCGGCGATCGTGCATATTTTTGTTCCCTGTTTCAATATCGAATCGTATTTTTTTCTTTCAATTTGTTTCACGAGCTCCGCATTCATTTGCTTTGTGGTTCTGCCGTTCAATTCATACAATGGTAGAAAAAAAGTTTTCAATTGAAGACAAAGAAGAATCGATATTGAGCGAGATACTCAATATGCTTATAACGGTTTCGTAGTACTAGGTCGCGACTTTAAGTAGTTTTTGGAACCCAATTTCTATATAATTCTTTAAAACGATTATTTCAAGTAGTTTTATCAATATGCTTTTTCGTCAAGTCACAACAACTTTTATCCTATAACAGCCATTTTGTTAAATGATAAATTAAAAATCAAATAGCTCTAAATATCTTTGATAGCGCATAATAACCTCAACTCACATCATTCCTCTAAGCGTATTCATCATCAAACGATCTCGTAACTGGATACGAGGGCTATTATTTCGGTACGCATTTCCCGTAATTACGCGAATTACGCTTTCGTTCTGCAAAAGAATACGGGTAAAGAAATACGCGTACCAAAATCCAATTCCGTTGAATTTGTCTTTGATTAATGGAACCCAGAAATTAAGGTTTGAAAGCTGCGTTGTTTTGTTGAATAAAAATAATTTGCATAATTTGCAAACAAAGAGGATATGATTGCATTATAACAAAGGATGTTCAGTTTTTTGTGTTCATTTACGTGGAAATAAAATTTACCTGCCAGCTGATGTGGGACTAATGGTTTTTTTTTTGTTTATGATAGAACAATTGTTACTAATTGTTGTACGTTTGGATTTAATCGTGAAGTTGTTTAAACGCCGTTTTTGAAGCGTTGATTTAATAAATGCAAATAGAATTTGAATTTCTATTTAAAAACTTCAATTTCCAAAAAAAGTGTTTTTGGAAATTGAAGTTTTTAAATAGAAATTCAAGTAAATTACCTAGAGAGATTATGATTTACTATACTATACTATTTACTAATGTACAAATTTCTAATGTATATTTAAGATTAAAATTGTTTTAAAGATTTTTAGGAATTCTCCAGTATTAGTAAAAAAATGAAATTAATCTGTGAGAAACTTCATAAATTAAATGCGCGTCATTTATATATTTTTATATATATCTCAGAATTGCATTTGTCTTATGTCCGTAATAGGTACATGTGAACTAAAACCGTCTATCTTTTATTTCTTTCACAACACAGTGCTAATAAAAAAACCTATAATTTTTGAGTATTGAAACGGTACCTTTTCCGCCAAGTTCGGTAAAATCTAAAAATGCCAAGATGAGCATTTTCTTTTACACCTTTGTTGGATGTCAACCCTAGCATATAACATAACAATAATTTATTTAGACGGGCCAGATTCTCGGACGGTGTCTTTAGTGCATTTGGCAGTCTGCCGGCGAGGGCATAGGGTTATATCTCCTCTCCGCCCCGGACAATAGGGAGATGAAAGATGTAAAATATTTGTCGGCACCAGTCTCTCAAGAGCTTTAACGACCGAGTACCTTTGTTCCAAACCAACATTTAATTTATAAGCTAGGGACTTTGCAAGAATATTATTATTTTTTAATACCCACTTGAGACTAGCTTAAGACTAAAATCTATCGTAGTGGTTTAAAACTGTTTTACAAGATGGTATGCTTCTGTTGATGGTTGGCGCTCTTTGGGGGAGGCCTACGTTCAGCAGTGGACGGCGATAGGCTGAGATGATGATGATGATGATGCTTCTGTTGCCGATATAACAACAAATAATAAAGATAAAATCTAATTAATTGATATTTCAAATTTGTTTTGGCTTACTTCTCAGAGAAAATCAGTTCATTCATCCAATACTCGAAGTTTAGATGGGAGGTGGCTATTGTTTACTTCGAGAAAGCTATTCATCTATAGACAGAAACGTTATTCGAAACAAATAATTTAGGTACATTCAATTATGTCTATTAGCTGCCTAGTACTCATAATACAAGGTTTGCTTAACATGAGTCTTTGTGTGAAAGTTTTAGAATATTATATTATACTAGCTGTTGTCCGCGACTTCGTCCGCGTGGTTAAAATATATAAGTTATGATTTAGGACTGCACTGTTTTTTCCACATTTTCCATTGCATCTTCGCTCCTATTAGTCGCAGCGTGATGGTATATAGCTTAAAACCTTCCTCGATGAATGGTCTATTCAACACAAAAAGAATTTTTCATTTTGAACTAGTAGTTCCTGAGATTAGCGCGTTCAAACAAACTCTTCAGCTTTTTATATTAGTAAGTATAGAGTATAGATTATCTATTCACAAAAGATCTTACACTACTAGACGTTCTCCATCCAGCAGTATTGCTACAAATATAATACTTTAGACACCTATTTTCCTATGCGGAAATCAGACCAGTCACGTGAAACGAAAAGCCGCATTCCCTTTACGTCATTTAGGTCGGCGTCAATTTGGAGCATCGTAATCATTAAGCAGTATTAACAGGTATATACGCACCTATTGTATGTCTATACAAAGTACAACGTTGTGAATTCTATATATATACTTATTCGGTTGTAGGTTGTATGCATTGTATCGCATAGTTTGGGCAGCAGCTTCAGAGGTATTACGCTGTCAGTTACTGTGAAAGGATAATGCCTTCTCGTAGAATAAATGGAATCATTTCTATGTTCAAATTGTTATGATGGAATTAGTTTGTGAAACTGAAAATGATTGAAATAATAGCAAGAATAAGAATGAATTTACCGTCTCAACTCAATATATTTGCTTAAAATATGACTTAAGGTAAAATTATTTCAACTTCAACTTAATTCTATGTAATTTTTACAATGGCTAACTTAAGCTGACAAAAGATAGCTGTTATCTTGGATATTTGAGTGATGAAAGGTAAATAAAGCTAATTTTTTTTACAATAACTGTGTTTAGAGCGAATGATAGGATACGAGAGATAAGTGGTAATATTAAACAATAAGAATGATAAATACCAGATTTACACAATATTATACTTTAGTATGTTATAGAAACATTTTAATTGTGAAGTTTAAATTATCATTACATATAATACTCATCTATACTCTATACTAATATATAAAGCTAAAGAGTTTGTTTGATTGTTTGTTTGTTTGTTTGAACGCGCTAATCTCAGAAACTACTGGTCCAAATTAAAAAAATTGTGTTGAATAGACCATTCATCGAGGAAGGCTTTAGGCTACAAACCATCACGCTGCGACTAATAGGAGCGAAGATACATACAATGGAAAATGTGAAAAAAACAGGGCAGGTATAAATCATAACTTATATATTCTACCCACGGGGATGAAGTCGTGGGCAATAGCTAGTACTCTATATAACTCTAAATTTAAATTGAATAACATTGTATTTGTTTTAACTATTTATTTTTTGTCTGTCGTATGCCAAACAACCAATGGGCAAAAATTACCACTGAATGGTCCGTGACACAAGACCGACGTCGGCGAGGCAGACCCAGACGGAGATGGCGGGATGACCTGGATTCGTTCTTACCGAACTGGTCACTCGCGGCTCATGACAGAGACAAGTGGAAGAAGAGTGGGGAGGCCTTTGCCCAGCAGTGGGACATTCCAGACTAGTAATAATAGTAATTTATTTTTTAATGAAAAATAAAAGTAGCTGTTCTATATTTTTGGTGTGATCAATTCATGAAATCTTAAAAAAATAAATAAGAAAAATCCAACCGTTTCGTTTATAATTACTATTTTAACTTTGTTAGCAAAGAAATAAATGCTTATCTTACAGTACAGTAGATAACAGAGGGTAACTAGATCACCTAGTTAAAAACTTCCCTAAATAATTCAAACAAAATTTAAATAACCAATAATTCATACCCAAACTTTATAAACGAAGTGAATGAAAATTATTTTGATAGCTTATTCAATCAAAACAGGCCGAATTTCATTATGAGTGTTTGTTTGAAAGTTCCTAATGTATTGTCATATCAGTATACCAAACTAAATCGAATAGCGGTTTGATTCTAATTTAATTTAACACCCAACTATCTGGTATTTTGCCAAACATTGATTTGAGATCTGTTAAAATATTTGCATTCATTATGTTCGGTGGTTTGAGACTGATAAATTTATTTGACTCGACTGAAATTAATTATTTAATTCGAATTTAGGATGGCGTTATGAATTTGTTTTGTTGATTTTGAAATAGAACGATTTTGTTTGTTTTTTTTTTATTATTATTCTTGTTCATTTTATTTGGATTCTATGAATTAAGTTTCGAAAAACTTAAATTCAGGTTTATTTTTGTTAGTGAGCAAAATTAAATACATTTTGATTAATTAAACCATTGACATCAAAGACTAATGAAATTAAATTCACAAAATTAAACCTATATTTTTATTGTCCTTTTGCAACAAAATAACACGATTTTTTGTGTAAGGATTACACAATAAGCCCCTAAGGAACTGACATTTCTACAATCGTTAACGTCAATAGAAAACGCTCAAATATATGGATATGACATATTGTATAAGTAACGAAATTAAGTGGAGTGAAATGTAATTTCCACATATTTAGGTGTTTTGTAAATTGGCTGTAACGGTACTTGTGATACAGCCTGGTGACAGATAGACTTCTATTTTACCCATATGATTCAAAACACAAAAACCAACTTAACACAAATAATACTTACAACCTATTCACCCAAAAGCTCACATATCTAAGTTATCACATACAACGACAACATTTACACATGTCCAACACATTAGGATTCTGTACAAACGCGTGCGAATGAATTCCGAGATTACTTTGTTTGTTTATGTGTTACAACCGTTTATTCCCGTCATCTGCTAAATCAAACTACGCGTAATGACTTTACACGACGGCCTGTTATAACGTTATGTGCATGATATATGCATGCGTAATTAGATCACTTAGTGTCAAGTTTAGTATACACGTTTAGTTAATTTATTATCTAACAACTGTTGGTTATAGATTTTTATAGTGACTAACGTGAGAAATTCATTATTAAATGATGCAACGATTTACTCACAGTCATCTATCCGGATTGCCCGACTAGTTCGACTCGCAACCCTACCGCGTCAGCTCATGATTTTGACCTCCAGTTGGGTACGAAACTAGTCGGGCAATCCCGATAAATACGCACGAGTAAGTAGTTGCGTCATTTAAAAATACTTAATTATAGATTATTCCTGCAAACATTTAGTGAAAAATAACATCAAATTATGGCGCATGTCATGCTTCTTCTGAGTTGATTTTGCACATATGACTTGAATGTTTGCTAAAACTTCAGGAGGTTATATTCTTTAAAGCACGTATAGATTTAAAAAAAAAAAAACCAAAATAATAAAGATTCTCCATTTCTCTTCCACAAAATCAGACCATAATAATAGCTAAATGAATTCGATTAACTTGGTAGAAGTTTTGATCATTGCGAAAGGGAAAAAGGATGGGAATATAAATGAGGTGGAATATCTGTCACGTGGTCACGTCCGCGATCCCCGGAAGGTGAATCTTTGAAGGGTTAATAATGACGATGTGACACGAACCTGAGCCGAATAGATTTACTCCAATGGTGTTCGCTGGCGAAAATTTCTTGGATCATCCGCTCAATTTATTCTTATAAATATTCTTCGTTTAGATTTCGTTTGGATTAACTAGAAATAAAGTATTACGATCAATGTTCAATCTTTCTATATGGCGTTGGTCAAGAGTGGAACATTCAAAGGTTTCATTCACACCATTCTTAGTTAAGCTATTTAAATTGTAATTTTAACATCTAAATGTGGTAGGTAGTATAATTCGGGTAGGATTTGATCCTACGACCTTAGATTTGGCAGTCCGACATTCATACCACTATGCTACTTTTACCGAAGAGAACAAAAAAAAGTTTTTAATTACGCAGTACACTTTGCTGAAACCGCAAAATAGCCCCGAGTGTTATAATGTACAACGTGTAACCAAATAGGCCAATATTTTTATCTTGCAAAAACATCGAGCGAACTCGCAGGTGAGAGCATGTACACAAATATTAATTTAATCCATTTGCTAAAGTAACGCTGTTGACACGTACGGTTCGTCGCGGAAGTATGCTTTAAAGGCAATTTAGAATCCATCAATAATATTCGCCGCCACGCTACACCGCGGTAAGGTTGCACTCGATCGATACCATCCCGCGTGATTACATTAAAATTTTTAAAGTTAGCACTCAGCGCTATGGATATTCATGAAGTCATTTGAGTTGGGAATACAGATTTTTTAGGGAAGAAAGTAAAAAGAACTAAAATGTGATCCTAATGAAGAGATTTCTAAGAAAAAAACCGGTCAAATGCGAGTCTGACTAGCGACTCTAAGATACCGTACCGAAATAAGAGGAAATAAAAACAAATGTGCAAATAATTGTTTACCCATCAAAATTATTTACCGTTGAACCTTAACCTCACCTCATGATTTAATGAGAATTAAATTAAATTCATAGAGGCTCGAAAGATAAAGCCTTGTAACAGACAGACGGATAGACAACTAGACGGACAGAAGCCTTAATAATAGAGTTCTAAAATCGAGACTAAAAGGATTTAAAATGGAACTTATTACGAAGGTTTCTCCTCCTTCTCCTTCTCCTCTTCTCATTTGGGTACACAATCCAAATAAACCAATACAAAATATCCTGCAAAGACATAGCTAAATATATTGAATACATCTTGAATACGAAAATACATTCATACAGGCAAAAAACTATAGGTAACAACGTAGCACTACGAACAGCCCCACAACTTATATCTCCGCATACCTTGTTTGAAACAAAAGTGGAACGTTTGTTCCCAATACGGAGCGCAAACTGTCCCTCTTGTCTCGATAACAGACGAAGTGACTGTAAAGTTACTGCAGCTTCAGATTACGGACAAGCATATACATATGTATATCATATATGTTATATTCGCTTCATAGTTCTGTATTCAAAAGGTACAGTTCGTTAACATGCTATTTATAGATTTTGAGAACTGTCTTTTCAGGTCTTGGTACATTATCTAAATTGTCGAAAAAATTCACAACAAAGAGGGTTCTGTGCAAATAAGCTACGAAAGATAAACAACATCTGAAAAAAATAAAAATTGGTTAGTGACTAATAAATTTGTAAGTACTTTCAAGTTTAATTGTCACCCAACAGCAAATTTGTGAACGTAATATCTTTATTGTTAGCAGTAGAGACACATCATTTGTCGAAATTCTTACATTCAAGATGAAGCCTGATGACAGACAGATGGACAAACAGAAATTTACAAAACTAAACATTTGAATACGGAACTTAAAAAATACCAGCAAAGACAAAAAGATAACTAAAAATAAGTTATAATTAATACACGCAAGCAAAACCAAAGCCATACCTAGTATAAAATAAACAATTCCAATAACGTCTGCTCTTCGTACGATGTTATTCTGTTATAACCTCAGGGAGTCCTAATACTACAATGTCGTGTACCTCAGACCTACGTCTCGAGGCCTCGGTAAATATGAAAACGGGCTATATTAAAACCGAGATAGTTTACTACGATAGTATCTCAGGTATTCCTCTAAGGCTGGCTGCACAGCCGTAAGGGAAACCAGTGACTTAAGCTGCGTTGCCACCAGAGATGTGCGGTGGAAATGTGTCGAGCGAGGATGTTCGCTGAGCCGTTCAGCCGAGGCACAAACACATCCCTCGCCGCGCATCCTCGAACATCTCTGGTAACTGCACGGATAGTCGAGTGTTAAAAGTCACCACGCCAATCTCACCGTGCGCGACGTGTCGCGGTTTTGATTCCAGAATAGGACAAGCATTTGTGCCATCGACGAATGCTTGTTCTGAATCTGGGTGTCTTTTTACATCTGACTTGAATATTGTAAAATTCATGTCATGGGTATAAATTAAAGTTTAAAGCTAAAGTATACGAGATACCAAGGGGTGCTGCAGCACCTGCAGTGCTTCAAAACGTTGATACTCTGTCCTGTTTATCGGAACCGCTGTACAAGGGCAAAACGGTGCATGATTCGTGACCAATATGCATAGTGTGAAACAATGATAATATTAATCCGCGGAATACGGATAAGGATTAATTCGCAGCGCATATCTATGTTCTTTTATATCAATCATAAAAATCTAAATTCTAGCACCTCACGTAAAATATCTCCTTACTGGAAGCATACGTCGACTACGGGATAGCAGTGCAACCAGCCTAAAACTAACAAACTTTTAGATGAACTAAATAAGTTATCTGAAGTCGAAGTTAACAACTTAGTTTGGCCAAAATGTTTTGCATACAGTTCTATATAAAGAGAACTTAGAATAGAAGCTCACTGTGAGATTTTGCCACTTTTTGATTTAAATGGACCGTCAGTTCTATTTATAAGAGTGTCGCATGGAACGTGAATTTGTCTATGTTTAGTCGCCGGTACTACTCAATTCAATCGTAGGGAATTTTCAAGGCAGTGCTTCTTATTAAAGAGCTTATGTCCTTCAAGAATCGGACAGGGTTTTTCATACATAATGCACAAAGATTCAAGATGGCTGATTTATAGCTACAGCTGACGCCAGTGGTCTTTCAGAAATATCGAAACTAAAAAAAATACAATAAAATAGCTGTTAAACATTTGCACATCACCTATTTTCATAAATAAACAGATCCGTATCTTCACGCGAAGATAAAATAATTACGTTAGAAACACGCCATTAGGCCAACTGTCTAACGAAACAAGTGAAGGCAACTGTAATTATCTAATGGTCACCAAAGTTGGAATAGTTCGTAATACGAATATGTAAACTTTGTCACGACTACCTGCGAATGCCGTCTCACTGTTGGCTGTTAATGGGCGTTGTAAAGAGGTTAGGTAACGAGTTCCGTTGTCACTGCACTTACTGAAATGTCACTCTGCAGTTTACTTGAAGAGCTAAGAGATTTCTACAGCCATTATGTATGTTGTCGTAGGCTATTTAATGAGTACATTTATAGAACTACAATGACGTCTTTAGTAATTGCAATCCCACGTGGTTTACAAAAGTTCGTGCCACCATATACAAATAACAACTAGTCCCCAAATATGTAACGAGATAAAATTAAAAAAAAACCATTAAAAGCTTTCACCCCCCAAAACTTTTAAATGAAATATATCTAAGAACAATCGCACATTATTCTCCTTTAATACAAAACAAATTAGATTAAAATTGTTCAATCCGTTCGGGAGCTATGACGCCACAGACAGACGGAAAGACAAACAGAGAGGCATGGCATTTGTTTACAATAATCTAAAGTATTATAGTTTATAGAAATTCACAGAAGACACAGAAGTTCACATACCTTCGCAATAAGCAATAACTACAGAATCCGCGACTTAAACGATCTAATCTTTCACTTCAATATTAGTGTCAAAAAACATATTACATATTTTTACTGGTCTATTTTACCAGACAGTATAATATGCTAGATATCAAACGCTTTGCCTCTAGCCAGGAATTGTCGGTTGTCATGAGAATGATAAGGGTTTATTTCAGCTGGACAAACATCATTCACGCCATATGTATAGGGAACAGGCAACAGCTTTGTTGGTTTTATACTTTGTAAAGCCTTGAGTGTCCAATGAATGTGCCTTTCAGAATTGAGTACGATGTGGTATTAATATTGACAGAATTAGCTTATATATCACAGTGTAACATGGCTTTGTAAAAGAAAGATGACGATAGGTGTAAGTTAAGTAAAGTGTAAGTCTTTGTTTAAGAGCTATTTACAAGTATCTTTCGTACATCATGGATTAACGTTGAACCTTTTCGGTTTGATTTTTTATGGTTGGTAATAAAAGCTCAAATAAGTGACCAAAAAACGTTCGTAATATTCGAATAATCCATAAAAATATCATATGTAGGATCAATTATACCGAACGCTATCCAACAAAAACATGAACGAAAAACTGTAAAACCTATTACTTACTAAATAAATTGCATACCATTTATCAATGAAAATGTTCGCAACTTTTTGGTATCGTTATACGGCAACGCATAATTGGCAGGTAACTGACATGGCATACCGCCTTTATAGAGTTTTCCAAACTTACATAACACCACGTATACGAGGCTAAAACCATATCTGAAAGTAATATTACCGCCGGTGTGTGAAAGAGTTGCTGCTCTACGCAGTATAGTGTGCTGTCACGCTCACACAAGTGCAATGATATTACTTTCAGATGTGGTGGTTGGTGCCCCGAACATTTTTGTATGGAAATTTCACTTGGGGTGGGAAGTGTGTAACGTTTCAACATTACTACTTGAAAGCAACTAATTGCTTGCTTAAAGGTTTTCCTAGATACTTGAGTACAACTTTAAGTTCTGAAAGTAACTCGTTAAATAGTTTTTAATTTGATCGTGGAAGACTGAAGTGGGCACTACTTTTTAAAAATAAATAGGACGTGAATTTTTGTTGTTGTTTTAGAGACATGTGTTATTATACTGTTTAGTATTACTCTATAAACCATTCCTATGTTACGAGACAAACACTACTTATCACTTTTATTTTATTCTACTAAAACAATGAGTACGATCATATTTTCTATGTCTAGGTATAGTATAAGTAAGTTTATATCTAAATTTATTTTGCGAACAAAAATATACAAACAACAATCTACAATAAAATTATCATATTCAATATACATTCCACCACAGCACGTAATCAAAACCAATCAAACACAAATAGACACAACGTAATCCAGAGCTTATACAGAATTAATCGTCACAAACGAAATAAAACGACCGGCGGCGATATCAAAGCAACATAAATACTGCCTGACTTAATTATCTTAACATTGAACAAACAACGCATAAACAGTTGTAATTGCCACCAAATTGCTGTTATTCAACAAGTCCTTAACAATGTTTAATAAGAAACAATCAACGATGCAATAAAGGTATTGCAATGTAGCGTCTATTGCGAGGACTGAAACGGCTGACTGTTACACCGGAGTGTAACATGTATAAATTTATAAATTAAACAATTAGGATCTTAAATCGTGATTAATAAATTGTATTTGGTATTATTTTAATACAAATACTTGATCACTTACTAGAAATGCTTATTAGTATAAATTATACTTGTGTCATTGTTATAAATAAGTTTGTCAAAGGTGGTGGTTTAACGCCCGCGTTGTGCGGCTATACAATTGGTTATACCTAAGTCGAAAATTCTCTAAATATAAAAAATACATGATTAGCAATAACATACATACTTACTAGTCACGATAAGTTTAAAGTGGATTCTCATACAGACAAAAACAGATATTTGTTTAACATGTCGAATTTAATTATTCTCTATCCAAAAACTCGATAAAAATTCCTAAATATCCAATTTCACTTAAAAAAAAACTCCTTCTCAGAATCTTAGAACTAAAATCTCTAAAAAAACGATAGTATAATTTAATTCAATTTTTTTTATACATTACATGTTCTAATTTAACAAATTCCAATAAAAAATACACACATAATTCTTCGGTGTAACATGTTTCTACTTGAATAAAATCCTCTCGGAATAAACAAACACATTTCCAATTTTAATAAAACAAATACACAATAACGTCACCTTCATTCCTTACAGCATGACTTCGGTGTGACAGGCGTTGTTTCAAGCATAGCGCCTTTGTCCCAGTTCCACCGGTTATGTTTCACATCTGTTCACATTGTTACAACGTCTCACTTGATTTGTGATAAAAGTGTGTCACTACGTGCACTTACTGTGAATGAACGTCGAATGGAACACGATGGACGTCAGGTGGGCCTCCAATAAAATGCACTTTAGTTTACGATTTAATTATTGGTTTTGGTTGTTGATTAAAAAAGCTTACTTTCCGCAATTTTCGTAACAATTGATCTTATGATACTTTTTAAGATATTGTGACGTTTTTATTCTTTTCGTCGTTATTATTGTTTTGCCATGAGTAAGTAAATTACTAGGCTAAGTAAAATACTGGAATTTTTATTAGTCTGAGCTCATTTCGTTTGAAAATGACAGTGGCATGGCAAAGAAGGGGTAACTTACTAATGGTTTACTCACGCATATTTATCGGGATTGCCCCACTAGTTTTGGGCCCAACCGGAGTCCTTAATCTTGAGCTGACGCAGCGGGGTCGCGAGTCAAACTCCAGTATTAGGTTTAAATACGCATTACCTTGCCGTTATTAAGTAAATAATTCTAAACAAATTTACAACGCTGAAACCTACAAAATATTTGTGCAAAATACCATAGACATCTAGGCTTTCAGGCAAGATGGTTTATAAGCTCTAGATTTATAGTTCATCATAAAAAATACTCCCATTTCAACATTTTTCGTGCTGAAACTCAGCGACATTTTATTGTCAGTGAATTATATCTTTAACCTTAACATTTATCTAAACGAAAAATAACGAAGGGACCTTGAAACGTACCTGACAGTAATAAGTATTGTAAATGGTCGCTGCGACAGTATTCTGGACATGTAATGCGTGATTTTATTACATTTATTATCACATAACTCCATAGGTAGCTCGCGATGAAAAATAACCTTTAATTGCAATAAAAAACTTTTTTGCTCTTTGCACAGCCTTTTTGTGCCTGAAATATTCATAGGTGTGTTGTGTTAAACTTCGTACTTGTTGAAGGGTGATAAGTGATTCCTGTTAATCTATACTTCTATACTAATATAAAGCTGAAGAGTTTGTTTGTTTGTTTGAACGCGCTAATCTCAGGAACTACTAATTCAAATTTAAAAAATATTTTTGTGTTCGGTAGACCATTCATCGAGGAAGGTTTTAGGCTATATAACATCACGCTAGAAGCGAAGATACAATAGAAAATGTGGCAAAAACGGGGAAAAATATTAATCTTCGAGGGCTTTCGTTCAAAAATTCCTAACTTATATCTTCTAACTACGCGGACGAAGTCGCGGGCAACAGCTAGTAAGATAATATAATATAATTATTTCTGGTAACTCATTGCTTTTTTACTTTAGAAGTGTTTGTATAACTTTAATTTAAGGTTATAAAGTCTACGTCATTTGTAAATTATGAAATAAACTGGTGAGTATTTACTGTCGCGCTACTACTCCGTACTAAGTACGCTGTACAAGAAAAAAACCCTCTACCTAACTACTCTACCATACAGTTCCGATTACCCTCTACAACTATATTACACCAAATTGTATACACAGTACTGAACCCTTCGTGCTCAACTCAACTCGAATCCGACGGGCTTTGAATCTTACATTTTAGTGTTTTGACTATAAACTCTTTAGGTGGTGAATAGCGTCGCGTGTTGCGTACACGTGTCACTACCGTTTTACTATCGCATTCGTTTGTGGCTTCGAACACTGACATATTACGCACGGGTTTTCATCAAGCACGCGATTGTGGGACTATTGTGCAGAATGGCAACGTCGCAGTGAAAGAGGAACGCGTACATTTTAATTTAGTTATGCTCTATTATGATATAAGTAGGGTGACTGTACAGCTGTTCTTATGTGTGCAATTCAACAAATTTTATAGCAATTAAAATTTGTTCAGGTAGGCAGAAAGAATAAGCTCATTCTCAAATTTTAAAATAAATTTCGAATGGAACGTTGGAAATATTGATGGTTTATAGCCTAAAGCCTTCCTCGATGAATGTTCCATACAACACAAAAAGAATTTTTCAATTTGGACCAGTAGTTCCTGAGATTAGCGCGTTCAAACAAACAAACTCTTCAGCTTTATATATTAGTATAGAGTATAGATATAGAGGATAAAAATGTAGAGTTCTTAACCCAACTTTTTTTACACACCAAATATATTCTTTCATCATCTCGTAGTAATTGGAATGTGAAAGGCTCTTTGTAGACAAAGAAGTTCCAATAATGTTACATAAATTACGAACTTTTACTACTCAGCAATAAAGTATTTTATAAAACAGTCTGTCTAGTAAAAACTTTTTTGTTTTTGTTAACATTTCAAGTTAATTATTGAATTAAGTTTGTATTGATCGAGCAACTGTCTACTGAGGTTGTAGGGTCGTAGGTACATACAGGGTGGTGCAAAACGTGTATAAGAAAGTCTCTGTATTTTTACAATCGACCTTTGCGTTCATTCAATCGTTATAACTTTCAAAATATCAAAGAAATGTTTCATAGAAACATAACTTAATTTACGATTTCTAAGAAAATGGAAACCAATTAATTTTGCTCTATTCGATTTGTTTTCGATCTTATATAGTGTACATTGGACATAAAGCTACAAAATACAAAAAAAAAATCTTACGCACGTTGTCTACTACAAACATGGACAACCAACATCATATACATACATATATAGGTATATGCAAGTTTAAACAATACGTCCGTCATTAGCAATCGATTCAGAGTAAATCAAAAGCGAATTGGCAGCAACATAGTATGGCATTGATTACTGGGAAATAGGTATATGACGTCATCATAGCGAGCACACTGGCGATATGAATATTCTAGTCATCAGACCTGGTAGCAACGGACGCTTGAATGCAGTTTCAGGAATATACAGCAATCAAGGCAAAGATTGAGGGATTCAAGCGTACTTCACACAATATGTTCTCTGACGTCATCGTGTTCGCAAAATGGAATATCGAAGTAAATTAACAATAAATACAAACCTATTGAGAGTGCGATATACCTCACATATCCGTAAAAAAAACGTATACACTTGTCCTGATAACGTCGCTAAACTACGATAGACCAGTGTGATGATCAGTGCTCATTGACGACATGGGAAGAAGGTTTTACGTGACAGAAGGACATTTGCAGGCTAGTTTTTTATAAGTATTGTTGACTATAAACTCTTGTTATATATTGTGCTTCAGAACTAACTACGTGTGGATTTGATCACTAATTAGTGCAATAAAAACTAACAAATCATATCGCTTATTAAAAAAATGTTTTTTTTTTTTCTTACCATCAGTACAATTAACATGTTCTACATAATGATGTTAAAAAACATATGAACATCGGTCAAGTACAAATCGCACGTAGACTGAGGATTCCGTAAAAATAATAATAATAATAATAATAATAAAACGTTTATTTTCTCACCACAATATAAACACATTATATATGTACATTTTAGAATCTCATAAAAATAAAAGTAAACAGTATATTGTGGGAGACTGGTGCCTAAGCTAGGCTTTATGGGCCTGTATTTCAGGTCACCAGGTCTCCACCCTTTAGCCATTATTGCTTTTTACAAAATTTTGTGCTATAACTATTATTGCGGTAAGTAATGTTAGTTAACAAATTTTACTTACTTAAACTAATAAAACAAAGTAATTAAAATTAAGAAAACAAAACGAGAATAGGTATTTAAAATAAGTTTAGTTGTGTAGTGTAGTGTGTGTGTAGTGCGAGTGTACATGTGAGTGTTTATGTTTTGTGTGTGTTCGTGTGTGTGTGTGAGGGTGTGCGCGTGTGTATGTTTTTATTACATTACCTAGTTGTACATAGTACATAGACAGGAATTAGACTGGTATGCTAAGTAACTTTTCGGTTTCGATATAGTTTAATTGTAAAAGCCATGAATTTAACTTTTTTTTACACATTTTATTATTTATTAGAAGATTATTTATTTTGTTATATAAAAATCCACCAAGGTGGCAGAAAAAGCGGTTAGAAAAAGCGGTTTTGAGATAGATGCCATGCCGATTTACAGGATTGAATCGCCTTCTACTTTCAGCCAAGGAGGGTTGGTAGGTGAGAAGAGAGTGCTGCCTTAAGATAGTGTTAAGTATGAACAGCTGACGCACCGTTAAAACTTTAGAGCATTTATATAGGTCTTCAGTAGGATAGCGATATGGTAGAAAATTGGAAACTTTTAGAATTGCTCTCTGGGCCCGTTCGAGTGCAATTAATGATGTTTTAGGAGCCCCACCCCAGATAGTGACGCAGTAGCAAAGTAGCGACTGAGCCAGCGCGAAGTAGACTGATCTCTTACAGTTTTCATCAGCTACTGCTCTTAAGGTTTTGAAGACGTATATCAGCTTCCGTAATCTGGCACAGAGTGTATCTATGTGTTGCTGAAATCTTAAAGTGCTGTCGATTTGTACTCCTAGATACTTTATACTGTCTGTTCTATTTAGGTAGATGCATGTACAAGTATTATCTTGAGGTTTCGAACACAGGTGAGCTGTCAGTAAAAATTGATTGGACATCGGAGTATTGTTCTTCTTTAGGGAAAAGGTGATATACATCGTTTTGTCAGCGTTAAGGGTCAGTATATTATTTCTAAGCCATTTTGATACGGTGTTGAAGCCCGTTTGAGCATGGGTATAAACTTCTGGCCAAGAGTCGGCGTTGAATAATAAAGCAGTGTCATCTGCAAAACCGATAATTCTGCCTTGAGGTAGAGAGAGCATGCCCAGCTCGTTAATGTAGATGAGAAAGAGGGTAGGTCCGAGCACGCTCCCTTGAGGGGTGCCGTATGTAACAATTCGTTCACTACTGATGAACTCATCCACCTTAACGCACTGAACACGCTCACTCAGATAGTCTTCAAAAAGTTGGAGTGGTGCAAAAGCACGTTGCTGCAGATGTATTTCTGATGCAGACGGTCTAGAAATACATCATCTGAAAGTTTCAACTATGTACCTATCTTAGTATTAGCTTTTCATGAGATATATTGAGAGACAGCCTGATGGCAGCTAGACACATAGACGGACATATGAATAGGGGAGCGTATGAGGGTTTCGGTTTTTACTAATTGGATACGGAATCCCAAAAAATGCTTTCAATCTTCTTTAACTTTAGCTCCGATTAAAATATACAGATGCTTCAGCTGTTTATTACTCATAGATGACAGTTTTAGTTCAAAGTTAATAAACACTACATACCCCTATTAGTTTATAATTACCACGCAGTCGGCTAGATTTCCTTAATTGGTTTTTACTTTATGACTTTTTATTACACTACTGACATTCGCAGAATTGTAAACGTCAACATTCAGTGTTTCGTGCAAACCAATAAATGCCCGATAGTTAGTCTCTAGAAATGCGTTACAAGTTTTTCTGTTAATAGTAGTTACATAGCATTATTTAATAATAGAACTTAGGTTAAATAGTGCTAAATTGATAACAAATATATTTTGTTCATTCGGTGTCCCCCGAATATTAGTGAATTCTGAGAGCATAATTAAAAAGTTCCAATTTATTAACACACGTATAAAATATATTTGTTTATCTACTGTCACACTGAATAATTGTTAACTGTAAAAGTGCTGTAAAATTTTACTGAAAATTACAACCATTAGACGCGAGTTCAATTTGTTTGCTATTCCAATTTAAATGGCTCACAAAACTGGTGATAGTCGCGAAATTGTGTCGAATTCACTATGAAATCCAACTAAAATTAACAACTTTAATTATAGCGTTAATTTATACTTGTTTGACGTGTGGCATGTAATCATGAAACTAGCGCTGTCAAACGCTTGAAAAACTAATGATATACCGACCGACCATCACTCGTTGAAAATAGTATGAAATTTGAAGCATAGGTACATGTTGTGTAGTAGATTTCGGAATGTGACAGCATTTGCATGTCTTCTTTGTATATATTTTGTGGTTTAATGTAAATTTATAGTCTATACTAATACATAAAGCTGGAAAGTTTGTTTGTTTGAACGCTCTAATCTTAGGAACTACTGGTTCAAATTGAAAAATTTGTGTTGAACAGACCATTCATCTGGGAAGGTTTTAAGCTGTATACTATCACGCTGCGACTAATAGGAGCGAAGATACAATGGAAAATGTGGAAAAAACAGGGAAAATTATTTATCTCCAATGGCTTCCGTTCAAAAATTCCTAACTTATATCTTCTAACCACGTGTAACTTCTAGTCGCGGGCAAAAGCTAGTAAAAGATATAATGAAGAACAATCTTTACAAAATCGTATCTTAAAAATTAAATTTGTAAAAAGTATCGAAGGTCCATCTACATAGGCTACAGAACTAGGACCTCAAACAATGAACATGGCGAAATTAAGTTACCCAACTTATAGAACTGTAGAAACATATGACACAAACACTGTTGTTACGTGATTGTCAATTGTTTCTTGGTGACTGTAGAAAATAAGAATAAGAATAATTTATTGTGTCACAGTTACAGTTTCTATAATATTGTCATGTCCATGTCATGGAGTTTCTTGCCGGTTCTTGCCGGTTCTTCTCCATAAGAATGACACTTTGGAACCGTGCAACTAGAGTCAGTAATGTAACGTTTTGAAACTGCCGGAGAAACGGCTTTTTGAAATATTTTTTTTGAAATAAAAACTTTTTGATTTTGATTCACGAACAGTGGTCCCCAAACTAAGCTGAAGCTTGTATCTTGTGGGCCTGAGTGTCGGAGATTTAAATTATTCTTGTGATTTGACCTCTGAAGGATTGACTGGAGGACGAGTGCTATGTCACAATTGGACATCTTTCGATCTTTAATAGAGCAGTATTTTAAACGGAGTAACTACTCAGATTTGAACAAACTAACTAAAATAATAAGTCTTAATGTTGTGTGGAAATGAAAATTACGTCCACACAAAACCAGGCCAAAAAATACTGACTCGTCGAATAATTATCGTAAACAGTTTCTTGATTTAGAACGTTGACATTAAATGAAAATATTTTTTATATATTTTTTTTCTAATAATAAACTAAAACGTAATTGTAATAGTAACCTAATCCCCTTTATTTTCAAGGTTACCAATATTACGTTACTCACGGTTTAGAATCGGTTAGAATCGAATCATAGTTTCTAATGCTCGATTATGTATTTGACAGCTGCCTTTTGTACTTTAAAAATATAGACACAAATCTATACTTGTAGCTATGATTCATAATAATATTTGGTCTTTCGAAAATGTCATGCAGTTTCATATTGAAGTGCAAGTTGGTAACTGAATAGAGAAGTCATTACTTACCTCCCCTTTATGACGAAGCATTTAAGTAGGTTACCGTGTGCACTATTCAGTCACTGCCCTCTCTAAATGTCACTGAACATTGTTTTATTAAATAAAAAAACACTTAAAATTAATACTCAACTATTTTAAAACAAAACAGTAATTCATTATCATAACTTACAACTATACTTATATTTCAAAATCGAACGAAGTTATCACGCGACTCGTAAACCTGTCTACGGCGTAGCGCGGCTACGGCGTAGGCGTCCGTACGCTTACAACGACCGCGTCGAACTGAATGAGTTTCCACCAACATTCCTTTTTGTAGGCTTTCAAGTACTTATTTTCTATTTGAACCGAGTAACGAAGGTTACTAATGCGAACTTTGTAAATAACTAATCTGTCTTTGACAGTTGAATAAGAAAACAGGCCTTTTAATCTTAGTAGATTAGCCGAATACCAGCCCGAGACTAGGGAATTTAACGTAAAAGTCTTTTAACAATACCGTAATTAATTACTTTAGATACATTTATATTTCAACGCTTCGTTACAACTTAAATACAGTGACGACGGGTTCAACCTTGACGGAGTGTCACATATTTTAATACAAATAAGATCATGTGTCGGTCTAGCAATTTTGTACCTTAGGTAAAGCTACATAGAAATCAAATTTCTATAATGCTTTAGTAATTATTACAGTAGGTCAATCAAAACATGAGTGATAATTGACTGTGGGACCGTACGTGCATATTCCATTCGAGGAAACTAAGGTTAGCTTTCGTATGTTATTATACCATTAGGTATTAATTTATTTTGCTTTGGGTAACAGTTTGTGACGTCATTGTTTTGTGTCACTTTTACTGGTTGAAATAAGGTATTATTATTATGATTTAAATAGGATTGTTGAAATCAAAGGTAAACTTTTTTTCTGCTACTGTTATAAATATATTAAATATGTTGGAAAAGTGAATTAATAATAGACTACATAGACCATCTTTTTTATATTTTGAAACAAAGACGAAAGGCAAGTTGAAATTATAAAAATTCTAGTTAGCTTTGCACACGTACAAGAATTTGTTCGTACGTGTTACCATTCAATTAAATAGCTATTAATATATTGTATGATTGATTTTCTCTTTGTGTAGGGTTCTTTGTAGCTAAACTATTAATCTCTGGCTTCAAACCAAAATTGAGAGCTTTTTAGATCGGTTCACATGTTTCGAAATGGATAAGCGAAATAGAGAGCGCTCTACAATAGTTTAACTTGCGTGTTAGTATGAATCCTAGATACTCATATTTTGGAATCCCTTCTCTTTCCCAGGGATATTATACAAATTACAAACGGACTTTAAAGCGACTTTTCTGATGGAAAGGCATTGTTCTTCGTTCAAATGACAATTTTGACAGTCAAATTGTTGTTGCGATTATTTTGCAACTTAGCTGATGTCCCTGCATTTGACAGTTTTTCATAGCTTAGTGACATTTTAAATTGGTCTGTGTTTTTTTAACATTTTCGGATGACTTTTCAACGAAGTAATGATCCTCAAAAGGAACTTTATAAATATTTCTAATTTATTTAATTATGCATATAATTTTGACCTTAAAACATTTGCATGTCAATTCACACATATAATGATAGACAATGCGGGTGTAATTTGTCGTATCATTGCCATCTAGTCAGATAATTGTTATGCAGTCAAGTAATTACCTAAATTGATATGCAATGATCTGGAACTATACAACCGCATAACATGCTTGACCGACTGTTATTATATTAAGGCGCTACCCCGAGCAAATGTGATTACGCGTGTCACCTATACTCCCACACCACCCCTTTGCAATGTATAGTTGGTATTTTACTAAAATATCTCAAGTCGCAAATGGTAAGAACGCTACGTGTATGATTTCCACTAGCGATGTGCGAGGATGTATAGCGAGTAATGTGTTTGTGAAGAACCAATGAAATCATTTTATTTACTTCGTTTCGATAGGCACAGCTCCGGTGGAAGCAGACATTCTTGCAAAAACTTGTCTCGCCTGACTTTCGGAGTTCCTGTGCATAATTCAAAAGTTATAATCACATGCTAAAACCGATAAGGAAATAATCATTAGGAAAACAGTCGACATGAGAATGTCTTAAAGGGATTCAGCAATTTAGATACCAGACTACTTTTATTGTACTAAACAATTGTATTAAGATCCTTAACGTGTCCAACTATAAGCTAAAAAGCAAGAAAAGAACGTATCATTAAAATTTAATCGTAAACCTAATATCTGCTTTAAAATATTAACATAAAATTGCTGGCCGGAGCAAAACCAAGCATTTATGTTCACACGAAAACCGTAATCTTCGGTAATTTAGTATTTATAATGATAAGAAAACTAAAAAGAACCAGGCTACAATTTTGTATTCATATAGTAAAATTTTGTCGGGTCTAGAATGTACTAACTAATTTCTATGCTAATCTGCCCACTTTGGAAGAACTAAGCATTTTATTTTTTATCACGAAACTTGAGTAGGCACTATTATTGCCATGCTCAGTCTTTACTTCAACGAAATTAAAGTAAATTGGTGTTTTTAACACT
This sequence comes from Trichoplusia ni, assembly GCF_003590095.1. Taxonomy (NCBI): domain Eukaryota; kingdom Metazoa; phylum Arthropoda; class Insecta; order Lepidoptera; family Noctuidae; genus Trichoplusia; species Trichoplusia ni. The sequence goes on from NC_039485.1 coordinate 4,476,777, forward strand.
CATTTTACGTATCGTAGAAGAAAAATAGAGTGCAAGGTTCTAAAACTCAATGTTTAAAGTTTTCCTCTAGAAGTCTATTGCTAATGTGTCATTAAACATTTTCCATCGTGTGGTTCATTTACATCTTGTGTTAGGTGTCACATTTCTGAACCTCTACCCCCCTCCCATAGCCCCTTAATTAAAACACCCAAAGAAACCCTTTTTAATAAATACTAAGGTGTGCAGGTTTCCTAAAGATATTTTCTACAGCGGTTTTAGCGAACTAATTTTAACTTCAAATATTGGTGCGTCGAGTGGATTTGGTAGTCTGTAAGTCCAGCCATCCCAACTCCCTCCAGAAGCGCAAGTCTCCTGGGACGTTCGCAGGAGATGGAGCTTTGTGTACCGAGGATACCACCAAGTAATTTGCGACCCCCGTGCTCACCAGGACTGGAGCTGGTTATAAATTAATCAAACCAAACAAAGGTCACACAGTCCATTGACTTTAAAATCCGCATAAAGATTACTCATTCTCATTTTACACGAATTTTAATTTCTCTACATTATGTTGGTATTGCGTGTTTACTTTTGTTGCTTTATATTTTGTATATCGGCTTGTTTTCGTGCAGTGTACGGTCACGCACTGGCCTGGTAGCCACGAGTTCTAATTAATATGATATTAGTTGACCTAGCTGTTAGGGCACAAGTGCTCGCTTAATTACAGTCTTGGGTATGACGCTGGTAATTGATTTATAATAAGGTTGTAGTATGTGAAGAATAAGCGTTTTAATTAAATTTTGAATTAGATTGATATTCTCGAAAGATACTGCATCTTGCTTTACACAGTAGTTGCAAGTTATGAACTAAACAAAACCGGTCAAGTAGAAGTTGGATTTCAGAGACAAAGGTTAGTTCATAAGATACAGCCTGAAGACAAACGGACAGGCGAGACGGCGAAAACTTTACTTTTACCAGTCAAAGAAAACTACGAAACGCACTCCATTCATCACTGAAAGTGAACAATTATTTGATTATTTTGAATTATAATTTATACACATATTTTAGTGTCATGTGTCCATTTGCTTTTTTTCGTTTTACGAAGTTTAAATTATATTCCCGTATTTATGTATTTGCTTCAATATATTATACCCCAAGTAACTACTAGTAAATTTCTATTAAAATCAGTTCAGATTTTTCGAAGATTAACATGATTTAATCTTTTTCTCATATGACTACAAACAGAACACATAAACGTATTTTTGTCATATCATGTGTTATTAATCAGTCTTAATATGACAAAGGCGGAAGTTATGAACCCACGAACCAGCTACAGTCGCTAATGTGCTCGTTTAAACTTCACCCATGTATTACGATGATTACATGTATGTACCTGCATAATTCACAGCAATTAGTTAAATTTACGAGCTCACTACAAATTATGTTTTATGTCAGGTAGAAATAGAATTCATTATTCATTGTACTTCACATTTTACTATTCATGTTATCATCATCAGCCTAGCCCTTTGGAGTTGCCTTTTTGTCTAAACAGATGTAGCTAAGTTCCCGTGTTTTAATAAGAACGACTTTCTAACTGACCTCTTCAAACCAGTACCCTGGGTAACACAATACAATACGATACCTATATACGAGCTATAACTGTTTTTGCCTTTATTAGTTCCCAGGTTCCTAATCTAACTGCCAAATTTCATCAAAATATATCGTTCAATAGTAATTGCCTGAAAGAGTAGCAAACATTCATTTGAACTATAGTATATTGTGAATGTACACATAAACATTTTTAAACAACGCATAAAAACTTCCACAAAGTACCTAGCGGTATCTACCACGATATTTCACAATTGAACGTCGTTCGTTGAATACTTGGCACTCAATGCATCCACCAGTATGATGTATGAACCCGAGGCGATGATTCACGAGCAAAATGACAGGCTATTACAATCTCTTTTAACGTTGCAAACTTAAATCCCACGGTAGAGCTTTCATACTGCGCTGTCGTGACGATTACGTGGTTCAATTGATGCTATATTTATTTGTAGATTGATGCGTTTCTGTTTAAGTTCATTTGTTTTTATTTCACAGATTATACTATCCTATATAGGCCACAGGATAGCATATAGTTAAAAAGACCATGTAAAGATAAAGTTCTTGCACAAAACCGGTCTTTTACAAGTCGGGCTCACGACACTTAGAGCTCCGTATATTTTGTTAAACGAACCCCGCATTATGGAATTCAATCCTTATGGTCATAGGGGGTTCACAAACACTTAAGTCACATGTACAAAAAGTCTTAGGACAAGCAAGTCGTCGATAACGCAAATGCTTGTCTTACGCAGGGTCGAGCCCGCGTAAGTTAAGTAGTCGTTGCCAGTAAGTTTGGCATGGTGACCTCAACCACTCAGGTAATGTGAAATGATTAAAAATTTATTGGGTGACAAATATTCTTATTGGAGTACTTATCCACAACTCTACGAAGTGGTATCTCGCATCCACAAGTGCAACAGACTTACAATGGTGCTGAACTTTGCATTACGAAATGGTTAACCCGATTTAATTATTGATTAATGAATAAAGCTTTTTGGTTGTAAGGTGCTAACAATATTACAACATCATCGTAAGTTAGGACTCGAAATACAAGAGGTTCCGTACCAAAAGAAAAAGAAAAACACATTTGGAAAAATTGGTAAACTACAAATATCACATATCTACAAATATTACATCATCTGTGACAATTTCAAATGTCTAGCTATTACGGTTCATGAAATACAACATGGTCACAGTCAGACAAACATAAAACGATAATCAGTAACAGAGTTCCGTTATTACCCTTTGAGGAATGAATCCTAAAAACAACTACTTGATGCTAAACAATTACGAAGCTAAGCTCTTAATTATACAAAAAAAACCTTACGTACTCTGGTACAACTAGTTGTTCAAACATTATGAGGTTCAGTCACGAATGTTCTTCTATAATTATAGTAAAAATACTCATGTTTTGTCCCTTCCGTGACAAATATCTGAACCCTACGCCTAATTGGATGGTTTCATTTTCATAAATGGAGACTAATAACAACGTTATGAGTTAGTGGCGATCGTTTGTGAAAACTGTGCCCGACTCTGATTACACAAGAATTATTACGTCATGAGTTAAAGGAATAGTTTTTGTATTATACTTGACTTTTTTCTGTCTCGTTTATCCATTATATTCTAATTGTTTTTAGTATTACTTTCGATTATTTGGTAAAGCAATTCGAATTGAGATCCGAAATCGTTATAATCAGCTGTTAAGATAGGATAGGTATAATAGGTCCTCTCCCAAACCTAGCTAGTTATAATTGGGCCTTCGATTGAAAAAATCTAATTAATTAGTCCGATAGATCGCCGTAAAAATATTGAAAACGTCTTTTTTAACTTATTACCTTAACAAAATTAACATGATCGAAGTTGAAATTTCATGTTACGAATCTAGACTTTTACCGACAAGTGACGTTACTAGCCCCTCTTCCTGGGCAAAAATTCCGTTATTAACAATTATTGTATTAGCAAAATCTTAGGAGAATACGATTAACGGAATTAGAGCCCGGTAGTTTTACCAAATTTGATGCGTTTGCTAGCTTTGCCATTATTTGTTGGATTAAATGAAATAAAAACTAAACAACATTTTGAGAAATCTATGAGGCGGACTAATTATATTTTAACCTATAATTAGTTAAAAGGTTATTAATTATATACGAGTTCTGTAACGTACGATATTCACTTATGTATACTACCTCTTTATAGATTCGTCAACCCAGTTAATCATTGCGGTCACCATAACATTGACATGTTTGGAGTTAAATTAATTACTTAGACCCTTAAAACACTGGTCCACGGTCAAACCAGAACGGCTACGGTCGAACCATCAATCAACCGTATTAATAAACTAATAATAAACTTTATTCAAATGACTTACAATTCAAAATCCTTTGGATGGTTAAAGTTGATGTATGGAGGCGATATCGACAAATTTTCGGAAAGCCGAACATTCTACATGTAATTAGGCAAGTTAGGAAAGGAGCGTAACCGCGTTTTGGAGAGTGGTTCTAACTTTGTGGGTTATTATAATCTATCTGTAAAGCAAACACATACGTAGAAGTCAATATATTTAGAAAAAACACAAGCATAAAATCAGCTTATCCTCTTTCCGATCGAGGAGTAACCTTTTAAGCAAATTTGGAGCAAAGTAACAAGCTAACACGACATTGGACTTGTGGTAATAATATCACTTTCAATTGAACAATCAACATGTTGCTCGTAAATTTTATTTATGATTAATTTTATGAACTGTCAAAAGGTTACTCCTAAAACGGACAAGGTATGCGAGAGGTCGTTTTAAAAATTGTAGTAAACCTAAACTACGTTCCACTGCTAAATAGCGTTTACGCTCTGAAAAATAGCTGACAGTAAACCAGCATCGCTTTTTCTGAGAAGCTAGATTACTTTCAGAGCAGCGAGTTCTAAAACTTTGCTAACGTTTTCTTTCTGTAGGTGTACTCGTACCGTGCTACCTGTTTGTCCTGCGGGTGTACTCTGTACTGTTGCTGGCAGTTCCCAGTCGTTTAACGTTGCACTAGCACTACAAAACTGTTACGGCACAATTATACAGAACACAATTATGTAGGAAACTTTGCTCTAGAAAATTAGAAATGAAAATTTCTTTCTAATTTTTTGTAAAGAAAACTTTTATGTAACAATGATGGTGAAGACATGACTTAATATGAGTTATAATGTAAAGTAATTGAATCTTGGAGCCTACCTAGTTTTTTCAACATCTGATTGAAGTGATTGATGTTTGTTAACTCTTAACCCAAATGTTTTTGCAGCTTCAACCGATATCAGTCTGGCGAAGCCCCAAGCAAAAGCTAGTTTGAACTAGCTTTTCCTTTAAGCAAAATTAGTTCTTAACATTATAGATGTTAAGAACTAATTTTGCTCTCATTTAGTATTATTTGTTACAAGAAGTACAAGATAATCCAGTTTTTTTTTTTAAGTCTAAGAAAAACGCTACGTAAAAGCGGTAACTAAACAATACACTATTAAATTAAAAGGTTAGTCGCAAACTGTCCAACGATCTTACTGCAGAACCAAGAACATACAACAACAAAATTCATTTACAAATGCAAGAACAACAAAATACTCGTAAAGCCGTTATAAAAAGTATAAACAAAACAGCTATCCTCGTGCCACGATCTAAACTAAACGAAATACAAAAACAGCTTAGCTTAGCATGGCGTGTGAGCTGAAATTAGTGGGGAAATAATTACAGTGCAAACCATGAGCTTCGAGGGCTTGCCTTCACCATTATTTCAAGTTGGACGGCATCGCTGTGAAGTCTACTTATCTCAACGAAATGGGGGTTTAGCACACGACGTAACGTTTAAAAGAGATGAGGATTTAGTTACATGGTTATTTTAAACAAGTGAAGAAAGAAAGAGTCTTTTGTTGTTCTTTGAGTTACTATTGTTACGTTTTGAGCCGCTATGAATCAGTTTGAGTTTAATTGAGGCAAATTCGCTCATGTTCGCGTACGCATTATTTAACTATGTATAGATGTTAAAGCGACAAAATATAGATATAAAAGTAACATAAAGGGCAAGGAATATATGCAATTAATGTAATGTTTTGTATAATTACTTATTAAATTCATTTTGACAGTCGTATTTTGCATGGAATGTATGTTGTAGTATTTAGTGTTTTGTTCTATCAGCTTTTAGACAACATATTATTCATGCAACTAACTGTTTATCGGTAATTGCAACAATTTGGTAACTGGTTAAAACAATCTCGAGGAGATTTAAAAAAACTCTTTTTAACTTAGTAAAAATTATAAAAAAACTTAGTAAATAGTATACGAACGATAAAAGTCATCGTCATTTTTGTTTACTCAATAGAAAAAAAAGTTTCGATATTTTTTTCAAGCCTACCTAACATTTTAAATTTTATTCCGAGTATCCAATACAAGCAAAAACTTCACACAGTATCGCCATCTAGCGAAAGTACAAACAACAGAAAAACACAAAACAAAAATCAAAGCCGGATTACTGTTGTACTGAAAGATAATAATTCCCTTTCGTTGGTTTTTAAATCCAGACGTAGCTTTGTCATTCGTATGCTTTTCACTGTATTTTCGTTGTAATCAGCTTACAGCTTACCTATCTACCAGTGGGAAATGTGATACAAAAAAAGTCTGTTTATTTAACACAATAGGATAGTTGACAGTTTTTTTAAATGTTTGTCAAGTAGATGTATAAATAATCTTGGGTGCTATTTAGGGTTTCGTGCCCTAAGGGTTAAGGCGGAACCTTATTACTGGGGCACCGCTGTCTGTCCTTCGATCAGCCATGTATCGTGATAGCTAAGACAGTTGAAACCTTTGCTGTTATGAACCAATGTGTATTGCGGTCTTAAAAACTAAAATTAAACCTATACTATTTCTAAGAGGAATGTTATCCAGGCACTTTTAAAACACTACAGTAATGAGAAAAAATGTAAAACGAAATATACTCTTAAAAGTTACTTTACAAAAGTTTTTCTTCTTAAATAAATACTTCATACTCAGAACACCTGGCATATTATTATTAGTAACGTATGCAAAAACAGCGTAAAAAGAACGCTAAAAAATATTTGATCACTGAAGAGGAAAAGAAGCAATAAATTTAATTTCACTGCTGATACGCTGATACAATACAAAGTATTCAACAACAAAAACAGAATAATTATATTGAATAATTTCAATTGGATGAAAATTTTACGTAGAGATACTAAATATATAGTCCGAATCAAAATTCTCATCCTTTCTCACTAACAATCCACTAACAACTTATAGACCTTATGGTACAGATGAGGTCCACTTGCTATGACGCTAGTTTCAGTCACTCTCGTTTAACAAACGCATTACGTTTTACGGTTTTTGCATCTCATGTAGTCGCGTAGTACATTTTTATTTTATTAAGTCACCCCATCTGCAATGACTCCATTATGGAACTTTGTTTCGAGCTAGCATAGTGAACTGGCCATTCTAATTTTACGCTAAGCGTTCGTAACAAGGAATTATTTGATGTCCTTAAATGGAGAAAGAGCGTTTTATAAATATTCTTTTTAAAACAGCGTTGGATAGGTGACAGGTTTGGATATTTTGTCGTACATCACTATACTCAACTATGTTGGGATCGGCTTCCATTTTAGCAAATTGCTGCTTTACAAAAAGCGAAGTTGCCTATCTGACCTCCTCAACCCCCAACACAATATCGCTTGCTTAGAGTGGTTGTCAGACTTTTTACGACTATCATAGATGTATAAATACAGCCGGGAGTAATTCATTATAACATAAATGGTCACCCATCTACGGACCGATCTTATTAAGCGTAAGCTGTATTCTATTAACTTGTGCAGTTTTAGCTTAGCCATGACCTCTATGAATTTTCTAATATTCGTAGACAGAATAAGTGTCTCCAAAGAAGGACTGAATCGAGCTCCAAAATGTACCAAAACTGTGTTAATATTTTACCCAATAAAATGCCGTATTACGAACACAGCTTCTAAGTTATTATATCACTGTTGCGGGTGTATGGTTTACGGTACAAGTTAATAAATGTCGGCCGCAATAGTGGCTACAAATATTCCACTCACTCGCTGCACCTAATTACACAGCACCGGGCAGTGGACAGTCACGCTCACAACTGCGGTTAACAGGGGCTCTACCGCTGCCTCCGCTAGTAACATGATTACAAATGTGAAAGAGAGATGGCGCTCTACAACGTTCAGTGCGCTGTCTCTTTTCCACAACTAAACTAATATACCTTAAAGAGATCGCAGGCCTTCTGGATACTTAAAGCGGGATCTGATTATCTAATATATATGCGAAGGGCTCAGAAATTATTTAGTTTAGTTGCATTTGTGGTAGTTGGAATTGACCAGATTCAAACCGTTTAAGTGGGATCCTGTATTGATACACTGCATGCAAGGTGGACGAGGTCGAATAGGGTATTAAAGAAAATTGACTAAATCTAATAATGTAAATCTGTTTAGCCCGTCAGTACTAGTAAGTGCAAACACGGATTTTTATTCATTGTCTCCCTTGTTTTAAATACTCTATTACACTATCTTCCCCCTATTGTTGAACGATAGAAAATCTTAGCACCACTATTTAGAAAACGTCGCCCAACCAACAGTGACATCTCTTGACAGCAGTCTGTACTACCATGACAATATCAACCTAAGCACAAGGGAACAAGCATTAATTTTAAAGTGTAATATGTTCGCACCGCAACGACTTTTTGGGGGCATAGGCACCTTTTAATTATTCCGCGAGGTTTTGTGCGTGACAGAGAAAAGTTGAAAAAAAATACACGCTTTTTGTCTAGCCCGTGTTCATATTTTAGTATAATGCTTCAACTTTATTCGCTTGGGAATAAAGGCAAGCTTTTTAATTTGTAAGGATTTTATCAACGAGTATGTTAATATTAGTCTGGTGCAGTGGAGTTTAATGCCCTTTTTATGTTAAATAACACGTAAAGGATTGTTTAGTTAATTTTAAATAGGAATGAATTTGGAGCTGTTTTAACAGAAAATAAAATTAAAAAAGAAAAGCCCCGACAGTGAAAACTTTCACCCCCATAACTTTTAAACTTGAAACATGTTTAGAACATTTGCACAAAATTCACCTTTAATACCAAAACAAACTAAATTTAAAATGCCCAATCCGTTCGGGAGATATGATGCCACAGACGGACCCAAAGTTATCCCTCTTTTTGCGTCGGGTTTAAAAATATATCCAGTTTGATCATACAAAAACATAACACACTACTATTGATTAAACAATTTTACAAAGAAAGAAATTACAAACTTAATTTTATATCCCAATTCAAACCCCTGCACAAAAAAACTACCCAATTCTTCTGCTGCCTATACAGAACAATAAAAAAACCGTCAATACGAAAGTAAATAAAAGTTTTATAAGAGAAAAAGGTGGAAACAGACAAGGAGGAAGTTCGCAGATTGCGTTTATCACGCACGAATAGATCGCCGCGTTAATGAGCCGTACTACTTGTACAAGAAGTTAGTTTCGTATCTGTGCAACTCGCATATATAAGTTGTTAACGAGTTTTTCAGGCGATAACGTTGAAGTATTGAGATTCTTACTTTTAGTAACTTTCGTTAAGGATACTTTGACGACTGTGTGACATATTATGGTGGAGATTAAAACACAGATCTGTTTAAAAAAGAAAAATGTCTGCTATGTATACTTAAAAAGGGAATACTACAACATTATTTATTTAATAAAGGCTTAGTCATGAAAATTTATTGGAATAGCCCGACTACTTTCGGACACAACCGGAGTCCTTAATCATGAGCAGACGCTACCCCAACGTCGAGCCAGTTTATGAACCGATTTTATACCATTCGAGCAAATCGACTAATAACGAAAACACAGAGTAACTATCGAAACCATATTATCAGGGTCCCAATTCCGCTCTTTACAATTGCGCTGAATTAATAGAAATATGATTAAATAGCACACTATTCGTAGTCTCACAAACACACATCTGCAAATAGCTACACAAAAACTCCTAAAAACAACATGAAATATGATAAGCCAGCACCTATTTAACAAGGTAAGTGAGTTAGACAAAGTTTCAGGTACAATGCGATGCGACTGCCGTTTTGAGTTCCAAAGCAGTTTTGTATTCATGCAGTAAAATAAACGTTTGTGACGTGTAGCGAGACAGGTGAGGACTTAGAAGTGATGTATGTTTTCACGTACTTTGTATACACGAGAATTTGTGTTTAATTTGTTTCTTCTTGACACATGCCAAAAGGCGAGAAACACTCTGCATTAGTTTATACGGCTACATTCGCATTTCAAAATTGTCTGGACTTTAAAAGAGACCGCAACCCCTGTTTGTTTTTTAATTTCTTCACAGGATAGTCAGATAGGAAATATCGAGTCCAGCGTTCAGTTACTGTTTACATGAACCCATTTCTTATTACACCTACTGGTCAGTGTTCTCCTGTAAGAGACGTACAGAAGACAGTGTAATTAAGTGCCTAAAAGTACTGTTCTTAGCATCTAGCCAAAGCCATTACTTTAGTTAAATACAAGTAGGCAATCGAAGTTTGATCTTCGAGGCTACGCAAGTAAATGCCCGATTATTTTGATCTAAAATGACACCTCCTACCTATATACCTTCCACTACTCAAATAAGGTTTGAGACTATAATTGTAGAGAATCAGTAAGCGTTACCTTAAGGAGTGTAGCTTAAGAATTATCCCATTAAATACGACACCAATCTCAAAATAATTGTAGAGCGAGCCCGATACGCACGATAACAAAGAATAAACAAAACAAACTCAAAAACCGTCAAAAAAACCTTAATCCAATTTGTATGAACGGAACAAGTCCATACATATGGCACGATTATACTAGTACCTACGTATAGCGAACGTTTTCGATGGCATCGGTCCAGTGTAATCGTCGGCGTAACAGCTGGCGCGTCACGTGATAACCCCGGATATTGTGCCAGTTAGACGACCGACTTCGGACCACCCGATACATGACGTAAGATTGATATTTTATTTCACTTTTCTATTAGTTTTAATTTCGATAACAGTTTATCGTGGGTTCTAAGACTGTAGTACTGAAATGGCAGTGTTTTGTTTCTGGCGGCAACGAAGGTTAATTTTTCAATGGCATAGAATATAATGTCATCGTCCATATCACATACAAACAGACATACATTAAAAAAAAATACAAAATCTAAATCTAAAATTGAATCCCTACTAATGTTATAAATGTGTATGTAAGTTTGTTTGTTGCGCTTTAACGGAAAAAAATGTTCAATCGAGCATCATGAAATTTTGTACAAATATTCTTGGAGGTATTAGATATATCAAGGTTTTACTCGACATAAAAAAATCAGATTTTTGCTATACAGCATGGCATATCCATCCGGGTGGAGACGCGGTCTACCGCTAGTTTCAAATAAAACAACAAAGTATCATTGTAAAGACTTGTATGTAATAAACAAAAATAAACATAATAAGACTAGAATTTAACACGGTTAATTATCATAATCAATCAACATGCTAAACAATCATGCTGTCAAAAATTATTATATATATATATATATATCGTATAACGTCAGCACAATTTAGCTTCTTGACTTCTTGTTCACATCACATCGAATAATTTAATTGAATTCCATTCAAATTTCAATTCTGTAAACATGAAATTGCATCTAAATTCAGTTACGAAGAACATGAAGCGAGAATGAGCATATTTGCTTACAGACACACAAATACAATAAGGTCGAAATTTGCATAAACGTATATTACATGGTGACTACATTTTTACCTGTCATTTCATCACATAAATAAGAAATTATCTTCGTCATGATTTAATTTCGTTCTAAGTACATAATATTTATGGTACTTACGCATCATGCTGCTCTTGAATCAGTAGAATTAGACCAAAAAGACTTCAAACCGAAATTGATTCCAATAAAATGTCTTTAAATTTGTACATTTTCAAGTTACGTTAGAACAAATCTCGGTGGTTCACTGGTTGGTCTCGGTTTCCTTCTATTTGGTCTAAAAGAAGAAATAAAACTCTATAATCTCAAAATTATAGATAAGTGTCAAACTTGTGTTTTATCTATTTCTAGCTGTTGCATGAATCATCTATACTAATATATAAAGCTGAAGAGTTTGTTTGTTTGTTTGAACGCGCTAATCTCAGGAACTACTGGTCCAAATTGAAAAATTCTTTTTGTGTTGAATAGACCATTCATCGAGGAAGGCTTTAGGCTATAAACCATCACGCTGCGAGATAACGTCATCACGCTAAGATACAATAGAAAGTGTGAAAAAAACCGGGCAGGTATACCTAAATCATAACTTATATCTTCTACGCTCGGGGACGAAGTCGCGGGCAACAGCTATGTCGGATAAAATGTATTAATTCGAGGTGTCACAGCTTATTTCATGCCTTATTGTTTTCAATTCTTACCAGCAGTTTAGGCGTAAAGGTGAAGTGATTACAAACACACGCACACATACAATTACAAACGCATTCGAAGGCATTCGAATTTACAATATTAGTATAGTATGACTCTTTATAGCAGAACTCTTTCAATTTCGGAATTGAGACACACTACACTGTTCACAGCGACGTTCTGTTTCTACAAAGTCTAGTCTAGTAATATCATCAAAAGTATTAACGTAATAAAGTATACAATTACCAACACTTACAGCAGTCCCTTGTGTAGAACTTCAATATTTTTGAGTTTAATGACAGTTTGCTGCTCAGGGTATTCATAGAATTTCGGGAAATTGGAACTGTAGTTGCATTCATAAAGGTTCTCTCTTACATGTTCTTCAATGTTTTTAGGTTTTGGTGCGTAATATGTTAATTCTGGAATAGTAGCGAGATATTTTGTAACAATGGTGAGAAAAGTCCATATTGTCTGGATAATAAAAAGTACGTACGTAAATCATGTGCTAATGCAACAATTTCACAAGCAATCGCGAGAGATATACTTTTAATATTATCGACATGCGGATAAATGCGTCCAGTTTTTATGTCCTCATCGGTAACTTGCTTTGCTAGGGTCTGTGAAGTATAAACAGAAATATCAGTCAAAACCGTCATAAAATACAGGTCATTCACTTCATTTGATAAAAATCCAGTGTTAGAAAATCGAATCTTAAACGAGACTGGGGAAGGAAAAATGACTTTTTTATTTTTTATAGTACTAGCTGTCCCGTTGCTGGCCAAACACTTCCATACTCATCTCCCCTTTTGCTCATAAGAGCATATAAACATTTTCTTCCTTAAATTCCTCAAATACCTTTGCCGCACTTAAAAACATGGAATCCGTTACACGGATCGCTTTCGCAGCGATCACTCCAAGAGTCACTCCTGGATAGACGTAGTAGTTGTTCGCTAGACCAGTGCTGTACTCCACACCTTTGTACACTACTGGAGGAAATGGTGACCCAGAAGCGTAGATACAGCGACCCTAAAATAAAGGCAAGGCGATAACGTACAGGTTTTGAAATGAAACTACTTTTACGGATTTTATCGCGGTTTAATTTTAGATTTTAGTTCCCGACGTTTCGAAACCTTTGCAGGTATCATGGTCACGGGCAGACTGAGATGGCGTTCGTCTTGACAGAAGATGTTGCTCGTTCTACCTTCATATTTTAATTAATTATTTGTGGTCCGACCTACGCAGTATGAGCTCACTGTGTCTTGATGTCTTGCAGCGCTGCTCTTGGGTTTGGCCTTGAGTTTATTTATTATTGGATCCCAAGTAGGTGATATCTTCCAGCCATCTTCTCTATTGAAATTAGGGTGTTTTTTAATCTCAATAGCCTCGCGAAACATCCTAGGTAGGAATTTGGATTCTTTAGCGAGGATCTGTGGTTGGTCAAATCTAATATAATGGCTGGAACCTTCAGCATGTTCGGCTGCTATCGAAAGAAGACCCATACAGATAGGTACTTAAACGGTGAATCTCACCACCACCCTAAACAGTTAGCTACCGTGGGAAAATCTTTGTTTCAGAGAGCACACGGACTCTGTGATGACAGACACCTTGCCGCTGAGCTTCAACACGTCAAGCAAGTACTGCGAGACAACAAGCTCCAAGTTCCACGGCCCCGTCACAGAAACCGAGTGAAGCCAGCCACTGTTGATCGTTTACCTGCTGTACTACCATATGTCAGAGGAGTCACTGACAAGATTGGTTACATCCTGAAGCGAGCTTCAATTAAAACATACTTCAAGCCGCCCAAGAAGATTAGCCAGTCCTTACCATCTGTCAAGTGTCACATACCTCTACAAGATGCAGGAGTATACAAACTAGATTGTGACTGCGGCCTCTCTTACATCGGTCAAACTAAACGAAGCATAGGGACCCGCGTTAAAGAACACATAGCTGACGTCAAACACCGCCGCTCAACGAAGTCTGCAGTCGCCGAACATGCTGAAGGTTCCAGCCATTATATTAGATTTGACCAACCACAGATCCTCGCTAAAGAATCCAAATTCCTACCTAGGATGTTTCGCGAGGCTATTGAGATTAAAAAACACCCTAATTTCAATAGAGAAGATGGCTGGAAGATATCACCTACTTGGGATCCAATAATAAATAAACTCAAGGCCAAACCCAAGAGCAGCGCTGCAAGACATCAAGACACAGTGAGCTCATACTGCGTAGGTCGGACCACAAATAATTAATTAAAATATGAAGGTAGAACGAGCAACATCTTCTGTCAAGACGAACGCCATCTCAGTCTGCCCGTGACCATGATACCTGCAAAGGTTTCGAAACGTCGGGAACTAAAATCTAAAATTAAACCGCGATAAAATCCGTAAAAGTAGTTTCATTTCAATGTCTAACATTCGCGTAAACCTAAGAAACCACTACGTACAGGTTTAGCTAGAACTGATTTGTTGATGATGCAATGTCAAAGTCAACTTTAAAGATGGTCTGAGATATTTATGACAGAAGAAAAATTAATGAATGGAACTCCAAGATCTCAAGATCCCTACGCAGCTAAGCGGAGAAAGGTGAACCTCCACACCACTGTGTTTTGGAAATAATTATCTAGAAAGTTCTTATTGATTTCAAGCAAAACAAAAGATAAAACGTGGGATTATATCAGTTTAAAAGAATCCCAAAGAAACTTTACTTTCTCGTTAAAATACCTACTTCTGTGTGTACGTACGCCTCCTGGGGTGTGCACTCGGACTGGCGAGTTGGGTTTGACAGTGAAAAGATCAAAGGTCGCTCCGTGTTCATACCAACTTCCCTTAAAACCGCTGGAGTAAACGAATTGCCGGCTGTTGAAGTACCTGAAATATATTCAGATTTATTTAAACTTTTTTACGTTCGGGAACTTCAAAGCTAATTTATGCTTTTGTTTGAAGTGGTTGAACATGTGTATCGATGTGATTTCTAATCGTTCCAAGCATTTGGCCATGAGGAAAAGTGTTTTGAACGTGGCCTTTATGTGATACACGTTTTATCGACCCATAAGATAACATGTATTTAAAGTATAAACAGCATAATAATCTCCAAATACCAATGAATATAACATGGGATTTTTCGAATACTAAAGCTCTACAGAATTATTTTTTTGCTAAAAGACAACCAACAACCGCTTATAGACAAACAAGCCGTTCTCACCAATAAGACAAGTGGCTTTAAACTTTTTGACGCATTTCTCGAAGTCATTCTCTGCCTCCAAATCCCTTATATAGTCTGTCGCGTGATGTGGAATAGTTCTGGTCCGTTTTCTAGTGAGTAGCCCATCGACGTCGAACATGAAACATCGGCTCCTCGCTTCATCACTCGAGATACCTTCTTCCATCATTGCATCGCAGAGTAAATTTGCGATGCCGACTCCCGTCTGAAACGTTAATGTTACAATTGCACCTTATTTATATTATATTATCGGGATTACCCGAATACTTTAGGGCCCAACCGGAGTCTTGAATCATGAACTGACGCGCATCAGGCAACGTTATCCGCGTAAGCTCATGGTTCACTTTTCGGACAATCCCGATAAGTATGCGTAAGTAAACCGTCATTGCACTTGCATATTTTTTTTTTCTCCGTATATAAAATATGAATTTTCAATAACCGGACCTTTCTTCTAATTGTTAAGATTAAAATCCACAACATTCAATTACTATTAAAAAAACTAGTTCCAAACTCACAGAGCCAGCTCCAAGGAACAGATACGTGTTATCCTTCAGTTTCTGTTTGGTGATCCTATTGCAAGCTACCATAAGACCAGCGACCACGGCGGCGGCCGTTGCTTGGACATCATCATTGAATACGCAATAATCATCGCGGTATCTATTGAGGAGGCGATGGGCATTCGTAAGGCCAAAATCTTCCATCTGAAAAAAATATCAATGCGTCAAAAGTCAATTTAAGAAAACCAGTTTGTGTTGTGACGCATCTTACGAGAATGTCTTAGGTACAGCATTGACCCGCGTTAACAAAATTGTTGCAAAGGCTTGAAATATTTTCCTATTTGACAGATAAGCATTGTGTTTTTTCCTAGAATCTAAATGGAAATGAATTCATATGAAGCCATACATAGGTTCATAGATTGTATTTGTTTGTGTTAAAATGTAGTCGAACGTTACCATAATGACTGTATTAGGTCCATATAATTTTTTGCAGCTCGCCATAAACTCGCTAACAAGCTCATCATAATGAATCCGGGCGAAACGTGTCTCTCGTATGCCAACGTACAGCGGGTCTTCTAGCAGACCCTGAAAAGATATTTTCCGTATAAGTATCTCAATTAAGTCTGTGGAACAAATGTGGTTCTGATTACCACAAATGGAATTTGTATCAAATGCCAGACTTGTCAAAAGCCATTGGATAGCAAAAAAGCTGACCTTAGCTGCCCACGACTATTGATACAATGAAATGATCGAAAAGTCGGATCAAGTATAGAAGCTAATCGGGTAATCCCAAATTCCTCCCGTAGGACAAAAGATGTTCATTTGTTTAGCGACCGATTAAAATCCAAGAAGTTACTTTATAAGTGCCAGCACAGCATACCTGGTTATTGGTCCCACAATCCAAACAGACTGGTAAGCACTGATGCGGTTTGATGCCAGCGAGGGCTGTCATCAATGTTATCTTGCCCTGAGGGATGCCCATGCCGTGAGCCCCCAGGTCACCAAGACCCAACACCCTCTCTCCATCAGTTACCACAACAGCGCGAACATCACGTTCTGGCCTGCAAGAAGAAGAAAGTCTCCTTCAATAGCCATAAAATAATACATAACGGGATTATGCTTATTAAGGAAACTCTTGATAAATTCCGCCAATTAGATTTTCCGGTTATTCACTTGCTAGAAAAACACGTTGTTTACAAACATCATTTAATTAGTCGTAATTGCTCTTTTGTTAGCGCTTGAACTTGTTTTTTCTTCAAATAAATGTAAATGAAATTAATACACTGTTGACATTAAAAAAGCATGACTAGGTTCAACTCGATAATATAACCCTAATATTCGTGAAGTGGAATACGTAACAATAATGTTCTTACATAACGTCAACGATTTCAAGGTGCAAATTATATAAGCCTCCAAGATAATCAAATATAGTGAGATGATCAGTAAAATTTTTGCCGTCGGATTTTGCACTGTTTGGGCGGGAAGGACCTTTCAACATGTTTAAACGCCTCGATACCTTAAATCCGAATCAGATTTTAGAAAAAGTTAATTTAATTCTAAGCTCACCAGTTCCTCATTACATCTTCCACGTGCCCTTTGTCATGCATAGATATGAAAAGACCTCGTGCACTCTTATAAACGAGACCAAATCGCATACAAGCTAGCCCTATAGTTGGAGAATTTATCAATGGCAGATACTTTTGTATATCTTCGTTCAGCAGACTGTAAAACAACGTTTCATTTGTGTCCTGGAAAGAAGAATGACCACCATGAGTTCATGAGATACTTGATAAGATAAATTTAAAAAAAAGAATTGTATCAAATTAAAGATCATAGATTATAGTAACCATACCTGCAGCTCAGTTAAATAAAGATATTTGTTTAAAAAGCTTCGATATCTGTCAACTGACAAACGACAAATCGCCAACTGTTGCTCTAAAGTTCTGAATTCGCTTGACAAGAGGCCGTGTATGCCAAATGCCTGACGTTCCGCCAAAGTAAATGCCAGACCCTAGAAAAAAAAACTTTTAAACATTACCTCGATCTAACTACTCTCGATCATAAGATTAAGGCATCGATCCGATGCCTAAATCTTATGATCCGATGCCTAAATCTTATGACACATAGTATAACTATAGATGAGTTGGATAAGTATAATAATCCTTGGTTCAAGAGATGCGACTAATGTAGTAAAAGATGCGGTAAGCAACTGCTCAGCGTACTGATAATTGTCAGTAATTCTAAAAAAATAATATTTACAAAAAAAGAAACACTTCGGAACTATTTTTAACATAACGCACCTTGTTTAGTCGAGGATCTCTCAAATGGTCGATTCCTTTGATCATATTTCCCGAAATAATATCTCCCGGTACAGCGAACAGCGGGTTGGTCGTCGAAAACCCTGCGTTTGGTTGCTGTGTTGTTTTTTGTATGGCTCCCAAGCAATTCAGACATACTCCACTACTGCTGTGTCTGTGCCTATTATATAAACAATATTATAATATTTCGAAAGATCTCTATTCAAAAGCATGATTGTTATAATGGCAGAGTGAGATGTATGTATACTTGAACATAGCGCTATCACTTTTCCACAAGGGAAAATGTGTCGTGTCTAGATTTCACGAGGACAAGAGAAACCTTATCGTATCTGATCTCGTCCAAATTAATCTAGTGATTGTAATTACACAATCTTGTAAATTATGTGGCAACAGCTGTGTCTAACTACTACAGCTGCCAACGGTAGTGTGAATAACCAGATTAATAGCCCGATTTAAGGAACATTAAGATTTATGCGATAGTATTAGAGGCTGTTAAAAAAAAGCAGGTACGGGGTAGGTACTTGTGCAAAAGAAGACGCGGGCAAACGCTGTAATTACATACTTAGTACCAAAATACACATTTAATAGAAAATAATAGTTACAAAACATAAGAATTACTCACAAAAGATTTTTACAAAACACGGAAATCATTTTGAAAATTGTATTAGCCCGATTTTAACATAAAATAAATTCTCAAAAAAGATTTTGATGATCCGAATCCATAACAAAAACCGTAATAACAGCTGTCGAAAATAAAATAATTAAATAAGTTTCATTACTTGCCAAGTACAAAGAAAGGAGTAAAGAGTATTATCAAAATGTCACAAAGACCTCTTTTTACATTATTTTAGTTTCTTCTTTGCTTAATAACCCTTGTTTATCAGAAAGGAATGGATAATTACTAAGAACTTACCCGAGACTGATATACAAATTTTGCTTGTTTTGAACTTTACAGTACCTACCTAGTTTATCTTTATCATTTTTATTCTTCAGGTAAAGGCCAAAATACGTGTAGAATATGTATTTTTTTTTATCTAATGGACTACAAATATCCGTACTTTATATACTCAGGTGATATCCTATACCATTGCACTATCTAAAGTGACTCGAAAATGTTAGCGTCGTGTATGATTAATGTATCCTCACAAGTATTTGTAACTCCATGCACGAAGATTGATGGAAGTACAAAAAAGGCTAGAATACAAAGTGTATTTAGGACGCTGTTACTTCTCCGCGATCAGCATACGGCGTGTGTCCTTGCCTAAACATCTTTTTATGGGCCATAACACAAAATTATACACGTTCTGTCATTTTACTGATGTTTGCTGAAATCGTATTTTACAATGATCCTTTGTGGTATAAAGAATCCGTATACTTAGGTTTTCGTATCCTTGGGTTAACGTTCATTATAAAGAATAAACATTATTTTAATACATCTGCGTCGTTGCATAATCAGACTTAAAAACCGTTTTAATCACTTAAAAAAGTTCTGCTTGATTCTTCGTAGTAAAAACTGGTAGAGGACGTCCTGCTAGTAGACATGACTAAATAAGTAAAAGGTACTTACATTGAATTGCAGAAAACTTGATGTTCATAGTGATTTTCTGTTTATTTAAAATCTAAGTCCGTGTATCCACAGCCAGTACCCTTTCTCTCAAAAGTTCTGCACCCGCTTTGTCCGTAGCCTAACCGTTTGTCTATGACAGCTATTGGATTGGATTTTCTACAAAGCTGGATTCGAGTAGGGTCAATATGGGTCAACTCGATAACTATCTATTAAACAAGCAATTGTGCGCACACACAAACTGAAGAAATGTTTTAGAAAAATCAAAAATAGAACCGTTTAAGTGCGAGTCGGGCTAGAGACACAGGGTTTCGTGCAAATAGGCAACCTTCTGGGCACGTTTTCGATGACTTGACGTTTGTAAATATCCAGAAATATGTTATTGTAATTAAAGAATAGGTACAATTTTAGATTCGATTAATATATGACTTTGGATTAAGTTTATTTTAAAATGTTTTCGTTAAGTAGTAGGATATGTATGTAGTAGGACTTTATGTAAATAAGATATAACATTTGCATTGCATTGCAAAGATATCCTTGTAGTTTCGGTCTCAACTAAGTTATTTTTGTAAAAGACGGGTCGTTTTACGGTGTCTGTTTGCCATGGAATCAAATGGTATATTTTTAAAAAATCTTAGGATTTGCTGTAACTCCAATACGAGTAGGTATTTCTTGGATAGTTAAGACTGAGTCGAAGTAATTAAATTTAACAAGTAGATAGGTACAACGTAGAGTGTAGCCATCATAATTATTTACGCATCAGAAAAAAAACGCATTACCACTTCATGGATTAACATCAGCCCAATGTTACGAATAATAATAGGTAAAAAAAAAACAATTGTCTAAGTAAACATACATTTTATTTTACTTTTTCAATACTATTTTAACAAAACACGATTTGCGCATGTACAAAAATATTTAAAAATACTTTTTGGTTACAGACAAATCGACAATAAATAAAATAAACAAAAATAGTAAGTTATAAAACACCCTGGCCCATAGCCTGTTCGATTAAAATGTATGGTTTCCGCCGTTCCTCTCAAGCCCTTGCTTTAGTAAATCCTTTCGCCTTATTATGTTAAAAACAACTTAGACGTGTTTGTTGAACTTAATATAGTTAAACCTATTTTCAAATCCAACACTAAAACTCCGGCAGGTTGTTCAGAAGCCACAATTATAAAGTCAATCGAATAATTCAAGGCTAGCAACACTAAAATTTTTCATTCAAAATATAACCCAAATTTTCGTTCATTTCTTCTTGTTTTTTGCTTTACTGAAAAAGAAGGGGTGAATAAATATTTAGTCATTCGCCAATTGTACAAAAACTTCGTTTTAATTCTACGTCCTGACTGATTTCAGTCTCGGTAACGTCGACACCAACCAACCGCGAGGGACATATAATAGCTTTCAAGCGTATGCGCAAACAAAGGTTCCCTTTCCATTTCCCTACTCCTAGTCTGATGGAACAGGAATCTGACACGTTTGGAGAGAGATCAGGCATAGGACCCATATTTATAGAGGCCTTCCGAAAGAAGACGTGTAATTATTTTTTACATTCTAAAGGACGTGTCTTGTGGTCTGCAGACTAGCAGTCATACCACTAGGCTACAGCCATTTTTATTTAGGGTTCTGTCGACTGGGGGTAAAACGGTACGCCTATTACTATGTCTCCGATTTCTCTTCGTCTGTCTGCCTTTGCTTCTGTCAAGAGGCTGTTGTAGCTAGACAGGTGAAAATTTTTCGCTATAACACCAAATAACAAAAACCTGAGAATCGAGGGTAATCAGCTCTTGCTTGATGATGATGATTTTTTATTTTTCTGCAGCCTATTTATTCGGGACTCTCACTTGACAGGTTTTATTCAATTGTTAGAGTTAAAATGAAGTCAAGTAATCCTCAATAGTGCCTTCTATTTACATAGCAAAGGAAAAAGTATGGGAACTTACTACATGTCAATCATTTCCTTGATAGTTTTTACTTTAATTCCGGTGTCAGCAGGATACTCGTGGAATTGTGGAGTATAACATTTATAGGAAGAGTCATAAATATAATCTAAAACAAACTGATATGAATCTTTGGGTTTAGGGTACAGGGATGCAAGGTCTGAAACAACAGAAATTATCATTAATTAAGTAGAATTATTCAAATGTTGATAGCCCTATTATAATTGCTGAGACTGATTTTCAGGTTTAGGAAAATTAGGTTAAAAATAAATATCCGTCCATCACTAAATATGGTCTGATTCTCACGAATCGTTAGCTAGACAGTTAAAATTTTCAGTTATGTTATCCAAGCCATATTGGCGCTATAACACAAGAAATTTAACAAAAAATAAAAATGAAACATTTTTTGGTAAGGCCGGGGTGTACTAATGGACCTCCGTCGCCTCGGCGAAGAAGAGGTAGTGTCAGACTCTTACGTCGCTGTAAGGCAAAGCGTTGCAATCCTTTATAAAAAAAATGCCTCTGCTATTCAATATAACATTCATTCTATTTGTGAGGTGACTTACTTAATTTATAGATATTTTCCATTACTCCCGCAGCTATTTTGATGGATAAACACTTGATGTCACCCAGGGAAGGGTAAATGCGCCCAAGTTTTAAATCATCGTCAGTAACATTCGAAGCCAATACCTGATAAAATACAATACCTAGCTTTAGTAACTAATAACTACCACCAATAATACTACAAATCGAAAATGATCCTACGGGAACATAATAATCGGAATAAAAACTATGTATTAATCCAGTTTAGTTTTCAGTACCAAATTTCGTCCAAATCTGTTCAGTGGATTTTGCGTGAAAGAGTAACAAACATCCAACCTTACCTACAAACTTTATCTATCTAATATAAGTAATTAATTTTCCGACACCAAAATAATATCTTGTTAACGTGAGGAAAGATAAGTATGTTTATAAAATTTCCATAGTGCTCTACTGGGCCCCAATTCTGCTATTTACAATGGCCAATGAATGAAATTAGGTTAAAAATAACAATGTTCGTATTCTCTTAAGAATTTTTCTACACAATAATTGGAAATTCAGTAAGGTACGGTACACTGAAGGTCAATACTATTAACTTCCAGTAATTTTATTGTTAATAGAATAGGAATAATTTCAAATTTAATCCAACTGCCATTCATTCATCGGCCGTTGTAAATAGCAGAATCGGGGCCCTGGAGGCACGTGCGTTTTCGCTCACTTTTCAGTTGCAACGTTATTTTATATTTACATTACTTTACCTTAGCAGCCGTAAGGAACAACGGATCGGGGGCATGATGTGCACGGCTGGCAAGTACTCCTAGTGCGATACCCGGGTATACGTACGAGTTGTTACCCTGGCCAGTGAGATACTTCTTGCCGTTATAATTCACTGGAGGGAATGGTGAACCAGAGGCGTATATGCAGCGACCCTACAATGTAAATGTAGTACAATCGAATATTAATTCATTAGCTCGTGAAGTCCTAATTGGCTTGTCGGTCTAGTGGTTTGAGGCCCTGACTGCTATACTTGAGGGTTCGATTCCCACCCATAACAAATGTTTCGAGTGATGAATTCGATCATTTGTTCTGTTCTCTGGGTGCAATTTTTAATTAATTATAATATAAGCACTGCTTAGTTTGAGACAAGATGGCATTGTGTTAAAAAATGCAGAATATTATTGTAGATGTGTTTTGCACAATGAATCGTTTTAAGCTAATGTTGTGCACTATTACAAATGATGTTTATGATGTCGCATTAAGTAACTTATTAATTCGGTTGGTAATAAACATACAGATCGCAGGAGGAAATTGGATGCTTACTTCCGTATTATCATAAGCCGCTTGTGCAGTGCACTCCGACTTGATTGTCGGATTCGACAAAGCAAAGATCATTGGTCGGTCAATGTTTTTGGCCATTTGTTTAAGAATAGTAGGAGTAAACGTTCCACCGACCGTCGATACACCTGAAAACAAATATAGGTAATATGGGAACCAAGTAAAAATGTAATTAATTTTATATAGTTTCTATCGTGAGCATGATTCATTATTAAATGGTGCAATGGTTTACGCACGCAGCACAAGAGTCATAAGGACTCCGGTAGGGTCCGAAACGTCGAGAAATCCCGATAAATACGCGTGAGTAAACCATTGCATCGTTTAATAAAGTAATTTAATTGATAAAACTTTCTTATTTTATACCACGTGAAGGTACTACAAATGTGTCAACTTTCTTTTTCCAAACTTACCAACAAGGCACGTGGCTTTTACTTGACCTACAAACTTTTCGAAGTTTTTCGTGGGTTCCATATCTTTAGCCAAATGCGTGGCATGAACAGGGATTGCTTCTTTTCTTTTTGTTGAAAGAAAGCCATCGACATCGAACAAATATATCTTCTTTCGAGCTTCTGCTGTTTGAGTCCCCTCTTCTGCCATGGCATCTACTATAAGATTTGCTATACCGACGCCAGCCTTAAAAATAATTAGTGCCAAAAGATTATTTTTATATATCGAAACAGCTCTTGAATTTAGTTGAGTTCAATATATGTAAATTTAAATATACTGAGTGGCCGATTTATAAGAAAAATACCATAAATGAACTTACGGAACCAGCTCCAAGGAACAAATATACATTATCAGAGATTTTCCGTTTAGTGATTCTAGTAGCAGCTATTATACCAGCTACAATCACGGACGCCGTGCCTTGGATATCGTCGTTGAATGTACAATAATGTTTCTGGTATTTAGCTAGTAGGCGAGTAGCGTTAGCTAAGGCAAAATCTTCAAACTGGAGAAATTGTAAGTTATTAATTAAAATCTCGGCGAGTGTCTTACATAAGTTTGCATGACAAAATAATAAGAAAAACAATTACTTGGATGAGCACATCTTGGCCGTATCTTTTAACACACGCTTGCATAAATTCCTCGATTAAACTATCGTATTCTTCTCCTCTCACACGTTTTCGCCGTAATCCGATATACATTGGGTCTTCTAGCAGATTCTTAGACAGAAAAACATTCAATAATAAAAAAAATGAGCCAGCTTACCAACAAATCACAATTTTCAAAAACTATTTTGTTGGTACCTGAGTATTTGTTCCTACGTCCAAAGTGATTGGTAAACAGTATGCAGGTGGAACACCAGCTAAAGCCGTGTAAAGCGTGAGCTTTCCTACTGGTATCCCCATGCCGTAAGCACCCAGGTCACCAAGACCAAGAATTCTTTCACCATCGGTTACAACGATGGCGCGAACATTAGTTGTTGGCCTGTAAATGAGAGAAATAAACCAAAGAATTGACATGAGCTTTTAAGAAAGACCGGTCGTCTTAAAAAGCGAGCGACCCCGAGACTGGCTTAAGCAGAAGGAGCCCGGGGTGTATAGTCGGTGGAAGGCCTGCGATAAAAATTGAATGACAAGTTTTTGATCACTAACACTTACCAATTTCTTAAGACCGAGGCAACGCGTCCTTTGTCTTGTATGGTTATGAAGAGACCTCGAGGTCTTCTATATACAAGTCCGAACCTCTGGCACGCCAATCCCACAATTGGCGTGTATACTATCGGCAAAAACTTTTGGACATCCGTAGCCAGTAATTCATAGAACAATCTCTCATTATTGTCCTGCAATGTAATAGAAATGGCAGTAGACCATATTATTCATTGAAAGTAGAGATCGGACTAACTTTGACGAGGAGTTTATTTTTTTTCGTTAATCATCAACGCTGATAATATATGTGAGAGCATTTCTGACGTTTAACCCCCAAACTGGAAAGGGCCCAGACCCTCTTCGAGCTGCTCTTTTCCAACCTAGGTTCCATGCACGCTTCAAAAATATGTCACCAAGTTCAATGGGGGATGCATGCCAGCGGGATTGTCTGAAAGGTTTCCGCAGCCTCGATAGACAAATGACAAAAAGGAACATGGGTGGGGCTGAGTCAGTAAAACTCGACTCCCTTCCGCTCAACCTTAAGCCGAGGCAATATTTGACAATTAATCCGGAAAAAAAGACACACGTCCTTCCGTCTTGCCGATTGCTGTTATCCAAGTCGTAGACCAAAAAATATGCAGAACTGTGCAATCGACATTATGAGTAAATAAATGAAGAACCACAGGAACCAAAAACCGGTGAATATTAAAGGAAGATTTATGCTTAATAACTAATACCTGTAATTCCGTTAAATACAGATATTTATTCAAAGGATCCTTGTATCTGTCAACTGAAAATTGACAAATAGCTAATTGTTCCTCTAGCGTTTTGTAATTCGCAGCTAAGAGGCCTTGTATGCCGAGTGCTTGCCGTTCTTGCATAGTAAACGCTAAACCCTAGAACCATAATTATTTAAGTTTGATATTATTAAGGAACTACATGTATGGTGAGACTAGGTATGGGTGAAACAGTTTAGCTTCAATCATTTCGAGTGATTCTTATGCTACGGGTTTTTTAAATACGATATGGCTGTATTATTAGTTCTGTATTTGCAATGCAAATATATTAAATTAAAAAATGTCCACATGCCAAGGGCGGTGAAAAAGCGATTTGGGAAGGTTGAAAACAAGAATAATAGAACACTGGCCCTAGATAATGCATGTGAATGTTACCTTATTAAACTGTGGATTTTTTAGATAATCAATGCCTCTCATCAAATTTGGACAATAATCATCGACATTATTTCTGACAGTTAAGAAAAAGGTTCTTGCGCAATTCAACTTCGATAATTTGACTATTACGCCGCCACAATTGGCGTAACTGAAATAAAGTAAGTTAACACAAATTATTTAAACAAATATTCCAGTATTTGTCACTAAGGTGCTTTCAGTCCCTGAAATTGAAGCAGGTTTTTTTACGTTCAGCTCTCGTGTCTGTTCTACAGGAATGTGAAGTACAAAATAGAACAATATTATGTAAAATGACAGATAGCTGTGCTTTAGCCACTCACAAGTACAGCTTAGATACACGTTATTATCTGCACGTTACTAAAACTAGCAACGAATAAACGATTTATGAACAATATTCAAATCTGGACACCACAACACAACACTCGTGGTCACTAATTATGTAATTTTAGCTCAGAAAGTTAACGTATAAATTAGTTATTTAAGTACTTACAAATTAGGAGGAACGGAAAACATTTTTGGTTTTTCATAAAACCGGGCGACAGATGAACATCGGCCTCAGGGCTGAACTGACATAACAGAAGAACACTATTACAAAACTTCAAGCAGCTGTTGTTACCAGCCTGTATGACGTTAGCGTGAAAGATGGCCCTCTTTGGGTCAAAGTATATTCCGCAGAGTCGGAGAGCTTCGAAACGACAATAAAATTGACAACGTTATTTTTCTCCGCAGATTAGCAAATATAGGTGCAGCGCAGACGAAAAACTATATGCGGCCGATTCTTCGGCGCTCAAAAAATCTTCTTGGCGCACAAAATGTTTGCATGGCGCGCAAAAAGTCCGTCGCGGATTTTTCAGACTCAACGCGCACGACGGACATCTTCGATCATTCTGTCGGCAGTGCTATAGGGACGTAGACATCTGGCTCCATGATCGCGTACTTAACATCTACCCCTAGCAAAGCGTTAACGCGCGTTAAAGCAAACGTTCAATTTTTTTCACAATTTTTGTGCGGAGCGGAGCGGCGCGGTCCGGCCTGCCCGAATTGCAGGGATTTTATGTGCGCCGGACTTTTTGCACGTTCTGTGCGTTACTGTATACTTACACCGTGATTTTTAGTCGTCTTACAAAAGCAGCTCAGTTTATGTATCCAAAGACTAGAACACGTTCATGATAAAAAAAATAGGTATTTATGAGATTTGAATAAATTTAAAATGCAATTTTTCTTCAATATTATGATGCAATTCGTAGTTTTTTAGAAACACAGCTCTGTACGAGCGCGGTCCGAGCCTTGTTATAATGGTGAGGAGCACGGGCGGCGGCGTTTTTAACATTTTTAAGAGTATTTTCAGATTTCTCTTGTTTAATTTTTCTTCGTACTTATTATCTTAGTTGATGATAAAAAAATAAAAATCGCGCCTAGGGGTATTTTACGTCGGATACATGAACTGGGCTCCTTTTGTAAGACGACTAAAAAATCACCTTGTATAATTGCATAGGTTTTATTTTTACAAACTAAAACGTGCGTCACGGATAGTCTGTCGTAAGTGCTACACCATATAGCTCTTAAAAAAAAAAACGACTACCACAGTAAGAAATTCAATACTTGTGACGCGGGGTTTAACAAAGACCCGAGACAAGGAACAAGTTTGAGGATCACACAAAAGCTGGTCCCAGACGAAACCGAACCCGCGACTCCTCGGGCTGAGTAGGTTTGGCGTGGTGACCGTTACGAATCCGCTATGCGTGCATTTACTTTAGATATTCTTTCGATGATAAAATTGAGGGCCAACACGGGGTATGAAGTCACTTCGCGGCTACATAATCAGTCGTTTTTTGTTCAGGAATACTCTCGTAGCATCCGCCTTTTGATTTTCTTGAGATTCTTTTGCAGTGATTGTTTTAGGATAATCAAAAACGGTCACAACGAAACGCATCGAAGCGTCCACTTTTTTACTATTCAAGGTTTAAACTTTGCAATTTCGTGAATTTTCGAAAATAAGGCACAATTTGTTCTACTTTTCAGATTGTTTTCAAATTGCACCTTATTGTCAAGCGGCGCGTCTCTTTAGATACTTGCCTGGTGAGCAAATAGCACTATGATTATACATTTTTAGTGTGAGTGGATATTGCAACTAAAAATTTATACAAATAAAACAATAATAATATCTTTGGAACATGTTTAATTAGTAACATCTATATTTTTATTTTAACAATCGAATCAACTAATACACGATAATGTAATATCTTCTTTGAAAAGCTGCATTACATTAACAATGTGAAACAAATAGAATTGACGCAAAACGAGTGTTAAACAATAATGATTATGAACGATGGTATTGCCTGCTAATTGACCAACAATATTCAACTTTATTCACGAACAAATAAGCCATATATTTAATAAACATGTAAATTGGGATATTTTTTTTTATTATACGTTGTCACAGCAAAGTTAATCACATAATATCACCAGATACGTAATGTAACATAAATAACTGACTACTTAAAATAAAAACATTGCATTTATTTCGCTCAGCGAAAAAATCGTCTCACTATTAGTAAAATACTGAAATCAAAATACATAAACGATTCATAGTCAAATAATATACAATATTATATCTAACGCGTAATTTTCATACTTTTGTTGTACCTACGTAATCTTAAAAGGAGCGATTCCTGAATCGTGCTTCTTTATAATTCTGTCAATATTTCCCAACAATACAAAATTAATGTGGATAGGACACGAGACTGATTTATGACACAAAATGTAAAAAATAAAATAAATGCGAGTAAAATGTTGTGTCTTAAGTATATTTTAACAGAGTTAATGAACTACGTCAAACAACAAATTTTAATCGAAGTTTTATGACGCAAATACTGACACGTCCACATTAAATCCTAGGCATTCTAAACGATTTACTCTAAATGTCTTTATATAATTCACTTTAATATTTGCTTTTGAATGCTTAACTAGATCATGATGTGAAATGCATATTAAATAGATGACCTGCATTATAATGCTGTGGTGACTAGACTTTTCCTTATCTTTCATCCCATATATTGTATATGTGCAACTAAATACTTTAAATATTCACAATGTTTAAGTATGTAAATTATTTTTGCTAAACAATTCATTTACAACTTAAATATAATGTTAGAGAAAACAAAACTAAATAAATTGCCCACTGCATCACAAATATTAGTTAAAAAATGCAAATTAAATTGTAACATAGCTCCGGGTAAAGTTGAAACGTGAATAAGATAATAACTTTTAAAACAAATAACGAAAAAGAACAATCACTGGTGTACATTAATAGTAATTATTCAATTACACATTTTATATCCCTACATAAAACTGTGACTTACAATAGGTGAGCATGAAAAGCTAAAACAAAGTTAAAAGGCCACCGTGAATATTATTCTCACACAATACAATAACATGTTATATAACGATAAAATGCTCTACTACCCGCTACTTGCACATACACGATGATATGACAGTCAAAACGCACTGAATTACGGCATAAGTCCAGTTACTTACCCATTTATTTAAGATTTTGTAAAAAAAAAAACCTCTCGAACTTCTAGAACAGAAGGAACATAAAAAGACCATTTAGGTAATACTTCAGCAATACATAACTAACTCTATGTAAATAATACTTATTCATAAATAAGAGATTCGAGTAACTGGACATTAAACCTAACTGCCATAACATATAATTTTACTAATTTGAACATTAATATATAAGGTATATTACGGAGGTATAAAATACTTTGTGTAAATTAATTATTGTAACAGCAACACGACAACTTGAACACTCCCATTTATATGTAAAGGCGTTGTGCACTGAACGCGTCTTTATTGCGATTACTACCAACATTCCAAAACGGACGTTCTATATTTTAAATAATTTTCGTTAACTTATACTGCCTGTTCAATCGTAAAAGTCGTGCTAATAAAATCTCGTCATCATTGTTTTGAATGTTAAAATATAAAAAAATAGACACCTAATTGATTTTCGAGTTAAAAAATGATAGGATTTTCATTTTTCATCAAGTTCCTACTTAAATTTATAGTCAAAATATTTGACTCACGCACAATCAATACACAAACGAAGCAGTTCGTTAAACATGTCGATTTTTACGATTAAAACTGGCTCAACTTCTTATTACATTTGACACAACCAAACATAAATAATACTGATTTAGATGTTTTTGGGGACTGGCTGTATGGGTCGTACGTTGAATTTCTCTTCAGGCTTCCAATCCCAGACAACGGGCATAGAGCATTCGTAGTGAAAACTGTACATCTGATTATGAACATGTTTTGAGAGATCCTTTGGTTCGGGGTATACAGATGCCAGCCCTGTAAAAGGAAATGAACTTTAGACATCAAGAAATAAGATAGATTTTTCGTTAAACTAAGATATACCAATAACTAGATTATTACACTAACAACATGATGACTTAGAAGCTACAATATTACTGTTAGACCTACTAGTAAGAAGGTTCAGTGTTACCACAATTTTATATATGCTAACTCTACTACCAAAATTACTTATAATACGTATATCTGTCTTCTACACGAAACTGATACCTTTTTTAAGTTGAACTACTTATTTAATCAGACAACCCTAATTTTAGGGTTGCCTCGTAATTACTAAAATGTTCTTACAAAAATACAATTAATTATTACCAAAATCCAAATTAAACTTTTCTTACTCGAATTTTCAAAGTGTTTTCCTTGTAATAGATACAAACCAGTTTAGCAAACATTAAAATTTTATAATTGATTGTATTTATTTATAAAAATATATAATAAATGTCATGTGTTGCATGGATGAAGATGGCCTCTGGACCTTTTGTAATCGACTTTCGCGCTCTCCGGCCAGGTGTAGCGGTCCGGTAAGTTTACCACATAGTTGAACTCATACTGACACCTTCGGATATGCATGGAAAAATTTCTTGGTATTGGGTATACTGATCCGAGACCTAAGAAAGTTTCATCATTTTAGTTTGTACAACTCAGATTTATTTACTTAGTTAATAAATGTAAACAAACCAAGCTCCGGTTATAACATTTCGTTCACTCAACCTATATGTTGTAAAAGAAAAAAATGATTAAGAAAAAATTAACGTTTAGGATCTTTTTCATAGCATATTATTTCAAATACTGCAACTTCATAATCATAACTTGAAAACAGTCCTTACTCTACAATTTCCACCTCACATGTCAGAATTATTTATAATTTTTACATTAACAATTTTCAAGAAACGTTTATAGTTTTCACGTAGCGTGAATTAGTCGACAAATCACAAACAATTTGTGTAATGTAGTAAAATAAACTATAATTAGCTCAACATACCTTCGTCATAGGCCATCTTGGCGACCTCTATAGCAATCGCTACGGAAACTTCCTTGAGTTCGGCGAGAGACGGGTATATGCGGCCAATGGCGAGGTCCTCCTCACTTACATAGTGAGCTAGAGTCTGGAATGATGAAATAAATTGTTAATATCCAATGACAGTAAGCTTTTTATTTCTGAAAGTCTGTTTTTGATTTTATAATGTCAAATATTGAACAATCTCGGGTCTGCTGTTAACCCTTTTACATCATATTTTGAGTTTTTCATAACTCTTTTTTTAATCTAATCTAATATTATAAATGCAAAAGTAAATCTGTCTGTGTGTCTGTCTGCTACGCTTTCACGTCTAAACCACTGAACTGATTTTAATGAAATTTGGTAGAGATAGAGTTGACCTTGAGAAAGAACATAGGTTAGTTTTTATCCCGGACTTTTGAAGAGGAATTCTCTTGGAAACGCGATATAACCAACCTCGACGCGGAAAGCTAGTACTTAAATAAATCTCTCCATATTAATGTTGGTTATCTAGAAGGCAAAGACTTTTGGCTATAATGCCATATTAAAATGGTGTTATTCTCAACAAGTGAAGTATAGGATATCATCTAGGTATAGCTTCTAATAAATGAGTTATATATATACCCTTGCGGCAGTCAAGAACATGGTCTCAGGTATATGGTGGGTGGCGGTAGCGATGACGCCGAGGGCGACCCCGGGGAAGATGTACGAGTTGTTGCCCTGCCCCGTGTGGAACTCCTTTCCGTTGTACTTCACAGGCGGGAACGGCGAGCCCGATGCGAAGATGCAACGACCCTGGGGAGTTACGAGAATATGTTGTAAATACAATTGTTTTGTATATGAATGTGCAGAATGTTATAGAGCCATCATGCTCAATCAAACTAAAATAGGCCTTGTTAACAACTGGTGGAGGCAGTGTGACTGTTTACCATTTATTATCACTTCTTGTGTCCACTTTTGTTTATTTATTTGACTACTACACAACGATTTTAACCAAATTTACGGCGATTTGCCTTTGTGCACGTGCTTTGTACAAGACACAAGGATTAAATTCAATACTTCGTATATTTAAAAAAAAAAAACAGAAAAAAATATATATATTAACATAACATACCTCAGTATTGTCGTAGGCAGCTTGCGCAGTGCACTCAGCTTTGCTGGTGGGGTTGGAGAGCGCGAAAATAACCGGACGGTCGGTGTTGCGGGCCATCTGCTGCAGCACATTCGTTGTGAACGCTCCACCAACCGTTGAGCATCCTACAAATTATTTATGACTTAGATATAACGGCTAAATTACTTTTTTATGTTTTTTCAGAGAAGCGTGTAATGTAAAATGATTTTAGGATTCTTAGTAGAAAATGTATCTCCTACGTTTCTGAGAGGCAAAAGTTCAACCTTTAGGAGATCGAACTGATGATTGTCTTCGTACATAGTGGTATCATAGATATGACTAGTTTTAAGTTGAACAAAGCACGTATTTTATCATGACGTGTCTATTATTGTGCGGCATATCTCCCTCTTTCACTACTTAAATTCACGCAAAATTACATAATATAAAAAATGACATACATTCACAATACATACATTATTTTTTATTTCCTTCGATCCAAACAAATGAATCGATAAATATTCAATACATACATTATATTCCTACTATATTTTCATATTACATTTTAATTCAATTATAAACGTGAACTCACCAATAAGACAGCTCGGCTTAATTTTTGCGACGCACGCTTCAAAGTCCTTTTCAGGTTCGATATCCTTTCCAAAGGACTTGGCGTGTTCCGGGACTCCGCCCTCACGGCGCGTGGACAGCAGGCCGTCGACGTCGAACATGTACACTCTCTCTCGTGCCTGCTTCTCTGAGAGACCTTCGGCCACCATGGCTGCTACAGTCAGGTTTGCGATGCCGTTGGCCGCCTGGAAATTTAAAATAGTTTCATGATGAGAAAAATAAGAATTATATTATCAATAGTCTTAGAATAATAACTGAAGGAGAGAAAGTTTTTTTTTCACACGCGACTTTGACGGTGTTCGCAAGAAAAAAATATTTCATTTTTAACAGAAATGCAACTGTCGCGATGAGATTCTTAGATAATATAGCTCTATAGTGGTTTCTTAGGTTTACGCGAATGTTAGACATTGAAATGAAACTACTTTTACGGATTTATATTATTTATTAGAGAACGCCATCTCAGTCTGCCCGTGACCATGATACCTGCAAAGGTTTCGAAACGTCGGGAACTAAAATCTAAAATTAAACCGCGATAAAATCCGTAAAAGTAGTTTCATTTCAATTTTAATATAGCTCTGCCATTTTCCGCAAAACGTAACAAAAATGATAGTTTTATAGTAAACTGGTGAGATTTCAGCACGAAGGCATATCGTTGTTCTACATCAACTTATGATGTGATGACACATATATGATGGACACTGCTATTACCCATCATAGTACATTTTATTGGCACTTAAAATATAATAAACCAAGCATAATAGATTATACAACAATACATTTAACGAAGATGGTATTTCAAAACATGTATGTGTAATAAAATAGTAAAATTAAAAAGATATTGTTTTTTTTTTAAATAAAGACAAATACCATAGTTTCCATCATGGGTGGCTTATGAACAAATCAATTTGATACATAGTAATGACGTAATATATTTAATGTTATTTTAGAATTAGAATTAGAATTAGAATTATTATTTTATTTTATTATAGATTAAGTTATTTTACTTAATCATAAATTATACGTTATATTCCTTTGCGGTTTAAACATGTTTGTTAAACAAATTCTATTAATAGCTAGTGCCAAGCGGCTATTCAGCTATTCAGACGCAAGGGCAAACAATTTATGTTATTTATGTTGCCATGTCAGACATAACTATTACAACTGTTGTTAAAGCGATGTTTACTACAGTTGCTGTTTGTAGTTTACAGCTTTTCCCAAAAGCAATTTGAGACCATATTATTATATTTTGAGTTATCCAGAGGCGCAAAAACATTGGTATATTTCCTTTTGCATGATCGTTTTGATATAAACTTTAATTTTACTGGATTCAAATGATTAAAAAAATAACTATCTACGTAGGAACACTAACTTTCACCAGTTTCTCTACCTACACATAACATTATTCGATTCTTATTTAATTTGTACTTACTTTTTTTACTAAGCAGTACAAAGTTGTATTCGACTTTTTTATTGAATATTAAACATATCCTTATTATTATTACCCCTACTAAGTTCGTTTCATCTTCCTTGGTCCTGTATAACCCGCTGT
The DNA here is from genome assembly GCF_003590095.1 of Trichoplusia ni. NCBI lineage: Eukaryota > Metazoa > Arthropoda > Insecta > Lepidoptera > Noctuidae > Trichoplusia > Trichoplusia ni. Next base: position 4,511,665 of record NC_039485.1, read on the forward strand.
TAGTTACCGGCCTCTCTTTAACACCATACATTTCCTAACATAACTGAATACTCACAGAACCAGCTCCAAGGAACAGATAGATGTTTTCACTGAGCTTCCTCTTCGTGACCCTGACGGCAGCCATCAGTCCAGCGACGGCGACGGCGGCAGTTCCCTGGATGTCATCGTTGAACGTGCAGTACTTGTGGCGGTACTTCTTCAGTAGGCGACCAGCGTTTATCAGGGCGAAGTCCTCAAACTGGAAATTATGGGTAAAATTATTTTATATTAAACAAAACTTAAGTTTAGAAGGCAGTCGGAGGTATCATTAGGAATAACTTAGTGTACTTTCGGCCCAAACCGATTATTTTTAAGGGTTTCTAAATAAAGGGTAAGCAGAACCCTATTGCTGATGGTGTTTCTCGTAAACTGTTATACCTAGACAGTCGTCACTAAAGATTTTTGTATTCGTTTGGTGGCGCATTAGATGGATTATAGTCACAAAAATTTATATTTTCCTTTCATTATTTACTTTTTATATGTAGTTTGGGTTAAGTCCGCAAGTAAATTTATACTGTATATAGTTATAGCTATTATTGATCATCATTCTTGAATTCATATTATTTAAAAAGTGGTTATACTCGTTAAAATGACACCCCACTGATCCCAAGCTTTTAGCGATTGTTTTCAAGTATAACATACGATGTAGGTATGTATAATAAAATCTATAAACCCTATATTTGTGTAAAATATAATAGAGGTATAAATAAATTTATGTCTGTAATAAACCCTGTTTAGATAGAATATATATAGAAGACGCGTTACATATTATTATATCATATAATTGTTATAGATAGCTCATAAAATCATATTCCGACAGATAATTGCATCAATAAATTCAAGATTACTCAAATTGCCAATTTATTTTCAACTCTAGCTGCATTGTAACAAAATCAATATTTCTTACATATCTCTGACAGTGATCAAATCTTAATAATCAAGTTATTTAAGGACACAGATGACTAAATAGCCTGATAAGTACCAAAATAAAATACAAGGTATCTCGTGTACTCAATATCGCAATTATCGCATCATAAATGTATTTTTACTTGTGGGTGTTTCCCGTATTGTGTAATTCAATTCATAAAATTGTTTTGCACCAACTACTCAGATTTAAAGCATTTTTTCCCTGAAACTCTATTAAACTAATGGAGTACACTAAAGGAGTATTTTAAGACTTTTAATAATGAAGGTACCACATACCTCAATTTTGCTTTTGGAAATAACAAGTTGATATGCGCATGTCATCCGATCCTTTATCGTCAAAGGATGACGAATTCACTTGAAATACTAACTGAATGCCGTAATACCGGGAATAACCGAAACTTGTATTGTTAGTCATTTATTACATCATTAATAATTTTGCTTCTCTTGTAGTTTGTATTTCTGATCATCATTATGGTACAACACATTATCGGGTAAAAACGGAAACATTACTGTGGGCCCGTCTGTCTTTAACCAGGCTGTTTCTTATAACCGTGATAGTGAAATTTTCACTGGTTAATAAGATTCGTGGTTAAACAATGGTTGGTAAGGTCATAAATTTTATGTATGACCATTTCTTTTGCAAAATCGTTTTTATTTCGCCTACTTGTAACGAACATTAAGCGTCGAATCGAATTTCCACTCAGATATTTATCTAGTGAACTATAATACAAAGAGTATCTATTCGTTTATTAAGAACGCGGCAAAAATATGTCGTGCGAACAGTAGCGTATAGATTCTTATAGCGCAACGCTCACGCCCTTAAGGAAATGCAAACATTTCCTTTTCGCATACAGCTCAGGGTGAACCCTCTCGACGAACTTCTTATACGTATAATATATAAGCATAGAGAGAAACGATCGCGGATTCTTTGCATAATCAACCGTATTTCTATTCAACTGATATGAAATATTTTACAACCAACATCATGCATACAACTCATTTCATAATCATAACATAATTACTCAAATTCCATTGTACAAGCAACATAGCTTATAGTATGAATCAGCTGATCTTGAAGTTGTGAAATTGCTGATAAGTTAAACACATATGACATCAGGCACCGCGGTACCGCGTGGTGACGTCATTATACGCCTTCTTTAACTAAAGTAAATATATGATCGTGATTATATAATTTTATTACTGTAATGTGTTAAGTGCGTAATTTCTTTGTTTGTTTCAGGTAGCGTTTATTTGTTTTGTAAACGTAACATTTTTTGGGTATGTCGTTTGAAAGGTGTGTAGAGTTCAATCTAAGGTTGTTTAGATAAGTGAGTGATTGGTGGACTACGTAATACACTCGGTGGCAGTCTCGTTACCTTTAAATTGAGACAGAATGTTTTGACTTTTCTACTTAAGTTTTTGTTTTTCTACTTGAATACTATTCGGACCGTGGAAAGGTTCTTATTTATAACGTCATAGAAAGCTGTGGAAGAAAATGCAACGGACAACAGCAGTGGACGCTAAAATGCAGTGAAGAGAGTGTGAGAGAATGACAGAAGATAAAACTTTATTATTAAACCTATTCACCATTCTTAGAAAAAATCCCCAGGAATCTGATTTCTATGAATAATAAATGTGAGCAATTTAAACGTCTCAATGAGACTGTTGCGAAAACATTTCTGGAAGAATGCCAAATTGAAACTGATAACCGTGATATTTAGTAATAAGTGTTCGTATAAGTCGTGTTAACATATACAACTAAATCTCCCCCTTTTAAAAAAAAAGTAGAGACTCTCGTTAATTCTTTACTAACAATTATTCACATATTTTAACTTTTTTAATTATTTTTACGTCACACTCCTTTTTTGCAATTAAATACAAATCATACATTGAAAAAATCGAAAGAGGGCCTTTACCCGTTAGCGTGACAGTAGGTGCTAATACTAAACAAAAAAAAACAGAGAAAACTTCAAAATGCTGTCTAAAACCTCAGACAGGACTCAAATCTACCACTCCTGGCCATACGCACCAGTCGCTTAACAAAATAAACTACCAAGTTCACAACCTAAAAAAAAATATGATCTTATTCTTGAGGCAAATTCTATAGAATATCGAAGCGATAATAGTTTTCAACTAATCTAAACAAATTCTAGATTTATCTGGTTTAATCGAAATCAGCTTTTACCTGAACAGGTAACGCGCTATTGATCCAATATAAACAGCGATAGCGATAAATCTCAGACGATAAACAGAAAGTCACAAACGTATCGATGTCTTATCGATAACATTAGGAAAGTTACCAGTTACTTTAAATATCGTTGAAGCGTTATATCATGCTCTGGTAATCGTAATCTGGATAATCCTCACATAAAATAACTTTATTCTGATTATATAATTTTCTTTATCAACGATTACTTTTTTGTAGGTTTCAACTCGCCACATTTAACAGACCATTTATTTTTCTGATGAAGCATTAATATTTTTTTCATACAGAGACTATTATCATGAAACCTATTAAAAAATTCTAACTCCACTAACGCTAACTGAGTAACAGCGGCAAAATTTCGCATTAAAAATATTTTGATAAAATCAAATAAAGAAACATCAAACAAGACCACTTGATAGACACGCGCTTCGATATCTCGATACATATCTAATCTACTTGTGTATCTTATTATCATAATATTGACGTTCATAAGTATGTAATTGATGAATTTCAAAGTGCAAATAACTTATAACAAGGATATATTCGTCACCTCAGGTATGGATAGTGGCGTAGTTATTACCGAATCTGGGGAGGCGAGAGCTCAGACACTGCTTACCAAACGATTTTGAATTATTTTAAAAACAAAAAGGGTTGTCGCACACGACCCAAAGACCGCAACCACAAAATTCCGCCACTTCTATCCAGATGAATTATATTGAAAAATATCTTAGGGTTGTCGCGCGCGAAGCTTCACAGCCAATGTGCCATTCCTATCCAGATTTAAATGATTCAGTGGTTTTAATCGATTTCATATAGAAAATCGAGCAACGACGATCTTTTGCGAGTGGCTACCATTTGAAATGTATGAAAACTACTGGGAATATGCTATCGGCTTTTTTTTTTGAGGCGACTAGGGAAGCTTATAGTATACACAGCACAACCACAGCATTCCGGCATTGAAGGTTAACATGCGCATTCAATAACAACACTTAATGTACTGTAAAAAAATAAAGTCATCTCGGAGCATCATTCGTTCGTCAGTATCGTTAATGCGTAAGTCTGTTTTAAGGTAAAAATAATAGCGTCTTTTAACATGACCACATCATTACACGTCAAATGTTGTGTAAAGTATATTAGAAGCAAATACAATACCAGAAACCACATGACATGCTCTGGTAGAGCGATAAAATGTATTTTGTTTGAAAAATAAGTTTGGTCTAGAACGATATTACTCATAAAAAGAACTATTTTTTGTCGTTTCTGTTCATATCCCCGTATAGTATATTCAGATATAGCCAGAAGAAACATGGACAAGCTTAAGCTAAATGTATGTACATAATAATATGTATGTACTAACCAAACAGATTCGTAAAGTACAGTCACTGAATAGTAAAATCAATTTTACAATACATTTACAGAATTCTTCGATAGCCGCCTTAGGTTTTATATATATAGCATACGAATGATATTCATTTGAATGAACTGATGATATTAATAATACATACATATTTGATCGGAGGCCTCTACCTTGTGACACACTGCCGGCTTTTAATAATACTAATTATTATTATTTAAGGAACTAACCTGTAATAATGTGTTTTGTCCGTATCTCTGGACGCAAGCCTCCATGAACTCGTCAATAAACTCATCGTATTCCTTGCCACGCACACGCTTCTGCCTCAGCCCGATGTATAGGGGGTCTTCGAGAAGATCCTGTAAATACAACCTTATTACTTACAACGTAAAGCTTAATATTAATTGATCAAGCAAATGTCAAAGATAAACAATTTTATGTGACATTTACGCCCAAATAACGTTTAATTACCAGTAATTATATTTCTGTTACACCTTTGTCATACGTCATTATTAATATATCTTCTATTTATAATTGTACAGTGGCAATTAAAACTGGCATTAAAATTTAAGTTCTACAGATTTTTTTATTCGAATATTTCCTAGCATTATGTTCATTTATTTATTTTATTAGTCCTTACTATATAGTAAGGTAAATATTGTTAATTATAAAAAAAAACAATACCCGTTTCTTCTTGGGGCTCAAGCTTAGTTTACACTAAGCGGAATCAAAGTAAGTTTGTTCGTAAAGGCATACTCGTACCAATATCTTTATAATTTTAGAATACTTGGGTAACTACTCTTATACAGAAAGCATTTCAATAGGTGGGCATGTGGCACGTGACTATCAAATATGATGTTTAAACATCACTTAGCAACAAAACTAGAATGCAATTATTTCTGCTACGGTGCTTGTACAATATGGTACGACCCGCATCAGCTTGTCACTCAACTCAAGTCATCAGTCCGTCACAGTTACTAGCATTAAATACAGATATAGCACGCCAATTATCTAATATGTAAGTAGTCTTGTATCATGCCTTCGACAAGTATTCATTAACTTGACAAGGCAACAGTGCGAAATTAACTCTTGGAATTTAAAACTTAGGAGGAAAACCAATTTTTAGAACAAAAAAGGTTAAAGATGCATTTCTGGGCTAAGAAGTTTTCTTATGTAAGTTATAACCATTCAAGTATTTTATCCACTTAGTGAATTGTTTTTGCTTGCCACCAAATTTAGAATCAATCTGCTATTTAGTACGAAAAGTTCCCATGAAAGAGCCTTATGTCCTTCGGTGGCATTATACCTTTGGTCAGACATTCGAAAGCTAATCTAATAATAACTTCTCAAAACACTCGAACTAGACAAACACACCTAAATCTAGTTACATAAAAGATAAGGAAATAAAGCAGACACCGGCGTTTTGACCTTGACTTTTAAAAATTAATCCGAATTACATTAGCAACACAGCACGTGGATATACAACCTGTTTCACAAATGTCCGGCTCTTTTTAAAACCTGCCTTTGCTTTATACATAGCCGTTGCCGAAAGCCGTTGTCAATTGTCAAGGAGAAAATTGAAGTTACCATTAAAATTTTCGGGTAATCAAAATTTGGATAGCAGATTTTCTTTTCGCAATAGACAATACCTTTTTTGGAGAAACTTATCACATTTGTGGACCAGATTGGGGGATTATTGGGTTAGTAGTCGACTACTAAGCCGATTATTAGACAAGACCGGACATTTTCATAACACACTGTATAGTTGTATAGGGTTAATACTTTACCTGATTGTCAGTGCCCACATCCAAGGTGATCGGAAGGCATTGGTGGGGTTTAATTCCAGCTAGAGCGGTGTACAGCGAGAGCTTGCCGACAGGAATACCCATGCCGTACGCCCCAAGGTCACCGAGACCCAGAATCCTCTCGCCATCGGTAAATACGATCGCGCGAACATCAGGTTCCGGCCTAAAACAAGTTTGTATAGCCGTTACTAATGACGTCATCTTTAAAGCATTACGTAGAATTCGTATCTTTATATCCCGAACATAAATTTGGCGTTAATTGAACATTTCTTGTATCTATGAGGAAAAAGTTCAATGAAATAACGCAACTATTTTTAGCTGCCATTTTTGATTTTGGTAATGATATTGAGAAATTTTCTAAGGGAGTAGTTTAAAGAAAACCAACAAAGCAGTTTAGTTCTACCGGTATGCGAATGAACCAACCAGTATAAACAAAAACATACGATAATAGAACCGTATCGATATATTTTCAAGGAACTCTCCCAGAATAGGTTCCGTGACGCATCATACTTCTTACACTAGTTCCGTACACGGGAATGACTATCTTATGGGCTACTTCAAAAAGAACTGCTCGCAGATGCTCGTATTAGAAGCAGAGGGGTGGGTTCTTTACACCCTTTTCCTAACGAAGGAGTCCAAAAGGACTAAGGCTTGATAGAGTCTAAGCTACTAAGGCTTGGGAGAGTCGCGCAGAGCCTGCGTGAGCGATTCCGTGGGTTATGCAATTGTAGAGGCCCAGGATGACATTAGTCAGCGAGAGTACGACATATCCCGACGTTATGCCCGCAGCGTGGTTTGAAGTCATTAGCTTTTGGCCGCGAACTAAAAGAAAACTTGCTCATAGTGGCATCTCGCCCATAGCGGCATCTCGCTCACACAATAGCAACAATCTTACTTCATGAGCTCATGGTAAACGTAATGGTCGTAAAAACAAATCAGAACGAATATTTTACGTTCATTCAACGAAACAGTCTGATAAACGATTGAGTGTGTAATTTTGAAACATTGCTCCGTACTCTTTTAAATCGTTATCGCTTCAGTGATTTATGAAGAGAAAATGTTGTTATGGAAGTGAGGAAAAGATACTTGTTGTGATTTACGATTGATAAACTGTTTTTCGATAATACAAAGCAAACTTGTTGAAAGAAAAGCAAATAACATTGGAATAATATTTTTTTATGCTTTTACTGGGATTTTCCTTATATCCTTTATATATTTATTTTCGTAGAGGTGAATACGTTTCTCACATCGCCCTGTTTAATATCTACCTACAACAAATTATGTTTCCAATATAAAAATAATCTACCATAAAAATATTGTCTAGGATTATTAGAATCTTTTCAAATAGTCCTGCTTTACAAAAACAGATATTAAAATGTTTAAACTCCATTAAAAATATTATTAAACACCTCACCTGTATAATCAACAATAATTACTGTGCACATAGTTTATATTGTACCTAGAATAGCTATATTTATATTTAGATAATAAAACTAGTATTTAGGTGTCACAAGACAAACAATAAACCGTTATTTCCGCTGTTTACTGTCTATCGATTTTCTTTTACCTTCACCAGACTGCGTCATTATAAGCTGACCTTAGTCACAAGATACAGTCCTATCTTCTATGAACAATAAGAACATTTTTACAATAAGATCGTTAAATTTAATTATCCAAAGGAAAGAGCTCAACACGTTCTTATAATAAAATGTGACGCTGTGATTAATGTGTCAATTAATTGGTTGTTTTGTTTTCGACAAGATAGGTTGTAAAGTAATCGTTTCAGAATAAATTTAATTTTAATATGTCTATTTACTAAAAGTAAATTCGTCTACCTACCAAAGACCTAGATTAGATAGAATGAGACAAGCCTTGATGGATTCTGATCAGATCGAACCGAGCCAGCCCGACCATACTTTGATAAAAGCTCTTTTTCACTATTTATACTTCAAAAGACATAATTCGTGAGCAAATTAAAATCATTAACTGAATATTCCTTAAAAACTATATATGTATGAAGCAAAAGTATACAAAGCACTCACCAATTCTTAAGAATATTAAATATATGTCCCTTATCGTTGATCGTTATGAAGAGACCCCTTGGCCTCCTATAGATGAGCCCGAACCTCTGGCAGGCCAAGCCCACGGTGGGTGTGTAAACAATCGGCAAATACTTCTCGATGTTCTCCGATAGAAGTCTGAAGAACAACTTCTCATTTCTATCCTGCAATAATTCAATATGACTGTAAATAAACACTGGATTATAACTCGTATCAAAACAATTTAAGGTAGATTTTGGATGGCCATAGGTGTGAAAGCAAAAAGTCCCTCTATTAAATATCACTACTCTGCTTTCGTTATTAACACTGGATTATAAGTCTTATTTCAATTACTATAAGGTAACTTTTGTGTATCACTAAGTGTGAAACCAAATAGCCAACCTATCAAGTCTTTCAATCTTGGCCCTTTTGAATAAAACATTCATCCAGCTTTCTTTTTATGCATGCATGCCAGCTGCAAGACTATCTCCCATAGAAAATCGAAAATCTCTCATCGTAAATCGTTTGTTTTAATACCTGTCACGATTCATCTTCTACTGAATATATCTAAATTATACATTACGTATATGGTTATATATACCATGAGAAATGCAAAAGAATGAGATAATTGCAGGCGAACTTTACTCGTTATAGACCAATCAGCACGATGCGATGTTACCTAACATAATTGTTTCCAATGGATTATTATGGCAAAATGCAAGCAATGCCATCACAACTGCATTTGGTCTGTAATTGTACAATTAACTCGTAAATTGTATTAACATCTCATAAATTATGCGGTATAATGCCGATCGTTCCGTCGTAATTTATTGTATTATGTCTAGAATCAATTTACACTTCCCACGATTAGTCACTAAGACCATTCTTTTGTTCCAATATTAAGCCAAAATGTTCTATTTAAGACACCCTTTATTGTTAAGTCTTATTAATACATGAACTTAATGAACAGGTCTCGACGTCAACTGTGTCCTTCAAGGTAAAATTAGGTCAAGGATTTATATATGCGATCACTTTGACCGACTTTATCAATGTCACTAAACGTATTATAACGTATATGGTAGGTAAATAACTAAAAGAGATAAAATTAAAATGTAGATTGTTAGTTTACATCCCAAACTCACTTAAAATCATTAATCCAAACACCCATTTCCCACCCATCCAAACAATTCGACATTTCAGAGTTATGTCCCGAAATTTCCAGAAAATTAACATTCAGTTTCAAAACAAGGATGGATGACGAAACTCAGATGTATGCAAGCATAGACGCCTGTAAACCCAAGTAATATACAGATTTCGTATGATAAACATCCCATACCATAAACCTGCATCCATAACCCAGTATTCTATAAATAGGTTTACAGAATAAACGGTACCTTTATCATGTTTAGTCACCTGTAACTCAACGAGGTAGAGATATTTGTTTAGGTTGTCCTCGTATCTGTCAATGGATATTCTACAAATATCCAGCTGTTCCTCTTGAGTTTTGAACTTGGCTGCCAAAAGACCATGAATGCCGAGCGCCTGGCGTTCCTCCAGCGTAAAGGCGAGACCCTAAAAAAAACATTAATCTCATATTTGTCCATACTTATTTTAAAAACAATTTAGTATATCTAAAAATATAATAACAGTTTCAAGTATTCAAACAATCTTGTTTACTAAGCGTTTTTATTTACGAATGGTTTCTCACGAATATCGACCAAGAACAAAAACCATTCTCCAACTATTTTAGCTAACTGATAACATAAATTATGAATGAATTCGTTTCCCAGTCTTGAGAGTTGTCAGCCGTTTATCTTGATGGCATTTTTTAAGTCAATTTACTGAAGGTAACAATAGTATTTTTTTCAGTTAAATGCTGTCAGCACAGAATAAAATACAAATGATCGTTAATTCGATTAAAAACTAAACTCGATTACGTTAAATATAGACGATACCGTCAATGTCAGTCGTTTTCCTCGACACTTACTTCAATGCCAATGTTGAGGAAAAATGGAGAAAACAAAACAAATACTCGGGCAAAACAACGATTGTTCCTATAACCTGTTTGATCCGGAAAGAAGATTAGAATAAAGGAGTGAATATCAGGATACAAGGATAAAAACCTGACCATTCAAGTCTCAATGTCTTTTTTTTCTCCGATCTAAATCAACAACATTCTAAACATTTCTGGATAGTACGGGTATTATAATACGTTTTAATTACGGGCCTTGCCTTGAACAAGGTTGTCTAAATAAAACCCTTATCACATCAACAACGCTCGACAGTGTGTTTTAAATGATAATCGAGAGAGTCACAACACTCAAGTGTAGGAAGTGTGAGTTTGTCGTCAAGCGGTGATCGCAACGGTTACCCCACGTCACAGCACCGTGTAAATACGACAGACTTAAGTCCGATAAAAGACGGCAGCGTTATCAGTTATCATCGTATCACTGATCATTATCTTGTGCCACATGCATAAACATTTAATGGTATCAACGATAAATCAAATTAAAAAGACATTGCCATAAAATAACAGCACATTCACATTTAAGAACACTTTTGTATGCAAACGGGGCGTTATAATTAATACAGAAGCGACTGAAATAATGTAAATTTGTGGTAATTTATTTCGTGTACAATATTTGCTACCACGAATTGTATCGAATGTTTAATATATAAGTAGCAAGGTAAAACATGTAATTGAGGATTTTGAGTGAAAAATTAACCTAAAATCTCCGGTTTTTCTAGTCATGCACTTCCTGCTTACGTTTTAACGCGCTGGTACATTGCGAAGTATAAAGAAAGTTACTTTTAAAGTATCTTACCTTATTCAGACGGGGATCTCTCAAATGATCGATACCTCTGACAACATTGGGGCAGATAATGTTGCCGGTGACCTCGTGGTAATCCCGGCATTGAAGAGACGGTGTGTCGAGGGCTGGACTCTTTGTTAATATTGACGCTAAAGCCCTGTGCGGGCCTTTTGCGTGTGAGCAACATCTGTAACAAACAAAAATGGTTATTTTCTTGATCATCAGTATAGGTTAGAAGCCCTGATCCGAACTAAGAATTCGGAAATGCGATGGCAAACTCTATGCCAGACCCTTTTCGTTACTACCGGCCGAGTGATTTTAGTCAGTGCAAGATGCACTTCCGGAATATTCCCCAAGTCCACACGACTTAGGGAATAAAGTTATTAGAATTTCCTTTCGAAGTCAGACCTTACTGAAAAAATACTCATCAGAAACTCTTTCATCAGCTTTACCGAATGTAAGCAAAACAGACATAACCCTACCCGATCTTATTGTTTCTATGCCGACTAAATATCACAGCTTGGCAACAGCAAAAAAAGAGGATGAGAAAGATCATAAAAGGCAAATAACATTCAGCGGTCCTTCATATAATTTAATTTTGTTTGCTCTATGCATTTGCCTCTGATCTACCAGAATTACCCGCTATTAGCACATTCACGTCTGCGTCATAAAACCACAGTTCAATGTTACGTAAAGTTTCGTTACAAAAATAGTTCAATAGAACTATGTCATACAGTATGTGTATTGAATCTTACAATTTGCCATAACCGCAAATACATATCCTAATGCTTCTACTTAGCCTGTTGCAATCATGATGTAAGACAAAGGATCTATTCATAGCTGTATTGATTTACATCAGGTCACATATTCTCGTGATTTCACGAAAGCCGAAACTAAAGTTTTTGATAATTTATACTACAAATAATATAAACGCGAAAGTTTGTTAGTATGGACAGATTGTTTACTCTTTGACGCTAAAAAAACACTGAACGAATTTGACGAAAAAACATTCATCGAAACTTTTAATAAAAATATTTAATAACCTGGATTAGCACATAGGATAGTTCTTATCCCAATTTTATGTTTCAGTCCAGGATAATTTTCGATTTATAGCGGGTGGAGCCGCTGGCACCAGCTATTATGAAATAAAACGATAAAGAGTAGAAATGTAGAGACGAATCTGAATACTTCAGAGACGTAATAAGTCTGCGAAACGCTTCGACGTCAGTTAACAATTTAGAATTTAATTTAAGACTTTCAAATTAATCCCAGATTAGAACAAACTTGACCTAGAAAACGGACTGGAATTATTCAGTCTCTTATTGTTTGTGAATGGAGGCTAGTTTCAGTTCATGTGACTAAATGAGAGTAATTTTCATTACCGTGAGTATTGTACCTACAACTAATGTTCAACAACAATAACTAATGTGTAACAAAACGAGTATTTATTTACATCAACGAAGTTCTTATATCTATTTTCTGTTCTTTTTAAATCTAATAGAATGTAAATGAAACCAATTTTTTTTTCAATGATATATGTAAATGTTTAAAGTTACCGGTATGGCAAGCTTTGTTTAAACTTTACACGAAACAACGTGATTTTTAGTACTGCAAAAAAAATGGCAAGGTGCAATTGTAGAAAATGAAGCGAAAATCCTTGCTTACCTAGCGTGGCCAGAGTTCTCTTCGCGGCCGCTCATAATGTATGACAGGAAACTTTTTAAAAATTCAAAAAATAAGCAGAAACGACTTTCGAACCAGATATACCGATGCGATGACCAGATGGAATATGAAAGAGATTCATTAGAGCACTTTACTCGTTAGATAAAAACTCGTTAATCCCGATCATAAATTTAATTATCCAATTAAAAAATCTCATTACAGAGTTACACATCAATCACGAATATTCAATCACGTGTTGTCACAGCTAGATCACCGAGGTTGTGCATAAAACAAATGGTCTGTTTTCATTCCATTTACATTTTTTATAACACAATAAGCACTATTGACAGTCTCATAAAATACTGAATAGCTATTTACTTGGTTTTTTCTACTATTATTTTCGTTCTGTAATAATAATATTATAACTTTATGTTTGAAGAATTTTTGATTTAAAACTGTAGATCTATGGATACAATCGACGTTGTTTTATAATTATTTATAGATGGTAATGAAACATGTTACAATAGGTAATGTTATAAATCTGCATTTGAATAATATTTGTCTTTCAGCATTAAATATTCTATTCTAGTCATTTATGGATCTTCGTATCAGGTAATTTATTTCTTCCTCTTTATTAGCAGGTTTTCAGTTTTTGAATTCGGTACTTGCTTGCTACATAACAACTTGAGGTTGAAACAAATTAAGTAAAAACGCATTGAGCTTTGCTTGCACCAACATACACTTAGCACTGGGCAACGCTCAGAATTCCGATAACAGCTTATTAATGAAATTATTAGTTCAAACTTGGTATGAATATAATGGTATCTTACTGAATTATAAGTCACATGTCAGCCTCTAAGCCGAATCGTTCTTTTTAAAAGCACTCGTAATAAAAACTTCAGTAATGAAAACCAATTTAAATAGGTCTCAAGACAAGATTTCCTCAATGCTGGTGTTTCAACTGTTCTTACTTCCAGATTTTAGTCAAGCAGTTAAAACGGGAAGCTATACATAAATCCGTAATGGATATTAGTGAGTCACTCACTGAACAAGGTTTGGGCGAAGAAATATTAAACTCGATTACATGGTTATTTCCATGACGCAAATTTGAAAAGGAAATCTACACAAATGTGAATATCATTGAAATTAGGAAAGAGAGAAGTGACAAGTGTTAAATTTGTTAGGGTCAGGGTCAGGGTTTTGAACTCTATACCTATACCAAACCCCCAGGTTTTCGAGTCCGACACGCGCTATATTCTCCTTTCATAGGAAGTCTTAAACCAATCTTTATCATAATAGTAGACCGCTTAAACCCCAAACGAATTTAAATGGTTCACCTATAAAGCTTTTGTTTAAAGACTCTACAAAGTTTTTTTCGCAAAAACCCATCGATCGTGACGTCGTGAGTGTGAGACTCACAACTAACAAAAAATTTTTTGCAGAAACTGGTTATAATTACATCGAGTATATTGGCCTTGCAATAAATACTTCAAAACCAATCAAGCTTAACTACTAATTCAATATTTGTCAATATAGTTAAGTGGACATAGAAACCGCCAAGGGAAATAAACAATTGTTTTATATCTTTCAAATCATCTAAATCATTTTAGATCTGACACAGAAATAAAATTTGTAGTAGTGGTGTTTTCTGTTTCTCCACCACATCCAGAATTAACTAAACTTCGCTGTAAATTAATAACCTAGTTAAAAAAAGTTAGTACATAAAATCAAGTATTTATCTACCGGGTTTTCAGTCACACAAACAATTTAGCTAAGTGGCGTATTGGTTATTCTAGTATCCCTTGTGACTCGTTCTGTCTATGGGACGGAGCATTATACATGATTAGTTTAAACCCCTTTAGAACCTATAAAAAGAATTCACCACTAGCCTTTCACAAAGATATCGCGAAAACACCATAATCCCTACTTAATATTATAATTGTGAAAGTAACTCTGTCTGTCTGTCTGTAACGCTTTCACGTCTAAAACACTGAACTGATTTTAATGAAATTTGGTACAGAGATAAGAGTTGACCTTGATAAAGAACATAGTATAGTTTTTATCTTTGTAGTATTTATATTGACTTTTGAAGAGTTCTCTTGGAAACGCGATATAACCGACCTCGACGCGGGCGAAGCCGCGGGCGAAAAGCTAGTAAGCTATAAAAGACATTATGAAGTACTGGTTCTAAGGATGTTCGTCCATGTGTCTCTTGTAATTCTAATAACCAATACCGTAGGCTTGGAAAAACCACTAAAAGTCGGACTCCCGGTAAATATATTAAACCAATATGAATTTGCAAATAAATGGTCATAAATTAATTCTTGTAATCACGGTATTAAGGTATCAATAGATTATAAATTGTCCAGTCATAATGCAGGTAACCCTTATCATCGTCTACGTGGTCCCTTCATTCATATTGTTAATTGTTTGTTGCTATAAAAAGACGAACACGATTACAAGTCGTGTTTTCCAAGTCATATGACAGATATTAAATTTTGAAGATCAATGATATCAAATTATCAATTGCGTCTGGTTGAAGCTTTGCGTCATTTACACTTCGGCTAACGCTGACAAAAGATAAACAGTTGATAGCGTTTATTTCTATATCGATTTTAAATAAATCATCTGTGTTTCCGTTGATTCGGTTTGTTTTCCTGGAAAAATGTATACAAGCTTTTCCTACCATAAAGTTCTCTTTTTTGTGAGAGATCATGTTCTATTTCTTTTCAGCTCAGATGATACAATTGATATAAAATATTTCAGGATCGGAATTCTTTCGGACAATCGAGGAATCGAAATTGCAAATTCGATTAAAAATCGTGTTGAAATTATTCATTTCTCATTGCGCAGGACAGGAGGTAGTTGTCAAAGTATGACGAATATCTTAACGTTCGTGTGCTAATATCCAACCAATTTTACGCAGTTATGACAAACCAAAACAAATACGATGTGAATTGTATAACATTGATACGTAACAGATGCAGACTAAATTACTTTCGGTAATCCATTGAATACTTCACGAATACATACATGTCAACGAATCAATTAAAATTGTTATTTAAATATTTGGCAACGGAGAACATGGTTTCAGACTGTTTTGATTTAGGCGCTCGCTTGATACCGCACCGAAAATATTATCTCGTGTGCCAATGGGGTCAATGAACTCGAAGTAAGCGAAATACTACATAGGGAACACTCATAACAAAGTCGGTTTTATGTGATGTTCCTCAGATCTGTTTAGTGTGGAAATCCTAATAAAGACCAGGTATCCCGTGAAGTGTTCAGAATAATGAACCTTATTGACATCGTCAAGCCTCCTAAATTAAAAGCTACAACTCACCGGTTAAAGAGAATGCGGTACAAAACACAATCAGTACAATTAAGTACAGAAAAATCATCATTAAAATCTCGAAGCGATACGATAACGTTTTATAAATACGAACCGTAACATTGATAATACATCGTAATACTTAGATATCAACACACAATGGTAATCGATACTCAAGGAAGGAACATTCAATGTCAGCGTCAAGTTTACTATTACATTGAACATTGTACATTTTTACAATTAGGTAGCGTTGCAAATTGTTACATTAATTACATTTTCCGCAACAAGTATTTGTGGTGAGTCATATTTTTTATGCCGTTTAACGGTGCGATCTTGTCGGAGATTATGACTATGAGTTTGCATGGGGCGTTGCCCGGTGTTCTAGCATGACGACTTTTGCTACTCACAAGTATGTATGTATGATCACTAATATCCTGTCCCAATACGACCCCATGTTTTATTAATCACCCTGATATGAATTAAATGAGTATGTATTAAATATACTGGTATCTAAGTTTCTCAAATCTAAATGCCTATATAAAAACAGCAACTTCTTTTAAATTGCATCAAAAATCTCGTAATATTCAATGACTTCCAGAAAATCAATTGTTGACCCACTTGGAGCGTTTCGCGGCGTTTGGCTTGCTGCACAAGGGGCACGGGTTTCATCGATCCGGCTCTGTACGGCCAAAATATTTGTACGTAGATACTCGAACTACGAGACTTGGTTGTGCACGGGGAAATACGTGTCTCAAATAGAATATGGGCTGCACTGCTTTTGACCATCAAAATGAACAACTTTATAAACAAAGATTTAGTCATCAGCTGATGAAAATTTGTATGGAAGCTGTGGAAGGAATAAAACCTTTTTAAGCGGAAGTAACTGTTTTTCGAAGTTAACCGTTTTGAATGAATAGAACACGGTAGCGATTTGTTTAAGCACGCTGAAGTAAAGTATTTAAGTATTAACAAAAGAATAGACCAGAATTTCAAACACAATAATTACCCCCTGCGAAACAGGATGGAATCAGCTTACTCTTATAATTTGTGCAATACTGGCGGTAATAGTCACGCTTTGTTTTCGCTTCTAATCGGCATGGAAACGTTAAAACGTTTGATAATAACAAAGCCGTATTAATAACTTGCCAATCACTGAACTAACTCGGTAGGATAATTTAAATCTTAATACGCATAAAGCATATTTGATAGCATGCATTTGATGCCCTGATGAAAATCGTACTTTTATAATGCAACAGACAGTACGACACCATAGTATCGACTAAATACATATTTCAATAAGTTACCACAAGTAAACAACATCGTGTAAATTAGCAAAGATTTCAAGTTCAAGTATCAAGAATTGAGATAGGTTAGTTATAAATCCCTTGCCATAACAATAACCATAGTTGAGTGTTACGACGTGAAGCCCAAATTGTATGTGCTTTAATACTTGGGGAACACCTGAATTTAGGTCATGAATATGAACACGAATGTAATATATAGCGTGTAGTAGTGTGTAGCGGGAGCTGCCTCGTCGGGAGATTGATAGCGAGAAGCGGCCGACTGTAAAAGGATGCGAAAAATGCATCCTCTAACCGCTATCAAACAAATGATAGGAAAACACGACATACATATCACCAACTCCTATTTACATCACTCAGTCGTTGGCATACATCTATTATGTTAAAATTATCTCTAGTTGTGAGCCGTGAGATAATTGACGCAATAACCACGCCCACTAAAACGAAATTTACTAAAACCGTACAAAATTCACGTAAAAATATATAACAGGAAAAACTTTAAATATATTGTTCAATTCTGTGAAATTAATAAAAGATTTGCAGAATAAAAATTATTATTAGTGTTTGATAAAAAGCCTTTTATCAGGCAACTTGATTTAGGAAGATAAGCTGTATCTTGTTACAAGCGTGTCTTTTGTCAGTTAATCAATCAAGTGTAATTATGACTGATAAAGTCAGTTTTGTTGGTAAATAACATAGCAGTTGTATCAGAAATATTTTGGCATTCTGGCAATCTTTTACTATGTGTCAAAGGCACATTGTAACTGTGCCAACTCAAATATAATGGGACAGACTAAAAATAGTAAGTACTCGTAATTTTTGTTGTTCAAGAATGTTAAATAATAAGAATGGACTGAATTAAATTGGAATTAAAATTTTCCTCTTGATATCAATACCATATATCCTAATATGGATAATAAGATACCGCCTACTTGCTATTAATAGTAAATCCCAGGACACATAGCTGCCAACAATTGAAAACATAAAAAAAAAACATAAAAAAACCTATAAAGAATTCAGTTCTTTATATGAATAAAAGAAAAGCTTTGGTATAAAAGTATACATGATAACTCTTTTTAAAATGACTTATCATAATGTTAGTTAGCATTACAATCAGATATCTAAAGTCATAATTAACAAAAGATAAAATAGCCAAATATTTTGGCTTTACTGCCTAACTCTGCAATCTACTGCAGTATAATCAAATCAATACTAAACCTCTTGATGTAGTGTTATTTATTAACCTATTTTCTCTTAGTTGATTCATAATACAGCAGAACAGTGAAAGGGAAGCAATGATCTGTCTAGTACAACACTAGGTTGAAGGATAAGACATGTTTGAAAAGAACCCAAAATCAATAAGGAATATTTAAAAAATAATTGCTATGCAATTTTGGAATTGACATTGGCAAATACGTGTATGGATTTAGCAATTTCCAAGCAGTAAATGATTCAAGAGCTGATGAAGATGTTGAACCAGCACCAATATTTTGTTGTTGTTTAATCGAAAAATAGAGAGGTAATATAAAAATATAAGAAGGAACTATATAATGTGGACTACTATTTATTTCTAACATTCAGGTATTGTTTTTAAGTCACATAGTAAACAACAGAAGAAAAGTGTGTTACTGTTTGACAGCAGGTCAAAGGCCTATTTTTGTATTGAAAGAACACAAAATTTATACAGAAAAAAAAAATATCATGTTGCTTAATAAATCAAAAAAATGTTAATAATACGTAATAATACCAAAGAAACCAAGTTTTCAGTTATAAATCGTAATAATATAGCGATTTTAGCTTACGATAATTTAGCGAACATGAATGGACGACGCTGTCTAAGAAATAGTATTGTGCCGAATAAATGTAATGTTCTTATAGTTTAAACTAAGCAAGAGACCTTGAGATGGTCTCGCCGCCAAAAACCAATTCATCGACGGAATAGATTTTATGGAAATTGCTGTATAGGCTACGCCAACAGTACGCAAGAACAATCGTATCGGTTGTTGTTTCATCGGACATTTTACTGTCAGGCTTATTGGCTCTTGAGCCATAAATATTTTACATATATACGGCCTTACTAACGATCATAGGTGTGTGACCGTTTCATTACTAGGTAGCGCGCACAATTTGTTTATAGATCCGATATAAAAAACAGCTGTCACGTTATGTAAACTCCAAAAATAAATGAAATGGTACTCACAATAAAGATCTGGATGCTGTAGAAAACATTTCAAAAAATATTTTTCATCTACACAATTGAAACCCTCAGGAAACCGCACCGCTTTCGTGTAAGTCTAATTACTGAATAATTTCTATTTTACTAAATAATTTCAGTAACGCCCTCCATCCATGTGGCAGTGATTTGACTGATTTAACTAGAGCTGCGATCCAACGACTAACAGCAGTTGAAAACATTATCACTAAGAATAGTATAAAAATACTAAAAATCTTAACGTTATTATTTATTTAAGTTCATTAATTTCTTCACTCCAATAATAAAATGTAATAAATTAAATATTCCTAAAGCAAATTAGTGTTAAAAAGCTTTTGCGATTAAAAAATAGGAATTATTGCTTTGGTAACATCGATAAAAAAATGTCGCCGCAAGCCTATGGATGTATGTCAAAATCTGACAGATTGTGAATTGAATCGAAAAAAAACATTACGACGGACGGTGGTAGACCTGTAGTGTAAATACAGAGTCAAACCAATTAAGTTTCGTTACGAAACTAAGCCTTATTTCATTTGGTGTAGAAGGAAGCTGATGCCATGATTCGAGAAGATGACCCTCAGTTCCGAATTACTCCATTTCAACAAATGGCATCGGCATGTTCCGGTGCTCTTATAACCTCGTTATTCAGTAAGTTTTCTCAGTGTTTTACGTTGTTTTAGCAGTAATATAGAAGCATGTGTTAACTATTTTGTTTTGTGTTACAGTGACACCACTAGATGTGGTTAAAATAAGACTGCAAGCCCAACAGAAAGCAATGCTTTCGAATAAGTGTTACCTTTATTGCAATGGTCTAATGGAACATTTATGTCCTTGTGGAGACTCGGCATGGATACCCAGACGTGTGCACTTCCACGGCACGATGGTAAATACTAATTTCATACTCACTTTGATTTAATATTTTACCTAAAAGATGGTTTGTCATGTTATTCTCTTGATTTCAGGATGCGTTTGTTAAAATAGCTAAGTTGGAGGGAGTTCCAGCGTTATGGTCCGGTTTAAGTCCCACACTAGTCTTAGCTCTTCCTTGTACAGTTATTTATTTTGTATCATATGATAATCTGAGATATAACTTGAAGACTTATTACAATGCTTTTACTAAAGACGGTAAGTTAATAATTTCCTATTAAATTTCATGTTACACTCCATAAGGTCATATATTGGAATAATCAAATAAATAATTATAACTTCATGCAAAAAAAAAACAAAGCCTTACAATACTGAAATATTATGTGAGCCATAATGACATAATCCATCACTGTGATGCAATAACACATAATTATGAGGCAAATTGTCATAGAAACCATGAAGAATAAAACTCAATAAACATAATATTTATATACACATAACAATGCATTCATATTTCCAGTAGATCTGCTTGACTTTCTCACCTTGACTCCAAGGTCATAACAAACTACTAATCAAATTATCTAATATAAACTGACACATTTGTATGTGTGATAATTTATAAACTGCTTTAGCTATCTGTACTGTAGTATATGATGCTATAAAGCCTATAAATGTCCCTTTCCCGAGATTTTTAATGTCGGATTTCAGTCCAGTGACATTCCGCTCAATTCTTTATTTTACATAATATCATTTTTGCTAGCATCCTAAGCCTAGTAGAAATGTTGCCAACATAATTTTCTTTTAATTTGATTCTAATGCCCAATTTATATTAATAGTAAGATCTTAATTACTGCTGTTTTGTTATTGTAATGTAATGCAATTTGTTAATCATTTTACTTTTGTTGATGAATGGTAGTCTATAAAAGTATTTGTGTATTGCTCCTTACCTTATCTATGTCAAATTCATAACCAACTAACACACACAGCTACCTAATTCATAAATAAATTTTAAATTTCATGGTTTTTTGGTCAGCTGGTAACCAATAAATTTACAAAATCATCACACATCTGCACCTAATATAACAAAAATTGTAAAGAGTGACTAGTGTTTTTGTTTTCCATACAAAATTATTAACTTCCTTGATAGCTGTTTAAATAAATTATCAGAATTACGTTATTTATATTGAAAATATTGCCACCTTTATCAACTTTACAACTGCTTGTCAGTTTTATAAAAACACGTATTTTTTATCAGTATGGGTTCCAGAATATTATGAAAATTTTGCAGTTAACCTATGATCTTCACTAATCTGAAGAAGATTTTATCTATAACCGTAAAAACAAACTGGATTCTTTATTTTGTTATTAAAAAAATGTTTGTTGTTTTCTTATATTTATTTCTTTAAATTATTTGAAGTACTGAAACAATCATTATCATTCTGAAATATTCGCTGTGTTAGAATCTCCTGTCTTTAAATATTATTTTGTTTAAAGCTGGTTTTTAAATACTGTTGCCGTTTCAGAAGAGAAACGCCGCTACGCGCAGTGCTACCCGTCATTAAAACACAATTACAATATCCTGCTTTTAAGTTCATTGTACAGGCACTAATGCCACTAATCCTACTAATATTCCAGAGTTGGCTAGGCAAATGAAGACATACATCTTGTAGATTTGCTATATAAAAATTACTAATACAAAGTAAATATGTAATAATATATTGACTCTTTTCACTTAATCTAGTCATGGCACAAACATTGGAGTTAGCTTTTAGGATAAACCCATGCACCATTGTTTTACAGGCATAAACTGGACTGGATTAAAATGTAGGGTAATCAAGTTATAACAACTTAAAAAGTCATACCCATTTTAACCTTTTTTAATATATGAAATTATAATTTTATTATTCAACAGTGAGTCAGCCAATGTGGATACCATTGATAGCCGGTGCAACAGCTCGAATGACAGCAGTCTCGATTGTCAGTCCCCTAGAACTAATAAGAACGAAAATGCAGTCGAAAAAGTTGACGTATTCAGGTAATTAGCACAATTTTTTAAATCAATAAGCCAGAGAGATCGTCGTTTTAAATATTGGTAAAGGAAATCATTAGCCTAACGACCCTGGAGTTTTTTTTTCCAGCATAGAAAACAGTTAAACTTAGCGTCATTCACAACAAGCAATTTAATAATTCAATATTCTTAAGTCGAAGACAACAATATGTATGATAGAATCTAGAGAAGTGGTTCCCTTAGAAATGTTATGTAAAATGAATTTACATCGTCGACACAGTATACGGCTTACTACGGATGACAAAGTGATACCTAATTTTGAACTAATATTTTAAAAATTACTGTTTGCAGAAATCAGCGTGGCCTTACGCGACGTGGTCAAATTTGAAGGATATAAGGGACTGTTTCGTGGTCTAGGTTCAACTCTATTGAGAGATGTACCATTCTCAGGTAAATACAATAACTTCATATAATTATTCAAATCAGAGTAATAAATATTCACTCAGTCCAATAGTTATTGATTATTTTCTATAGTCACATCACTTGAGTCATCTTTGGATATTAGAATACGAAGCAGTTAATTAATACAGTTATAATTATTTCAGGTATATACTGGACGACATTTGAGTCAACAAAGAAAGCATTCGACAAACCCGATTCAGAAAAGAACTCATTTTTATTTAACTTTTTCTGTGGATCAATTGCTGGCAGTGTAAGTTAATCAATATTTTGAATTCCACAATGACATAATCCCCCTAATATTAAATTGCTTATTCATTCTCTACTATCATAAATAAAGCATTTGTTACTAGGCCTTTAATAAAATCAGTTATACAACTATTTTTGGATTATCTCAACTAATATGGGGTGATAACTGATAAGATTGATAAAGTTCCTTACAAACAATCTTTTCTTTCAGATCGCAGCATTGGTAACATTGCCTTTTGACGTTGTAAAAACACATCAGCAGATAGAATTAGGCGAAAAGGAAATTTACATAGGTTGGCAACATTTTGTATCATAGACATGTAGATAATTATTTATTATTTTTTATGTACAAAAGAAAAATATTATTGATACTTGTTTCTAGATAACTGTATTTATCCTTGTTTTTGTTGATGTGGTTACTGTTTCAGATGGTAAAGTCCAACAGAGAGCCTCGAACATGAAGGAAATAGCACGACAAATATACATGAACCATGGTTTCAGAGGTTTATTCACGGGATTATTACCTAGGATATTCAAAGTGGCACCAGCCTGTGCCATTATGATAGCAACATTCGAATATGGCAAACAATTCTTCCAAACATACAACACACAAAAATATAAGGAGAAAATGCAAAGGTATGTGATACAGCAATGAATGTTTGTTACCATTGTTTAATGGCTATCATTTGAAGAAATGTATTATTTTGGTTTTCAAACTTATGGTCAACTAAATTCGGCAGAAAATGAATGCACACAATACAATTCATAGTATAAATGTACTTAAAAAAAATGTTTTGTTTTGGGGACAACACAATATGTTGTCAACTCTTCAACCAGAAAAACTGTAATATTATTTAAAAAGATATATAAATATGGTTATGTCTGGGCTTCGTCTTTCTTTCATAGATAAATATTATTTTCAGTAAAGGAATAAATGTTGTAATAATAAAACGAGAAGAATAGTTGGAGATGTTAATGTTTAAGGTATTTGAGAAATAATATTGAAAATATAGTAATATTTGCTATGTAATATATCCTACCGAAATTAAATTGTAATATGTAATGTAAAAAGTATTTGTATCTAAAACTGTAACAGTAGATTTTGTCATGTTGCAATTCAGATTATTTGTAGCCTCAGTTTAAGAATGTTGGTTTATAGACCACTCTGTACTATGTAGGGTAGGCTGTTCAATTTGTAAATTTTTTTGTTGTTCAACTCTCCAACTTCCACACCAACTTGCCCTACTCTAAGAGAGATAGTAAGGAAAGTTGAAAAATTATAGATTTAAATTAGGTACTAATTCATTTACGAGGAGTATTTCCTTATTTATTTTTTGTTTGTCTTTTTCAGGCCTCAAGAAATTGTATTGGTGCAACAGACCAGTAATAGTGATTACTCATAATGTGTAAAGGGAGAACAACATAGTTTTACTAGTAATTGATTATGTTTATGTGATAGAACTGTAATACAGATAAATAAGTATTTATGGCTGTTCATAATGTTAGTTACCAAAAACATAAAATTACAAAAAAACATCATATCAAAGATAAATTTATATGTACAACTTAAATGTTTTAAATATTTCAAGGTTAATATTAGCATTAGGGATGACCAGTCTTTTGGGATTTTTAATATAAATGTTACTTTGGCTTGACATGTTAAAGTCAATGCTGGTGGTCAAAGATTTGAAAAAAAAATAATACTGCTGCAGATGCTTTAGTAAAATATGTGCTGGCTAATTGCCAATGCTTGTCCCAACATAGGGGCCATACATTTTCTAGATGTTGCTCAAGCAGCTCATGAATTTGGCCTTATAGCTCACAGCTAAAAACAATTAACAATTGTTACATCAAGTACATACATGAATGACAATACGCTTTTAGTGTATCTACAAGACAAAGCTATTTAGTTAGCTCAACACAAACCAAGAGTTTTTGATGTTTATATATTTTTTTATGATTTTATTGTTTTTATTATCTGTATAATTGGAATTTGTGTATATAGGACGAAATTAATTTGTTTGTAAATACTTTACTGATGAATTTGTAAATAGTATAAAATAAAAAGCTTATGTTATTATTTAGTTTTGTTTTTTTTATCTCGCTCATCTATGCATAGTTGATTTTTAATATATAGTCAATATCTTTGGTTGAGCTTGATTTTTCAGTAATTTGTTAATTAACAATTTTGAATTGATGCAAGTTAAAGCTCTGCTTTTAGCTAATAAAAAAATGGACTTAAAATTGCCTTCTTGCTTTAGTAAGTATATCATAAGATGCAGCCGTCTCTAACAGAAATATATTCATAAGTAGGATGCATTATTTCTTACATTCAAATTATAACTTCTTTTAGGTTATTGAATAAACAATACAAGCAATAAATTTTAATACATGGAAAAGAAAACTCAAGTTGTACATAAGACTTATTTATTACATATCCTTAAAATTAGTTAATGTACAATCGATCCCAACGGTTCGGCTTTTATGTTTCCAAGGTCCAGTCTGCTATCAATCGACTCGTCTATTTGACCAACAATCGCTACATTGTCGCCGCGTATTATATGCAGTCCTAGAACCACCTGCGCCACACCAGTTGACGAAGAAAACACTCTCTCGTGAGACTCGTCCAATATTATATTTATAGTTTGATCAAAACCTTTTAAAGTTCCAATAAAATTCCGACCATCTGAAGTTATCACTGACACTGTTTGATTCACATAGTTTTCTAGTCCCGAAGCCATTGCTTCATAGGTTTTTGGTTAGAAAACGTAAAAGTAGAAGACGAAATAATAATATTGAAAATTTAAACGTTTTCTTTAGAAAAACGACAGTATTTGTAAGACTCGCGTATCAAGCTTTTCAATTTAACAACAACATGCTCCTGTCAAGAATTTTGGAAGTGTCATAGATAATTAAGTTTTTTCATGATGGCAACATAAACCCACAGACGTAAAACTAACACAGCTCAACGTGTTTTGCGAGTTCAATAAAGATTGCAGAATGAAACATAGTCCATTGACACTGACAGCACTTTTGGCAGTATCGTATTATGTATTTGTCAATCAGTGTCATAAATGTCACAATTACTGTTTTTAGTGTTGACTTTTGAGTCGGTCAAATTTAAATAAATGATTTATTGTGTTAATTAATTTACTATGACATCAATAGTTAAGCCTTAAATATACTTAGTTCCAAGGATACAGTTAACTTTAGACATTTAATGCAACAGTACCTATATAAACAATATCTATATAATAATTCCATATTGGAACTTAACCTAACCCGAGAGCTAACTATAAAATATAGCGTTATAAAATGTCTAACACAATAGTTCAATACATTTTGTTGAGAACGGATTTGTTAAAGGAGCTAGGATGGTCGATAGGCTCAGTGGTAGCTCAGGCTTGCCATGCATCAACAGCTGTTCTACATTTATACAAAGATGATGAACACACTATACAATACTTGAGTGATATGGATAATATGCACAAAGTTGTTTTAGAGGTAAGGAGTAGATAAAGGTTAGAAAATATGGTTCTTGATAGTTGCAAGATTTTAAGAATGGATTTATTTATTTACAATTGACTTCAGTCAACTTTCTTTATTTTCTAAGTAAGGAACCCCTTCAGTCAATCTAATATTTTGATGTACATCAATTTTTTTCAGCCTCAATGACAATAAAACAAATGATTATTGTAATTTGATAATTTTGTGTTTTCAGGTACCAAATGAGGAATCATTGAAGAAAGTAGCTGAAAAATTAAAAGAGAATTCAATATCACATAAATTATGGATAGAACAACCAGAAAATATTCCCACATGTTTAGCAATGAAGCCTTATCCAAAAGATGAGGTCAAAAAGTTTGTGGGAAAATTTAAATTGTTGAAACTGCAAATCAATTCTTGAATGTTTCTGTAAAAGTGTGTAAAGTAAATTATAAATATCTATTGTTTAAAATTGTCCTTTTTACCTTACCCTAGGTACGGAATAGCTTTTTATTTAATCTTGTATGATTGTTTAATCAAAATCTAATAACACATCACAAGTCATTTTTGTCATTTATATTTTACTACTTTTATAATTAAGCTTTGGTTAAATTGTATATGACTACAAGACAAGACAGATGTGCTAGTAGCTACTCTGTTTAAAAGTATACACGGTGATTTTTTAGTAGTCTTACAAAAGCAGCCCAGTGCATGTATCCGACGTAAAATACCCCTAGGCGCGATTTTTTTTTTTTATCATCAACTAAGATAATAAGTACGAAGAAAATTAAACAAGAGAAATCTGAAATATACTCTTAAAAATGATAAAATTGCCGCCGCCCGGGCCCCTCACCATTGTTACAAGGCTCGGACCGCGCTCGCAACACAGCTCACACAGCTCTGTTTCTAAAAAACTAAGAATTGCATCATAATATTGAATAAAAATTGCATTTAATTTTTTTTCAAATCTCATAAATAACTATTTTTTTTCATGAACGTGGTCTAGTCATTGGATACATGAACTGGGCTGCTTTTGTAAGACGACTAAAAAACCACGGTGTATGTGAAAACTACTATTTTTCAACTTGAGCATAGTAGTAAACTAAAAAACAGCTGCCACAGCAGGTACTCTTAACATGGGGCCTCCTACAAGGTGATTACCATATTAAACCGTTAATCAGCCTTTCAGAATTTGATGTTGATTACACCCAAAGTTTGTAATATTATTGATATTAAGAAATAAATGTTAATTAATAAGGATGACTGCCTTGAAAGGAAAAGTAAATAAATCTGTCTAAGTGCAACAACATAAGACAAATGAATGTTAGTAAAAAGTGAAGGTGATGTTTTTATGCATAAATTAAGAATTTTGCTGCAGTAGACTTCTCTAAATAATTCAAAATTACTTTCGTAATTACAACATAAGCGTGAATTACAGGTGCAACACATTAATAACGCTCTCTTTCATTTAATTAATTGTTATGCAAGCAAAAAAATTGTAGAAGTGTAACAGTGTTCGTGTCTGTAAATGGCGTTCCTACATATTGGTAAAGTATTTTTTTTTATAAAAAAAATTCTCTGAGTTTGCGCTTTTTCGCTTTGGAATAAGCTATGAAAATCGGTCAAGCGACTCGCAACACTCTGGAAATAGGCCAGAGAGAAAAAAATAAGAATACCTACATTATAGGTACCTACACACAAATATTTTCGGGATCCGTTTTTGTTTCACCCGAAATAAAATCATTCTAAGACAGGAATCTATTGTTAACGACGTGAAGCGACAGTAAGGTAAGTAGGTACAACGTAATGAGGTGTCAGACATGCTACATTAATACTAAATTCTAGGCACAAACTATGCCGCATCGCGTCGCTTCGGTTACTAAGTAGGTACGTTACCTTACAAATTCTTGCGGCATCAACAATCATAATAAATATTACATGCAATTGTTTTTAACATAATAACAATTCAAGGTGCCCAATTTTGTAATTATATCATGGTACGGTAATTGTTCGTAATTACCGAGCCCGCTTATCATACCTGGCCTAATTTACCGTCACCTGCAATAGTTTTATTGCAAAATCTAAAAAGGAGACAATTCTAATAAACCTTAATTTATGTAGGTATTAACAATATGGAACCGAATTCCTTACATTAGGCAGTTATGATTTGTATTAGATAATTTAATAAGATAAATTCAAATTGAATTTAAACTGTCACAGAAATAGGAAAAGCCTACCTACATTACCTATCGGCGTTGCCTTAGAACTTAAAAAAGGACTTGTTTTCAGTAAAAAAATCCAATGTCTCGTAATCTCCAATCCAATCCAATCTCTTTTCCACTCAATATTATTAAAGAAACATAAAACAATTTTTACAGCAGCTCGACTCGAGTTTATTCAAAGCAAACAGGATTTAAAGAAAGAACCTTTCTATCGGATCAACTGCTCAACACGCACCCCTCCTCCGTCGTAATTTAGCTGTAACACTAACTGTCCCTACTTTACATAATAAACTTATAAGAGAGACACGCGTTGTCTTATTAAGATTTTAAAATTGAAATAACTCAAAACGCAAACATCATTAACATCACCCAAAAACCTGTTCCACATAGTACTAAAATGTATGTAAGGCCAGAAGCCGGCAGCATACGAACGCGCATTATTTGGAAGCAAGTCATTGAAACTGAGCGTCCGCTACACTACAACAATAAATAAATAAAATAAAATTGTGACCGGGCAGTGAAAACGAACTAAGGAAGACCCAAAACACGATATAGTGGCAGAAAAAAAAAAACATTGAGTGTTATTTTTTAAATAATGACGAACAGAAGTTTGGATATCGTGGTGTTGGGAGCGACTGGTTATACGGGAAAATTTGTAGTGAAATATCTGGCGAATTTAACAAAAGAAAAATATTGGGATGTGACATGGGGCATATCGGGTCGCTCTAAGCAAAAAATTGAAAAATTACTTGCAGAGCTCAACAATACTGGTAAGAATTTTTGTATGTTTTTTTATGACCGCAAAAAAAAACAATATTAACACAAAAAAAAACTATTAAAACAAATCATAAGATGTTTTTGATTAGGCAGATACTTTTCATCCTTGAATATTAAAATGAGGAAACAAAATCCGCTGCTATTAATATTCAGAACGTGTCAAATATTTTAAGGTCGAGGTGAATGTAAAATATTATACTTTTAGGGTTCGACTTACTCAGTGTAAGGTTGACTTATAATTAAGTACTGATTTGATGGTTTCGCTAGTAACTTATGACTTTTATGAGTCTGTATGTTTGGCCCACTTATATAATCCAGGGTGTAATCAGTTCGATTGTTGGTAGGTCACAATATCTATATGTATTTTTACAATCAATGTATTTAATATTGTATTAGACACATATAAAAAAATCTTACTGGAAATAATATTTATTTATGAGTTACGCAAATAATAATTAAGTCCATCCGATAACATGCAGTATGTGTATTAACTTATCAATATTATTACTTGTCGGGCCGCTGCGTACTGCGTGGCCCTCATTTATTTGGGTTAAGTCTGAAACTGTTACAATGAGCTGAGGTTAAAATATCTGTATTTTTAATTAACTCCTATTAACCACATATTTATATTTAACTGCTACTATACATATATTATGTGTCTAACTACCTGTCTAACCTCTCAAACGGCTTGACTGATTTGAATGTTTTGTTTTACGCCTCTGGGTGACATGCTGGATAGTTTAGCTTATTCTGGCAGGTCGAAGTTAGCTAGGTAAACTAGTACCTATCAAATATTGCTTCTTTTGTGTGAAGTCCGTCCAAAGGTTGTATGCAAAAGATCGATCTTAGCGTGCAGAGCTCCTATTTTGGCACCCTGAAATTTGTCTGTTTAACGTTACTCATGTGGTGTGGTGTGCAATAAAAAATATTCTCAATATCTTTCTAATAATGCCCAAAATCGCCAGAAAGCTTTGCAAATGTATCTACACACAAAAAACTTCTTGAAAAATAAATCTACCAGTCCAACATCCTGCGCCAGGGCATTGATCTCAACATAAGTATAGGTATTTGGTTTCTTGAAAAAATCCGCAATTAGAATCGCACCCACGATTGTAGTCATCGAAATCATACAAAGGCGTTTAGTCTGACTTGTATTTACCAAAAAAGAACATAGGCCTTTTTAATATTTAGTATATTTAAATTTCGTTAGGTGACAATATAACACCTTGTTGTTAATAGACACTCGAGATTTATTACTTTATTTATCTATCATGAATACTTAGATCCTGCTGCTCGGCTAAAGGTTTTCCTTATATTAATATCAGCTCGGGCCGTAATTAATAAAGCGAGTACAGTCAGCAACAAAAGTTACGTAAATGTTTACCTAATCTAATTCTACAAGCTCTTTTTGCTGTTACTACCTGACGTACCTACGATTAAAAAAACATGTTTTAAAATTTACAGGCACGGTACATACATTGCCTAATTCTAATTATTTTTTGTCTATTTGAAGGGCGTAAAAGTTCCCATAAAATTTGACGGTTATATTTAAGATTAATTAAAACAGCCAATGTCGACTGTTGCGTTGTCTGTCAGACTGTCAATCAAAGCAAAGCAAGATATTCATGATAACACTTGCTTCATAAGTTCATAACACCTTCATTTTATTCGTAAGTACCTCTTCATTTAAAACCCTTTCTAAAATGTAAATCAAGGTATTCTATTATCAAATCTTTTAATTTTGTATAACAGTAATTGGTTCATTAAAGGACTAGCTGCTGGTTACCGCGCTTGTAACAGGCTCACTGGTAACAAGGATGTTACCAAATCTTTGGTTACACCTTAAAAATGTACTGAACAAAACATACAAAAAAATTAACACCCTCAATCGACAACACAACTTGTTAATGGCTAGACCGATCCTTTTTAAACATGTCTAAGAGCACATGCATATAATTTGGTTTAAAACAAAACAACCTGAATTGTAATTGCTCAATCCGTTCGGGAACTCTGATTCCACAGACAGACATTTCAAACTTATAACACCCCTCTTTTTGCGTCGGGATATACTAAGCGTTTATGAGACGTTTTGGTTCCACTCTGAAGATTTAGCTAGTGATAAAGTTTTTGATTTTGTAATCTGTATATTTAGCCAGTATTTTCAATTTCAGGCTTAGATTTGAAAAACATTCCTATAATGGAGTGCGACGTTGAAAATGAAGAGTCTTTAAAGAAAGTTCTGCAAGCTGCCAAAGTAGTCATCAATTGTACTGGCCCTCATTGTACCATGAGTCCACCAATCGTGAGGAATTGTATCGAAGCGGGAACACACTATCTTGATTTATCAGCAGAAATTTTCGTAAGTATTCATGTATGTGTTCTTACCGAACTGGTCACTCGCGGCTCACGAGAAAGATGAGTGGAAGAAAAGTTAGTAATAAAAAATCGTGTGTACAGTTACCTTATGACCTATGATGATCAAGTATGTCTGAATGGGTCATGACCTATCTACCAAAATGTAACGAAACTGTAATTATACTCGAAATTTGAATTTGGGCTAAGTATAGTTTCTGCCATCCATTAACCCAGTAACTAGTAGGTTAATACCTACTAGGTTTTTGACTAATAGAAGAACTCATTACTGACAAATGATGATACCAAGATAAATCGTATGCCTACTTATTAAAAAAAATATTTGAGCAATAACTTTTATACATGTACTCACTTAACGTAAATGAATCGAATATAAAATTAGCTTGAGTCAGTTTAAAATTTAAACTTTACACTGGAATTCGCTGAGGCCTTCTAAAAAAATATTGCAAAATACTAGTAGGCATATGCTTTCAACGAAGAATTCGCAACATAACACATGTAATTTACACATTTTTTTAAATAAGTATTTGCCTAGTTTTTTTTCGCACACGTTGAACAAAAGCATTATAGGCATATAGCCACAATTAGCGACCAAGTAATACCTAAATCACTCTTTAAAAAAAGTGAGAGTCTTAAACGAAAT
Source organism: Trichoplusia ni (assembly GCF_003590095.1). Classification (NCBI taxonomy): domain Eukaryota; kingdom Metazoa; phylum Arthropoda; class Insecta; order Lepidoptera; family Noctuidae; genus Trichoplusia; species Trichoplusia ni. The sequence continues at coordinate 4,544,438 of NC_039485.1, forward strand.
TCCTCATGTTTCTAACACAGAATTATTATTCAACAGCATATACTGAAACTGACTCAAGACTACCACAAGGCGGCTGAGGACGCGGGTGTGTTAGTTATCCCGGCTTGTGGACTTACAGCTCTACCTTCGGAAATTGGCATGATATATCTACATAGACTATTTAAAGGTAAAATATTTTAGTAATATTGTACTTTTCGAATACTTTGATACAAGGCCTGCCGCCTGAGGACATAATGTTAGACGGGAACAACTCTATGTATTGAACAATGAGTGGCGTAATGCCAAATATAATCAATAGGTAATCAGTTTGTATCGTATTGCTATTGTTGCCTGTTATACTGACTCACCAAAACACTAAGTAGCCGAAAATGAGTTTTTCCTAGTCTATTTAGTTCATTATTGGATTTTGCGCATTTTTTATTTGTTTTTAGAGCTGAATTGATTGCTAAAGACCAGTTTTCAAACTTTTCTCATTTTCCAGGTACGCTACACACAGTCGAATGCCACGTTGCAATATTAATGCCCAAGCGATCTTACATTCCCGGTCGAGCTTTACTGCATAGCGGAACGTGGACATCACTTGTTCACGTTTTGGACACTTTTAAGGAACATGAGGCTCTGTTCCGCGAGATGTATCCACCCTTGGAGCCAGAGCCCGCAGAAATGAAAAGGTACTGTTTAAATTAATTGAAAATTTATACGTATAAAGTTGAAAGTATTTAGTAGATTTTTTTATGATTTTTCCGACTAACAAAGTATTTCTCGAAGACCAAACAACACCGATCAAGTTTGGGAACCAGTAGGGATCTATTATTTAGCAGCATGGAAACGACGTGGCTTTCCAGCCACCATTATTGTATTAACGACTGTTAAATTTATTGCAGGTCATTCTTTCATCGGTTCAACGGGAAAACCTGGTTTCCATATCCAGGCTGCGAATCAAATGTAGCCGAGATGTCCCAAAGATATTTACTCGAGAAAACTCAAAAGAAACCAGCTCACTACAAGGTTTACACAACGCTACCCTTCCATATGTTCATAGTCATTCCGTTTATGTTCTTATACTATTTGTTGAGTTCCTTCGGATGGTTCAGAAAACTCTTGATCAACTATCCCAGGGTATTTACACTTGGTTATGCGTCAGAAAAAGGACCTACGGAGCAAATGAGAAAAGACACGAAATACTACTTCCAGTTCAACGGGAAGGGATGGGATTTGGATGCAGATTTGACATCAAAACCGACGAAGTCTTTATCTGTTAAGGTAAGAATGTCGATGTGCATTTTTTTAATCACCAATAGTTAGTTAATGAGAGAGGCCGCAAAAAGTTTACGTGACGCACGTATTACGAAAACAAAACTGGTTAGGCCTTTTTACACTCAAATTAGCGTGTTAGTTTTTACAGTTCTTATTTATAGCAATAAATACCGTCAACGACAGCCTATCAATTAAATATTGAATGTCCCATATTTAATGTGTGACCAAATTTATTATTAAAGTCATCCGCCAGATTTTAGGTACTGAGTTAAGGGTGAAATTAGGTACATCATTTTGATTCAAAATGTGCGTATAAATTCGTCTGCATGACGCTTATATAACATTTAAAATACCATTCTTAAACAAAGAAATTATGTATCCATAAACCTGATTACCAGCGTGTAAGCAGGTAATTGCAAATAACATGTTTGCTTTAAAAAAAAACAATCACTATGATTATTGTTTTTTTTTGTGCACCGTACTATTTTTTTCTACCACCCATTTACAACTAGATATAACTAGTTGACCTTAGTACCTAATGGCCTTTAACACAGCAAACTTCAATGGCATTGTGTTTATTATGCCTTAATAATTATAATATTTTCTCAAGCTTAACTTCAATTAGATAAATTACATTGTTAACTGCGTTTTTATGTTTACAGATCTCTGGCAGTGATCCGGGATATGAGACAACTGCAATAGCAATAGTTATGAGTGCCATTACAGTTTTGAAAGAGAGTTCCAACATGCCGAAGTGAGATTCTATCTTTATTTATAAGTTTTTAACGTTTTGAATGCTACAGTCAGGGTTATATGACAGACTTTTAAAAGCTTATTAAAAAGTCAATCCTGCTGTTACGATAACAACCCACATGCTATTGTAAAGAATAATAACTAATCTTCGTATGTTTCGTTAATTCGAAATCGTGAGTTGAGGACTTTGCTTGCCATTATGACTTTGAAGGAACCTTGAAAATCCTCAAAGGGTAATAACCCTTTGACCTTTTTCATGCTTACCTACGTCCAAGTCGATAATTTTTAAACCCTAACTAAACGAGAGGACCGCTTGTGAGAAACAACTTGTTGATGTGAGGGCAAATAATATATGTACTATAATTTCGGTATAAGGTTCAGGTACTGGAGAACGTATGCGACTTGCATGTGCCCAGTTTATTTAATTCGAAAGTCAAAACTACTGGTCGAATGTAGATTTTTAAATTTCGACCATTCCGCAAACTGGAATGGCAACGTTTAATTTTATCTTACAACCTTGAAGCAACATCCAATTATATATTTTTAATATAGCGTAATAGTGCGTAGGTATAAACCTGCTTAAAAAATACTTTTAGTTTAATAATAATAGTTCATTAGGTTTAAAAAGATTTTTTTTTCATTTGTTTCAGAGGTGGAGTATTAACACCTGGCGCTGCTTTCTTTAGAACCGATATTGTTGATAGGTTAATGCATGATGATTTTACGTTTGAAGTTTTGGAGAGTACTAAATGATTTTGAGTAACTAGCTAGCTAATTGCTTATTATTTATTAAAATTGTTATTTTATACTGAGGGTTCGGAAACATATCAGGCGTAAGTCATTTTGTCACATAGTATTGCTAAGTTTAAGGAACTGAAGTACTCAGCTAGAAATAAGTGGATGCAAAATAAGGTAAGATTTTCATAAGGCTACAACAACCTACCTAAATAAATATAAAATAGCTTTTCTATGTTAAAAGGTGTTAAATACGTAAGAGATTATTGTACAATCAAATCTGTAAAAAACAATAATTACTTAAGAAGTTTACACAAATGCTCTGTATGTATGTACATGAAAACTTTAATTACCTATGTTATTAAAATGAGAAACTGTGTTTCACAAAATCGTTTTTTATTGTACCTTGCCTTTATCTATCCATCCAGCCCAAAAAAGCGCGATTAATATTTTTCTTCAAATAAGTTATTTTGAAAATGCCTTATTTTAATGCTTTCAAAATCTAAATATCGTTTGGCAAAAATTACTAATTTTAAAGTCTATAGTTCAAGCGAAGTCCGATCATTATTATCTGTAGCATCCATGGAACTATTCTGCAAACAATGTACTTGTAAAATAGTGTTATTAAAATTTGAATAAAACTATTATAATTCGAAACAAAACATGTAATGAATAGCAATAAAAGTAAATCTTTAAATTATTACTCTTTGATGAGATAAAATATTATGAGGTTGATTTTAATTTTCAGCGTGGCAATACTTACCAAGATGTCAATTTGTGAGTGACTAACAAGGATTTGTCTTTACTCCTGGTATTAAAAGTTTCGTCGCAATTTTGTCATTAAGGGTGGATAATTATAAAGTATTTCTTAATTCTAAGCGAGATTAAACTTCTGTGGATGGTAAGTACCCGTTTTAACGTATTCAAGTTTGGTATTTCACCTGATTTTCGTGGTACTTTTGTAAGTGATCTCATTGAACTAAAATTCGTCATTGGGCAAAGCCAAACAACTTAATGTGGAACCCAATTAGTTTTCTGCTAGCCAGTTTAATTAATGCCTAGTGAACTCTGTAAAGTGAAGATACAATCGTCAATTCAAATGATATGGTAATGTTGGGCAACACTCCTAACATTGTGTACAAATATTATTTTTTTAACTTTTTTCCTTCTTGTTGTCGTTGCATTCTTACACATAAGGCGAAGCCGTTCCTAACAATAGAATGCTCAAATACACATGTATAAGTGTGTTATTAGTAGTTTTTGGTGATATATGCTTATTATTACTGCTTATTAAAGAAAGTATTGTTAATTATTATGAGTATGCAAATTGCTTGTGGATTTGGTTCATGACCACTCATCATTCGCTACTGATTGTAGAACACCTGAGTGTGTAGATAAATCACAAATGTGATAAAAGGGCAATTAAAAAAATGTTTATATGAAGCAACTTTTGAGCTGCATCATACCTATATCGTTTTTAGGTCATGCCCAAACCTGCTTTTTAAGTTGACCATATAATGGCCTTAAGGCAGATATCAAATTGTTGATACATTTTGTTGACCTCACATCTACTATATCCATATAATGCAATTGAATATGTTCGTGAAACTGGTGTGTAGTCAATTGATGTAGACATTATTTGTTAGATCTGCCTTAAAAACATTATTGCAACTACTGGTTTAGTTGCTTAAAAAAAGGTTAACAATCTTATTGTCTTTACAAACAAACACATAACACACATACTTAGTTGTTTATTTAAACTGGTTTTGATTGTATTTTTTGTAACTGTTTCTTTTTAAACAACAAGGCATATAAGATTGTCTACCTTTTTAAGTACCTTAACCAATGCCGTAAAGTTCAGAACCTTGTGAAGCTGCATAGGCTAATTTATAAATAAAATAACAAAACTGATCTTCACCCTCACTTTTTTTGTTATCTTATGGTTTCCCTTTTAGCTAGAACTACTTGTAAAAGGATAAAGAATGCAAGTTGTGTTGTTGTTCTGAGTACTGATTGAGTCTTCTGAGTTCTGACGGCACAGATAGCCGAGTGGTTGAGGTCTTCACACCAAACCCACTACCCCAGCAACACAAGGATTAATATCCTTACTGCAGCCTATCAAAAGTAATTTTTCAAATCTCTAACTCCTCAATGTAATTCATTTCCAGGTAAAATATCAATAAAGAAAAATGACATCATCTAACACTTTGCAAAAGGCTATAGACCTCGTAACGAAAGCAACAGAAGAGGACAAGAACAAGAACTATGAAGAAGCTCTACGTCTCTATGAGCATGGAGTAGAATACTTCCTTCATGCTGTCAAATATGAAGCTCAGGGTGAACGAGCCAAGGAAAGTATAAGAGCTAAATGTTTGCAGTACCTAGACAGAGCAGAAAAACTTAAAGAGTATCTCAAAAAAGACAGCAAGAAGAAACCTGTGAAAGATGGAGAGTCAAACTCCAAGAGTGAAGACAAAAAGAGTGACAGTGACAGTGACTCTGATAACCCAGAGAAGAAGAAACTGCAAGGCAAGCTTGAGGGAGCTATTGTTGTTGAGAAACCTCATGTCAAGTGGAGCGATGTTGCCGGTTTGGAGGCTGCCAAAGAAGCTCTGAAGGAAGCAGTCATCCTCCCAATCAAATTCCCTCACCTATTCACAGGTAAAAGGATACCCTGGAAGGGAATCCTTTTGTTTGGACCACCTGGTACTGGTAAATCTTACCTAGCTAAAGCAGTTGCCACTGAAGCAAATAACTCCACATTTTTCTCAGTCTCATCATCTGATCTTGTTTCAAAGTGGCTTGGTGAGTCTGAGAAGTTAGTAAAGAATTTGTTTGAGTTAGCTCGTCAACACAAGCCAAGTATCATATTTATTGATGAAGTAGATTCTCTTTGCTCATCTCGTTCAGACAATGAGTCGGAATCGGCTCGTCGAATCAAGACCGAGTTTCTGGTTCAAATGCAAGGTGTGGGTAATGACATGGATGGTATTTTAGTTCTTGGGGCTACGAATATCCCGTGGGTACTCGACGCCGCCATCAGAAGACGTTTCGAGAAGCGTATTTATATAGCTCTACCAGAAGAACATGCAAGATTGGATATGTTTAAATTGCATCTGGGTAATACGCGACACCAACTGACTGAGCAGGATTTGAAGGTACTTGCTGCTAAAACTGAGGGATACTCAGGTGCTGATATATGTATTGTGGTGCGGGATGCCTTGATGCAGCCTGTACGTAAGGTGCAGTCTGCTACACACTTCAAGAGGGTTTCTGGACCTAGTCCTACAGATCCTAATATTACTGTAAATGATCTCTTAACCCCATGCTCTCCTGGGGACCCAGGTGCAATGGAGATGACTTGGATGGATGTACCAGGCGACAAACTTAACGAGCCTCCAGTAACAATGTCTGATATGCTTCGGTCCCTAGCAATATCCAAACCTACCGTTAATGATGAGGACATGACTAGACTAACCAAGTTCATGGAAGACTTTGGTCAGGAAGGATAGGTTCGATGCATTTTACATATACAAATACAAGATTTTATTGGCTGTATTGTATTAGAGTTTAATCACAGTGCCTAATGTGTTGCAAATGTGGTCTTTTTATTTTTATAACATTTTCAATCTAGATTAGACCACTTGTATTATTGTATACATATTTCACAATTGTTAATTGATGTTCAAATGTATCACAAATATTTAGCTAAATATTTTCCACTGCACCATACAATGTATTATGGATTAAAAATTGTATGTGATGTTACAGCTTCAATATTAATTAATTCAGATAATAACTAGGTTTAAATGATTCGGCTAATCCGCATTTTTCACGCAATAAATTAGTACTTATAGATTGTTTAGGATATTTTATAAGATACTGGTCCACATTAGATTAAATAAATTGTGAATTGTTATACATATGTACCTTCAGATTATATTGTTGTGGCGTAAACAGAAATATTACAATGTTCTAGAATAAGCAGTGTTTATTACTTAGACACTGATGTACCACGCTTTTACATGTGCTTGTAAACTTCGAATTTGAATATTTTATTCAATTAAAATAAGATAAGCATCAGCGTGTTAGATAGGTAGAATTAATTCATTTTGTTACATAATAAATATATACAAAACGATTATTAACAGTTTGGCAATTATTAAAGTCCCAAATTTTGTCATATTTCATTATACATACGTATATTTAGAGTTTTAAGATGTAATATGAACAAACGATTAATTTCCGTTACTTTGGCGATTCAATGAAGTAAGGTAAAGTATACTCCCTTAATAAAGATAAACAGTCATGTCGTGTCTTTTTAGACAAGAACTTTTTGAAAAACGAACAAAATATTTAGTGGTAAATTGGATTCAATGGTAAGTAATAATAATAAAATGGTTTTATAAAATAGTTGAGTTGCTCTAGACAAAAAGACACCAACTTTTTTAAAGTACCTATTTAATCAAATGGAGTATATTAAAAATAAAAGTTTTGTATTCTGCAAATGTTCTAATTAAATTGAAAATTATGGTATTAGTCTCGCATTTTGTTGATGAAATACTTTCGAATTATGTACATATTGTCTCAAGTTATGTTAGTTTCACATAGAAGTTAAAAGTATTTTTTATTTTGCACATTACCTTTATATTCGATTACTATTGTTTAATTTTGGCCTTAGTGTAACAATTTTTTCGTTCTTATGTATATTATAAAAATAAGTGATTACTGATTACATATTATAATGTTCTATAGTATTGTAGTGTTATTTACTGCCTGATATTCTAAAGTGAAATAAAACGGGGTATTACAAATGAAACTTTATTTACATTAACTTATAATATTTACATACAACTATCACGATATCTTTACGCAAATAATTTTAATAGCTATAATTATTAACAGACTAAACGGCTTGTTCCAACACGATGTATTTACTTCTGGAAAGAAAAGAATAATACATTTTAGACAGCACTTTTTTAATAACTAATTCAATTTAAACAAGATACTAGCTGAAATCATTTTTACACTCAGTAAATTGCGAGTATAGCTCTGCAATAAATAACTCCGTTGAACACTTTTATACGCAGAAAATAATATGGGAAACTATTTTGATGAGCAAAACCATGATTCGCTTCGGGTTCTGGTCTTTATTAAATAAAGACATTGCTCATTGCGACAAAGTATCATAATAAGAAGAAAGCAGATTAATAAAACGAGCCAACATTGTCTATCAGAACCACTTACAAGAAATAGGTAGGTAAGTAGGTCCAATACTTTATCTGATTAAATTATATTTTTTACCTATAATAACAGTTCTTTCCCTCCGATGTGTTCCTATTGTGGCGACACATTTTAGTTTCATGCGCTGTTTAGTTGGTGCTCTCAAACCGAGCGTGGACACAAGCAGCCCTTGCGATGCTGGCTTCGCACCGAATGCAATTAGCCATGATCTGTCAGTGATCTGAAAAAAAAAATGAACAGGTGAAAAATAAAACCTACTTTAGATTGAATAGAATAGACCTGCCTGTGTATTACGACTACGATTGGTTTACGGGAATAATGTACCTAATTGCATGCTCTATTTTATTTATACTAGTGGCGTATTCGGGCCGTGGAGTGTTGGTTTTTTTTTTGTAAACAATCAAAAAGAATATGGATAGAAATCTAAACTAGTGACCTACAACTTACGTAGCTTTTTTGTGATGAAAAAAATAAATAAATTGACAAATAATTTTTATTATTCTACTCCTTGTACATGCCAGAGACAAAAAGGGGCTCCACCACATAAAAAAAAATTTAAAGAAAATTTTACCTACCATTCTTTTCAGAGATGGTAATTGTGTATTTTTGTCGAATATTCTAGAAATCCATTAATATTGTTTGTTTGTCTTGTTAAGTGATGAGGTGTTAAGAAAGATTTCAAGAAATTAATATAAAAGTGATAAAAAACTAGTGATCGCGGACACCAGATTTTCAATTATTATAAACAAACGGCGGTAAGATCTTAAATTTACTTATTCTGCATTTTTAGCTTCCCTTTACTTGAATAAGTACGATTACCTATATAATTATGGATTAATATATTTTACATAATATATACCTAGACTCGTACATAAAGGCGGTATGTGTATCTAGGTATAAAACAGTTCCCAGTTACCACCTACACCCACTTAGGTACGTCAATTATAAGATACTCGTAGTTTTTTTGTGATCCTAAAGTCATTCCTTGGTTAAAGCTTTTTGTATAACCACCTCCGTGCTGTGAAATTTGGGTACCTAGTCAAGACCGCATTGAAATCAACTTAAAACAAAAAGTATGAAGCTAAATCTAAATTATTTTTGTTAATAATCTAATTACCTACCTTTTTGTCCGTCCACAACCCACTGAAGGTCTGGCGCAGGGAACGACTTGGCCGAAGAGCAGTTCACGTCAAGAGGTTCTTTCAGCTGATAAGCTCGTTCATGACCCGTGATGCGTGGCGTTTCGCGCGGGAAATCTGTGTGTAAATGTACAAAATAACCTTAAAACTTTACAAAGCATTTGTTGATAGGTTAGGTATTAGGTATGTATAGTTTATTTCGCTTGTTTTATGACTTTATTCACGACGAACGCAGATGTCGCTTCCACAGCTGCGGCAGTTATACCTTAAGAGTGAATTTTCAGTACCTACCTACCTAAGCATAACAAACACGTAATACCTCTGTTACTAAATGAAATTATCCCATAACAACAAAGCGTTTTTTGTTAAATTGTAAAAACGTTTCAAAGGTAGGCAAAAGCTTTATCCAATAAAGTATCGTTTTATGAAAACACTTTATTGCGAGGTACACAATCTAATTTGAAACGTCGCTACTTTATTGTTGTGTTTCAATTATGTTAGAATGGAATTTGGTTCGTTGGAAACTTAAAAGTAGACGTTTTAAATGGAATATGTTTATTATGTGTGTAAAATAGATTAGATCCCATTTTATATGTTCTGTGTTAGCGAAATCTCAGCGGTTTGTTGCGGTTTTTAAATTGCGGAAGCAATACCATTAACGTTTTATGCGCACCCTGTTTCGTTGCAAACAAACGACACCGATTATCTCAAGCGATATTATCAAATGCATTGCTTTGTAGACAGAATAAAAGAGTATCTTGGATACGTTATTTTTATCTGACTGTTATCCAGCGAATATAACAATTCTTTAGAGATCGTGTATACTAGATACTCATATTATCCAAAAGGCCAGTCTCTGATAGAACACTACTATTTTAAACAGTTTTACCGATTATTAGACGTATTCCCTACCGGCTTTTTACCAAGTGAGGTTTCATTTTGTAGTGATAGAGTTAAAATCGAATTAGTCCGACAAAATAAGAAAAAATATATACTTGACACTTATTTCTA